>NW_026530542.1:0-324172 GCF_024509145.1 Vidua macroura
CCTCCTTGCCCTCCCCCACCCCCGTGCCCCTGCACCCCCTGTGCCCCCCCCCCCATTCCCCCCGGCCCCTCCCCACTCACAGGCCGTGGGGGCCGGGCAGGGGGCCCCCCCCGGGGTACCCCTGGAACAGGCTGTTGGTGTAGCTGAGCCCGGTGGGCGATGGCACCTGCCCCGGCCGCACCGGCTTGGCTGGGGGGGCACGGGGGGTGAGGGGCGCTGGCTGGCACCCGGCACCCCCAGGGAGCCCCCCCAGAGTCTGAGGCACCCCCTGGGCCGGACCCTCTGCCCTCGTGCAGGGAGGGGGTGTCAGCCCCCGCGCCCCCCCCGCAGCCCAGAGTGTGCCGGGCTGGGTGCCCACCTTGCACCCCCCCCATGTGCCCGCACTCCCCACACCCCCTGCACCCTCTGTGCCCACCCTGCACCCCCCCGCACCCCCCGTGCCCACCCTGTACCCCCCACATCCCCTGTACCCCTGTACCTGTGCCCACTGTGCACCTCCCACACCCCCTGTGCCCACCCCGCACCCCCTGCACCCCCTATGACCACCCTGCACCCCCACATCCCCCTGTACCCCTGTACCTGTGCCCACCCCGCACCTCCCACACCCCCTTGCACCCCCCATGACTACCCTGCACCTCCCACACCCCCCGCACCCCCTATGCCCACCCTACACCCCCCACATCCCCTTCACCCTCCGTGCCCACCCCGCACCCCTGTACCTGTGCCCACCCTACACCCCCCACATCCCCCTGCAACCCCCGTGCCCACCCTACACCCCTGTACCTGTGCCCCCCCCGCACCCCCCACACCCCCCTTGCACCCCCCATGACCACCCTGCACCTCCCACACCCCCCGCACCCCCTGTGCCCACCCCCGCACCCCGCACCCCCTGCACCCTCCATGCCCACCCTACACCCCCACACCCCCTGCACCCTCCATGCCCACCCTACACCCCTGTACCTGTGCCCCCCCGCACCCCCCACATCCCCCTCACCCTCCATGCCCACCCTACACCCCTGTACCTGTGCCCCCCCGCACCCCCCACATCCCCCGCACCCCCCATGCCCACCCTGCACCTCCCACACCCCCCGCACCCCCTGTGCCCACCCCGCACCCCCCATGCCCACCCTACACCCCTGTACCTGTGCCCCCCCCGCACCCCCCACATCCCCCGCACCCTCCATGCCCACCCCGCACCCCCCACATCCCCCGCACCCCCTGTGCCCACCCCGCACCCCGCACCCTCCATGCCCACCCTACACCCCCCACACCCCCTTCACCCCCCCGTGCCCACCCCGCAGCCCGCGTCCCGGTGCCCGCCGTGCCGCCCGTACCGATGTGTGCCCCGGGCCCCCGGCGCGCCCCCCGGGCCCGCACGGCCTCGCGGATCCGCTCCACCTCCTGCTGGTAGCGCCGCTTGTCCAGGCGCGCCCCCTCCTTGGCCGCCCTCAGCGCCCCCTCCAGGGCCTGCACGCGCCCAGCCGTAGCGCGCAGCCGCTTCTCCAGCTTCGGAAGCTCACAGCGCAGGTCTGCATTGTCACGGACCAGCTGCGCGACCGGCGCGTCAGTACCGGCACCGGCACCGGCACCCCGCCCCGGCCCCCTGCGGCACCTGCCGTGCCGCCCGAACCCGGCCCTGCCCTGCCCTGTGCCCGGCCCGGGGCTCGCGGCGGCACCGGCGCCGGCACCGGGACCCCACCAGCACCGGCACCGCGACCCCACCGGCACCGGGACCCACTGCCAACATCACTCGCACCTGCCCCGGCACCGACATCCGCACACAGCGGCACACACCGGTACCGGCACCGGCACATCCACACCCATCCACAGCCGCCGGTACCGGCACCGACACCGGCACGGACACCGGCACCGGCACCAACATCCGCACACAGCGGCACACACCGGTACCGGCACGGGCACCGACACCGGCATTCACCAGCACCGGCACGGACACCGGCACCAACATCCGCACACAGCGGCACACACCGGTACCGGCACCGGCACATCCACAGCCGCCGGTACCGGCACGGGCACCGACACCCGCACACAGCGGCACACACCGGTACCGGCACATCCACAGCCGCTGGTACCGGCCCCGACACCGGCACGGACACCGGCACCAACATCCGCACACAGCGGCACATCCACACCCATCCACAGCCGCCGGTACCGGCGCCGGCACCCGCACACAGCGGCACGCACCGGTACCAACAGCAACACCCGCACACACCGGCACCGGCACCGACACCGGCACACACCGGTACCAGCACTGACACCGGCACCGACACCGGCACACACCGGTACCAGCACTGACACCGGCACCGACAGGCACCGGCACCGGGCACGCAGCGGCACCAGCCCCGCAGCCCCCCCGGCCCCGGCGGGGTCTCGGGGGTCTCCGTGCCCCAGTGGTACGTGGGGGGTCCCAGCCCCCCCAGCCGTGTCCCGGGCTGTCCTGGGCTGTCCCGGGTGTGCCACCCCCAGCCGTGCCCCATGGCCAGTGCAGGGCTGTGCTGGGGGGCAGTGAGGGGGGGCTGGGGGGCGCAGGGAGTGAGGGAGGGGCTCACAGCCGGGGTGGGGGGGGGGCAGGCAGGAAGGTGCCGGTCAGAACGGTGCCCCCCACCCCGCAGAACCGGGGGCTTCCAGGGGGGCAGGGAGGACTGGGGGGGGTCTATTGCCCTCCCCAGGTGCCGGGGGGGGGGGCTCGGTACCTTGGACACCCAGAGATCCAGCTGGGGGGAGGCAACGGGGGGGGGCAACAGAGCCGGCATCAGCGAGGGGCCGGGGTCACCCCGGGACGGGGGGGGCACTCAGGAATGGGGGGCAGGAGGGAAAGGAGCTGCAGGGGGATCCAGGAAAGCGAGGGAGGCTGCAGAACTGGAGGGGCCTGGGGTGGGTGCCCCCTGCCCCCCCCCCGGTGCCCCCCCCCGCGCACCTGTTTGTGAACCTTTGTAAGCTGCTCCAGGTTGTTCTCAAGAAAGGAAATCTTCTGCTTCTGGGAGTGGAGCCCCCCACTGTCCTCGGGTTCCAGCTCTGCGCTCTGGGGGCACGGGGACCCCCGTCGGAATCAGATCCCCCCACTGGGAAACCCCTTCCCTTCCCTTCCCTTCCCTTCCCTTCCCTTCCCTTCCCTTCCCTTCCCGACCCCACACTCTTCCCGTACCCCACTTTCAGCCCCCCATTTGTCCCCCCTCTCACCCCTTTATCCCTCTTTTCCTTCATTGCCCCCCATTTCCCCCCCTTTTCCCCCATTTTTCCCTCTTTTCCTTCATTGCCCCCCATTTCCCCCCCTTTTCCCCCATTTTCCCCCCCTTTTCCCCTTTTCCCCCCTCACTTTCTTGACTCGAGTCGTGACGTCTTGAACAAACAGCTTGCGCAGGTTGTGGAGGGTCTGGAGTTCACGGGCCTGGGGGGGCGGGGGGTGAGGGGGTGCACGGGGACCCCCAAACCCCCCCCCGACTCCTCTGAGCCCCCCAGGCCCCCCCACCTACCACGGTCTCCTCCAGCCCCTTGAGGTCCTGCTTGGACTGCTCGTGGCGCTCGTAGAGGAGCCTGGGGGGCAGGGACCCAAATTTAGGGGGGCTCCATCCGAGGGGGAGCACCCCTGGGTTTGGGGGGGCAGCCCAAGACTGGAGGAGTCAGTACAAGGAGGGGAGGGCACCCCGAAGTTGGGAGGGTCACTTCAAGCTTGAGGGGGGCACCCGAAGAATGGAGGTGTCCTTCAAAGGTTAGGGGGGTCACCCCGATGTTGGGCAGCACCCCAAAGTTGGGGGGGGTCACTTGAAGGTTGGGGGATGTCAGGGGGTCCTGGGGGGCTCCGGGGGTAAAGTTTAGTGTCTCAAGGATGGGTCTTGGGGGCCCTGGGGTTTGGGGGTCCTGGTGTGTCGGCAGGGCAGTGGGGGATGGGCTTGGGGTCCTGAGGTGAGTCCCTGGTGGGTTCTGGGGTTGGGTTGGGGTCCCCAGGGGAATGTGGGGAGCCCTGGGGTTGGGTTGGGGTCTCGAGGGGAACCCCAGAGGCCCCGGGTTGGGGTCCTGGGGGTCTCACGTGAGCTCCTGCAGCCGCGCCGCCTTGGCGCGCTCCTCCGCCCGCAGCGCCTCGTGCTCCGCCCGCAGCCGCTCCAGCTCCAGCTCCAGCTTCTGGTTCTGGCTGTGACGGACACACGGACACGGGTCAGGCATGGACGGACACGGGGACGGGAGGACACGGGAACAGACGGATGGATGGACAGGGGGCCATGGGTGGACAGACACGGGGTCAGGGGATGGACAGACTGATGGACATGAGGTCGAGGGGGCTGAGGATGATGGACAGCATTCAGGGGATGGATGGATGGACAGAGGGATGGATGGATGATGGATGGATGGAGACATCCAGGGCATTGTCCTTGCTTGCCCCCACCGTCCATCCCTCCAAGGATGAGCCAGGCAAGGGACAGGGCTGGGTGGGGAGGAGGGGGACAGCCTGGACAGGGCTGAGATCAGTCAGGGGCAGGGCCAGGTCACAGCTGGGTCAGGGACAGTCAGGAATGGGGCAGGGGCAGGGGCAGGGTCTGGCCTGGGTTTGGGGGGGATCCGTTTTGGGGTCAGATTTCGGGGTCAGGGCCGGGCTCGCTCACTCGCGCAGCTCATCGATGGTTTTCTGCCGCTCGTTGACCTCGTCCCGCAGCCGCGCCAGCTGCTTGTGCTGGGCCTCGCGCTGGCTCTCGAGCTGCAGCTCCAGCGCCGCCTGCGCCCACGCGGGGCCTCAGCTCGGGCACCCCGGCACCCCCAACATTTCCTGGGCACCCCAGCACCTCCCACCACAGCACCTCCCAGGGACCCAACACCCCCGGGGACCCCACACCCCAAAATCCCCCGGGGACCCCACACCCCCAAAACCCCCAGGACCCCACACCCCAAAACCCCCCGGACCTCACACCCCAACAACCCCTGGGACCCCACAACCCAACATCTCCTGGGAACCTCAGCACGCCCACATTCCCAGCAAGTCCTTAGACCTGACATCTCCCAGGACCCCCACACTCTGCACCCCCGCCTCACGGTGACCCCAACCTCCCCAGCACACCCCCAACACCCCACAGACCCCCAGCACCCCCCAGCACCCCAGGGACCCTCACCCACCTCGAGCACCTCTCACACACCGTAAGAACCCCCAGCTGTCCCCCCTGCCCAATCCCCACACCCTCCAGGGACCCTGAGCCCCCCAGGGTTGCTGTGCCCCCCTGCACCCCCCACCTTGACCTCGTCCGTGTCCTGGGTCTCATCGTGCTCGCGCTGCTTCCGAGCTGCCCCCTGCGCAGCCTCTGAAGGACCCGGCAGGACAGGGACCCCTCAGCCCCTCCCCCCGAGTCCCCCTGTGCACTCCCCAGCCCCCCCAATCCCCTCCATGGCCCCCCAGCCCCCCGAACTCACCCAGCCCCCCATGTCCCCCACCCCTGTGCCCCCATCCCCTGAGCCCCCTGTACCACCCCATACTCCCCCAGCCCCCCTTGTCCCCACAGCCCCCGAATCCCCCTGTGCCACCCCATTCTCCCCCCATTCCCTCGAGCCCCCCAGCCCCCCCCAAACTCCCCCCCACCCTCCCGCTGCTGCAGCCGCGGCCAGACCCTGCGCCCCCCATGCCCTCAGACTCCCCCCGTGCCCCCGGGCCCCCCGTGCTCCCGCACTGTCCCCAAGCCCCCCGCGCCCCCGGGCCCCCCTCGTGCTCCCGCACTGTCCCCAAGCCCCCCGCGCCCCCCACCCTGCGCCTGCAGCCGCGCCAGCTCCTCCCCGAGCGCGTCGTGCGCCTCCTCCAGGTGCCGCTTGCGCAGCTCCAGGCTCTGCGCGTACTCGGTCAGCGAGCGGATCTTCGCCTCGTGCTGCACCGGCACCGCACCGGCCTCAGCCTCCGCCCGGGGGGCACCGGCACCCCCGGCACGCGCGGGCACCCAGCTCCCGGCACCCACCCCCGCACCATCCCCCCAGCACCCGCGGGGGCACCACCCTGGCAAGCCCAGGAGCACCCCCAGGTGCCCCCGACACCCCCAGGGGCACCTGACCCCGACAGCCGCGGGAAACGTCCCCGCAGCACCCCCCGGGCCACCCCCACCGCACGCCCAGAGCCACCAAGCCCCCAGCACAGGGGAGTCAAACCCTTGGACCAGTAAAGTCCGGTCCCACCAAACCCAGGGCTAAGAAATCCAGGGCCACCACACCCCGGGCCACCAAACCCTAGGGAAACCAAACCCTGGGGCCACCAAACCTGGGTCACAGAACCCCGAAGCCACCAAATTCTGGGGACACCAAAGCCTTCAGCTGCCAGACCTTGGAGCTGCCAATCCCTGGTGTCACCAAATCCCAGGGACACTAAACCCTGTGCCAGCAGACCCCAGGGTCCCCGTGGCGGGTGGCATCGCCCCGGCCCTGGCACACCTGGGAGATGAGGAGCTGGCAGGAGGACAGCTCGCGCCCCGTCACCTCCAGCTTGCGGTGGCACTCGACCTGCAGGTTCTCCAGCTGCCGGCAGCGCTTCACCACCGACTTCACCTCCGACTTGATCTTGCTGATGTAGAGCCGGGCAACCGCGAACTCCTCCTCGATGGCCCGCTCACCTCCACGGGCTGGGAGGGCAGGGCAAACGCCGGGCAGGGGCACAGGAACGGCACAGCGTGGGGTATGGCACAGCGTGGGTATGGCACAGGAACGGCACAGCGTGGGTATGGCATGGCATGCCACAGGAATGTCACAGTGTGGGTATGGCACAGCGTGGGTATGGCATGGCATGGCACAGGAACGGCACAGCGTGGGTATGGCACAGCGTGGGTATGGCACAGGAATGGCACAGCGTGGGTATGGCATGGCATGCCACAGGAATGTCACAGTGTGGGTATGGCAATGGCATGGCACAGCACAGGAATGGCACAGCGTGGGTATGGGTATGGCACAGTGTGGCACAGGCATGTCCCACACACGGGTGTGGCACGGGCTTGGCACACAGCAGGGATGGCATGGTCGCTTCACACACCTGGGCATGGCGTGGGCATGGCGTGGGCATGGCACAGGCAGCACAGCCTGGCACAGCGTGGGTGTGACACTCACAGGGGTATGGTGGCACGGGCACCATGGGGACACGGAATGGACACGGAACGGGCACAGAAGGGACACGGGATGGGCATGGCACAGCCGGGTTGTGACGTGACACGGCTCTGCTGTGGGCACTGCCTGGCACGGGCACATCAGGCACGGCACGGGCAGGGCGTGGCACAGGCATGGCAGGGACACCCCGGCCGTGGGAAGCGCACGGCAGGGGCACATCCCCCATGGCACAGACCCCCCCGCTCCGTGCCCTCCGTGCCCCCCGTGCCCCGGTGCCCCTCACCAGTTTGATGTCGCCGCTGCCCACGAGGGCGCTGAGCTCGCTCAGGTCCCGCAGGAGCCCGTTGAGCACCTCGGCGGCGCGGCGGCGCTGCTGCCCCCCGAGCTCCCGTGCCCGCGACAGCTCCGACTCCAGCGACAGCGTGGTGGCCTGCGACACCGGCAGGGCTGGGCTCGGCACCGCGGGCGGCGGCACCCCGGCACCCCCCGGGGACCCCCGGGCCACCAGGGGACACCCAGGACATCCTGCGGGGCCAGGTGCAGCAGCACCTCCCGCACCTGAGAGCCCCAACACTCCCCGACACCCCCAGCACCCCCTGTGCCCCCCGACAGCCCTGGCACCCCCGCGTGCCCTCACCCCCGGCACACCCTGCCCAGCTGCCCCTGCCCGAGCCCCCGCTGCCCGGGCATCCACTCCAGGCACTCCCAGCACGCCCCAGTACCGCCCAGTGCTGCCCAGTACCCCCATCCTGGCACCCCAGCACCCCTCAGGAACCCTGGAACCGCCCTGTGGCACCACCCCCAGCACCCCAAGATCCCACCCGCGGGGTGCCTCAGGAGCACCCAGCCCGGCATCCCAGTTTCAGGGCAGGGTTCCCCAGTTTGGCGCTGGTTTGAGGCGGGGTGAATCCTCTCTTCTGGTCGGGGGGAATCTCTTTTTTTGGGGTGTGGCTTGATGGGAGGGGGAGTCCCCTCTTTGGGGTCTAGTTTGGGGTTTAAGGGGCTCCCAAGTCTGAGCCTCCTGTTTTGGGAGCATCCCAGTTTGGGTTTGGGAGTCCCAGCTTGTCCTGGGGGAGGGGGCTTCGGGATTTGCAGCGTCAGAGGGTGAGGGTCCCAATGGGCTCCACGCAGGTTTCCCCGTGGGCTGTCCCGGCTCTCCCGGTGGCCTCCGCACCTCGGTGCGGGCCAGCTCGTCGGCGAGCGGCGGTTGTGGCGCCCGGTGTCCTCGGCCTCCTGGGCCTTGCGGTCGTAGCTCCGCGCCAGCTCCTCCAGCGCCGCCAGCACCTCGGTGACCTCGGCCCGCGCCGCGCCGTGCTCGGCCCGCAGCGCCGCCAGCTCCCGGCGCGCCGCCTCGCCCCCGCCCCGCGCCGCCGCCAGCACCTGCGGGGGCACGGGGGGCACGGGGGCACGGGGGGCACGGGGGGCACGGGGGCACGGGGGGCACGGGGGGCACAGGGGGCACGGGGGGCACGGGGGGCACGGGGGGCACGGGGGCACGGGGGGCACGGCTCAGAGTGGGGGCCCAGGGGTCATGGGGGGTCCCAGGGGTCATGGTGGGCAACCCAAAGATCAGAATGGGGGGTCTCAGGGTCATGGTGGGCATCCCAGTGATTAGAGTGGGGGTCCCAGGGCTCAGAGTGGGGGCCCAGGGTCATGGAGGGGTCCCAGTGGTCATTGTGGGTCCCGGGGATCATGGGGGGTCTCAGGGGTCAGAGTGGGGGTCCCAGGGGTCATGGTGGGGGTCCCAGGGGTCATGGGAGGGTCCCAGGGGTCATGGGGGGGGGGGTCCCAGAGTCATGGTGGGCATCCCAAAGACCAGAATGGGGGTCTCAGGGTCATGGTGGGGTCCCAAGGGTCATGGGAGGGTCCCAGGGCTCAGAGTGGGGGTCCCAGGGGTCCTGGGGGGTCCCAGGGGTCATGGTGGGGGTCCCAGGGATCAGAGTGGGGGTCCCAGGGGTCATGGTGGGGGTCCCACAGAAGACACAGAGGTCGAGGGGGAGGCTCGGGTTGAGAGGTCCTGGGGGGTCCCAGGGACCAGTCCCAAAGTGGCCTTGGCAGAGTCACAACTGGGGGTCCCAGAAGGGTCCTCGAGGGTCCCCGGGGGGGGGGGGTCCCAAAGGAGACCTGGGGGGTCCTGGTGAGGCCACTTTGGGGTCCTGGGGGTCAGGTTTTGGAGGGTCCCAGGACACTCAAGGTGAAGGGGCCCAGAGGTCCCAGAGGGGTCCAAGAGGGACCCAGGGTTCTGGGAGGGGTCCGGGGGGTCAGGCAGACAGAGGGGGGGTCACGGGGTGGGGGGCAGGGCCCTCACCTCCTCCTGGTCCAGCATCTGCTGCTTGAGCTTCTCCATGATCTGGCTCTGCTGGTTGATCTCGTCGTCCTGGGGGCACAGGAGGGTCCCCAGGGGTCACCCGAGGGGCTGCAGGGGTCGGGGGGGGGGGGGGGCAGGGGGTCCAGGGGGGAACTGGGAGCTGCCGGGGGGGGAACTGGGAGCTGCCAGGGGGGGGGAACTGGGAGCTGCCAGGGTGTCCCAGGGTGCCAGGGTGTCCCAGTCCTGGCACGCTGAGGGTCTGGGGGCTGCTGGGCAGACCCCAGGTGTCCTGGGGCGCTCAGGGGTCCTGGTGGGGGGGGGGGGGTCCCTGGCAGGTCCGGAGGGGTCTGGGGGATCCCCACCCTGCCGGGGGTCCCCACCTTGTCATCCAGCTGCTTGTAGAGCTTGCGGATCTCCTCCTCGTACTTGTGGCGCTCCTCGTCCGAGATGTGGATGACGATGGAGGAGCTGTTGTCGTTCAGGGGGGGCTCCTCGGGGGCGCCCCCTTGGCCCTCCCCCGGCGCCGTTCCCGCCTCGGCCTCGTTCAGCTGCTCCGTCTCGGGCACGGCCTCCCCTGGGCGGGGGGGGGACACGGCCTCAGTGTCCCCACCGGGGCTGGGGGTCCCCCCCGCATCTCGGGTGCCCCTCGCAGCTCAGCCTCCCCCGGTGAAGGACGCGGCCTCGGGGTCTCCGCCGGGGGCTGGGGGCTGTTGGGGTCCCCTCCCCGCAGCTGGGGTCCCCCCACATCTCGGGATGCCCCTCCCGGTACCGGGGTGCCCCTCACAGCCTGCCCCCCAGGCAGACACGCTGTGCCTCAATGTCCCCACCGGGGCTGGGGGGGGGCGGTGGGTGTGCCGGGGTCCCCCCCACATCTCGGGGTGCCCCTCACCGCTCCGCCAGCGGCTCAGCTCAGCCTCCAGCCGCGCCAGCGTCTCCCTCAGCGCTTTGTTCTTCTCCTTCTCCTTCTCGAACTTCTTCTTCCACTGCTCGGCCGTGAGCTCCAGGTTCACCGACGCCGTGTTCTTGATCGTCTTGGCCCTGGGGGGGGCACCCGAAACTGGGACCCCCCCGCTCCCCCTCACCGGGGCCACTCCAGGGTCACTCCGGGCTCACCTGCCCTGCACTGCCCTCCCACCCCTGGGGACCCCGGCGCAGCCCCCGGGGGGGCAGGGGGCACTTGGGGGCGCACTGGGGGGAATTTGGGGTGCACTGGGGGCACTTGGAGTGCACTGGGTGCAGGTGGAGTGCACTGGGCATTGTTGGGGTGCAGTGGGGGCACAGTCGGGGTGCGCTGGGCATTGTTGGGGCACACTGGGTGCAGGTGGGGCGCACTGGGGGAACTTGGGGCGCACTGGGAGCACTTGGGGTTCCATTGGGGGAGCTGGGGTGTGGCTGGGACCCCGTGGGTGAAGTTGGGGTACAGCAGGCGCTGTTGGGGTGCAGCTGGGGTCCGTGGGTGCGGCTGGGGGGGCGGGGGGGGGGGTCTCGGGGACACTCGGGGCGCTCTGGGCATGGAGTGGGGGGCAGTGAACCTCGGGGGCACGCGGGGCACGGAGGATGGGGGCAGGGGGGGCGCAGCCGGACACCCCCTGCCCCAGGCGGGCTCAGGGGGCGCGGGGGGGGGGGGGGCGCGGGACGCCCCCAGCCCCCACCTCTGGCCGAACATGAGCGTGGATTTGGTCTCGGCGTCGTTGTAGCTGGACGGGGAGCAGCAGATGAACATGGTGGTGCGGCAGTTGCCGCCCAGCGAGTCCTGCAGGATCCGCGTCATTTTGCTGTCGCGATAGGGCACGTACGCCTTCTGCGGGGGGAGGGGCGGCCTCAGCGCGGGGACCCCCGGGGGGACACGGGGGGACACGCGGGAGTGGGACACGGGGGGACAGCGGGCTCGGGTTGGGGACACCGGGGGCGGGGGGCTCAGGGGGACACGGGGGGACAGCGGGCTCGGGGGGACATATGGGGGGCGGGGGGCTCGGGTTGGGGACATATGGGGACAGCAGGCTCAGGGGGACACACACGGGGGTCTCGGGACTCAGAGGAACACGGGGGGCTCAGAGGGACACGGGGGGGCACAGCGGCACACTCGGGGCCGGGGGCTCGGGTTGGGGACACGCGGAGGGCGGGGGGCTCGGGTTGGGGACACACGGGGGTCTCGGGGCTCAGGGACACACACGGGGGGCTCAGAGGGACGCGGGGGGCACAGCGGCACACTCGGGGCTGGGGGCTCGGGTGTGGACACGCGGGGGGCAGGGGGCTCGGGGCGCCACACGGGGGGCTCGGGTTGGGGACACGCAGCCATCAGGGGGTGTCCCCCTCGCAGGACCCCGGAGGGGACACACGGGGGGCAGGGGGCTCAGCAGGGTGGGACACTCGGCGGGGGGGGCTCAGGGGGGTGTCCCCCACCCCAGGACCCCCGAGGGGGCGCACGGGGGGAGGGGGCTCAGCAGGTGCATCCCTTCCCCCGGACCCTGGGGGGACATGGGGGAAAGGGGGGAGGGGGGGGCGAGGCGCACCCAGGACCCCCTCGCTGGGGGACACCCGGGTGGGACAGGCGGGGGGGACAGCCGGGGGGGCTCCGGGGACCGCGGGGGTCTCACCGTGCCCTCGGCCAGCGCCGAGATGACGTTGCCCAGCGCCGACAGGGACTTGTTGATGTTTTTGGCCTCGTCCAGCACGGCTCCCTCAGCCCCCGTCTTGCTCACCTGAGGAGGGGGGGGGATGGCTCAGGGACCCCCCGTGTGCCCCCCTCCCCCAGGGACCCCTCCAGGGATGGTCCCACACCCCAACCCAAGGATGCCAACGGGCAGGAGACCCCCAGTCCAGACACCTCCCCCCAGAGACCCCCACCCAGCCTGACGATCCTGAAACCTGATGGCCCCAAAAACGGCCCCAATGGCCCCAAAAACTCACTGACCCCCCCAAGACCCCACCCTCCCAGTGTCCCACAGAGCGCCAAAGTCCCCCCAAAACCCCACAGACGGCCCCAAGTCCCCCAAAACCCCAATATCCCCCCAAACTCCATGGACTCCCCCCAAAGGCTCCCAACCCTCCAATGCCCCCCAAAATCTCATGAACGTCCCCAGGCACCACCTCCAGGGGGGACACCCGCCCCAGTGCCCCCCAGTGCCCCCCAGTGCCCTCCCAGTGCCCCCCCAGTGCCCCCCTAGTGCCCCAGTCCATCCCCCCTTCCCCTGGACCCCCAGCTCTGCAGTCCCACAGCTCCGGGGTCCCCCCACCTTTGGGGTCCCCCCCACCTTTGGGGTCCCCCCCCACCTCTGGGGTCCCCCCCACCTTCTCGCTGCCCGCCAGGTCCACCAGGTAGAGTTTCCCGCTGAGCTTCTGCTCGGTCTCCACGTTCTCCTGCTTGATGTGGATGAGGAAGATGCTGTGGCTGCGGGAGCTGTGCTCGTTCATGTCTGCGGGGCAGGGGCACGCGTTGGGGGCACCCCAGGACGGCAGCGCGCCCCGCCGTGCCCCCCAAAAGGGCTCAGGGAGCCCACAGCGTCCCCCAGCAGTGCTCAAGGACTCCCCGGCACCCCGAGTCAGCCATGGGGGTCCTACAGCACCCTGCGGACCCCTGGAGAGCCCCGGGGACCCCAGAACTCCTGCGGGGTGTCCCATGGCACCCCAGAGCCCGCGGGACCCCCAGCAAGCTGTCCCCAGCCCCTCGTGTCCCCTCGTGTCCCTCACCGTGACAGCCATGCACCAGTTGGGTGTCCCATGCCCCCCATGTCCCCCATGTCCCCCATGCCCCCCCATGTCCCCATGCCCCCCATGGCCCCCCGGTGTCCCCATGCCCCCCGCATGCCCCCCGTGTCCCCATGTCCCCATGTCCCCCCATGCCCCCCATGCCCCCGCATGCCCCCCATGTCCCCCATGTCCCCATGCCCCCATGCCCCCCCCTGCCCCCCATGTCCCCATGCCCCCCTGCCCCCATGCCCCCCGTGTCCCCCCGTGTCCCCCCATGTCCCCCCATGTCCCCATGTCCCCCCATGTCCCCCCATGTCCCCGTGTCCCGTGTCCCCATGTCCCCCATGCCCCCCATGCCCCCCATGTCCCCCGTGTCCCCCCATATCCCCATGTCCCCCATGTCCCCCCATGTCCCCCCATGTCCCCCATGTCCCCCATATCCCCCCATGCCCCCCATGCCCCCCATGCCCCCCCGTGTCCCCATGCCCCCCTGCCCCCATATCCCCCATGTCCCCCCATGCCCCCCATGTCCCCATGTCCCCCATGCCCCCCATGTCCCCCCATGCCCCCCATGCCCCCCATGCTCCCCCTGCCCCCCATGCCCCCGTGTCCCCCCCGTGTCCCCGTGTCCCTCACTGGTGACAGCCACGTGCCGGTTGGATTTCCCCTCGTCGATGACATCCAGGATCTCCTCGGGGCTGGACACGAAGCGCTCGGTGCAGCCCTGGGGGGGGGGGGAGCGGCCACGGGGGGGCTCAGGGGGGCCCAGCCCCTCCCCCCGGGAGTGCCCCCGGGACCCCCCGGCCCTCACCTTGACGTAGGGGACCCGGTTCTTGTCCTCGTGCACCGCCAGGTTGGTCTTGGTCACTGCGAGGGGACAGGAGGGGGGCTGTGGCCTCCCACCGTGCTCCAGGAGCTCCCAGTGCCTCCCAGTAACCACCCAGTGCCTCCCAGTGCCTCCCAGTGCCTCCCAGTGCCTCCCAGTAACCACCCAGTGCTTCCCAGTGCCTCCCAGTAACCACCCAGTGCCTCCCAGTGCTCCCCATCCCCTTCCATTGCCTTCCAGTTCTTCCCAGTAATCACCCTGTCATTCCCAGTGCTCCCAGTGCTCCTCAGCTGGCCCCAAGAGCTTCCCAGTGACTCCCAGATCTTCCCAGTGCCCACCAGTATCCCCCAGTGCCGCCCCACTCACTGTCCAGCAGGTCCCGGATCTTGTCCAGGTAAATTTCAAAGTAGGACACCTGGGGGGGGGGGATGGGGGTGTCGGGGGTGGGCGTTGGGTGCCAGCTGGGGGCCGGCCTCCCAGTGCCCCCCCCGAGCTCCTCCCAGTGCTCCCAGTGCTCCCAGTGCCCACCTTGATGTGGAACTCCAGGTTCTCGTCCATGGAGTAGATGTGGTTGAAGATGTCGCGGGCGATGCGGGGGATGATGCCCATCTGCTGGGGGTCGTGCAGCTTCCCCTGCGGGGTGGGCGGGGGGCAGTAATCCCCCGGGCCCCCCCGGTGCCCCCCCCCCGGCCCCCTGGGAGCCCCCAGTGCCCCCCTCACCTCCATGGTGTGGGTCTTGCCCGACGACGTCTGCCCGTAGGCGAAGATGGTGCCGTTGTACCCGGCCAGCACATCTGGGGGGGGCGAGATGGGATTGGCCCCCCCAGGACCCCCAAACACCACCAGGACCCCCAAACACCGCCAGGACCCCCAAACACCGCCAGGACCCCCAGGGACATCACAGACACCCCCCCCTCCCCAAACCCCAAGCGACCCCTCTGGGAATCCCAAATATCCCTGAGCCTCCCAGGTACCCGAGCTCACCCCTGAGCCCCTCTGGGATACCCCAAGACACCCCAAAGGATCTCAGAGACACCCCAAAACCCCCGGGCACTGCAGTGACCCTCCAAAGGACACCCCAAAACCCCCGGGCACTGCAGTGACCCTCCAAAGGACACCCCAAAACCCCCGGGCACTGCAGTGACCCCCCCTCAAAGTCCTGCAGAGCTCCCAGGTCCTTTTGGACACCCCCAGACCTCCCTGCCCAGGGCTCCCTGGTGTCCCCAGGCTGTCCCCAGGCTGTCCCCAGGCTGTCCCGGGCTGTCCCAGGTTGTCCCAGGCTGTCCCCACACTGTCCCCAGGCTGTCCCGGGCTGTCCCGGGCTGTCCCAGGTTGTCCCAGGTTGTCCTGGGCTGTCCCCACACTGTCCCCAGGCTGTCCCGGGCAGTCTCCAGGTTGTCCCAGGCTGTCCCGGGCTATCCCCACACTGTCCCGGGCTGTCTCCAGGCTGTCCCGGGCTGTCCCGGGCTGTCCCCACACTGTCCCCACACTGTCCCCAGGCTGTCCCAGGCTGTCCCAGGCTGTCCCCACTGTCCCCAGGCTGTCCCGGGCTGTCCCAGGCTGTCACCACTGTCCCCAGGCTGTCCCGGGCTGTCACCACACTGTCCCCAGGCTGTCCCAGGCTGTCCCAGGCTGTCCCACACTGTCCCCACACTGTCCCTAGGCTGTCCCAGGCTGTCCCCAGGCTGTCCCGGGCTGTCCCGGGCTGTCCCGGGCTGTCCCAGGCTGTCCCAGGCTGTCCCCACACTGTCCCCAGGCTGTCCCGGGCTGTCCCGGGCTGTCCCGGGCTGTCCCACGGGTCCCTCACCCTTGACGATCTGCATGGCACAGGCGTGGTACACCTGCTCCTGCGTGGTGTTCGGGGGGAACACGCGGTCGAAGACGTAGGGCTTGCCCTGGGGGGGTGACAGAGGGACACACACGGGGGTCACTGGCCAGAGAGACCCCCCCGAGGCGCTGGGGGCTGGCACAGCCTCGGGGCTCCCCTCAGGTCCGGTGAGTCCCAGGGAGGGAGGTGGGAGGCTGTAGGGCCCTGTACCCCTGATACCCACCCTGAACCCCCCTTGCACCCCCATTCATGGACCCGGCCCCCACACACCCCAGGCCCCAAATAGCCACACACCCCCCACTCTCACAGACCCCCAGAACTCCCCACAGATCCCCACAGACCCCTGAGCCCCCCACAGACCCCCAGAACTCCCCAGACTTCCCCATAGATCCCCACAGTCCCCTTAGCCCCCCACAGCCCCACAAACCCCCAAGGACCCCCCAGCCCCCCACAGACCCCCACAGGCTCCCAATCCCCCACAGACCCCACAGACCCCTCAGCCTGACCCCCCGAGACCTCCTCCGTTCCATCTTCCATCCCCCCACCCCCCCATGAGACCCCCATAGACCCCCCCCTAGATCCCCAAGGACCCCCCCAGGTCCCCCACAGAGCCCCCCCCCATAGACAGTCAGACACCCCCAGCCCCCCCTACACGCCCAGAGACCCCCAGAGAATCCCCCAGCGCCCCCTCCCGTACACCCCCCACCCCTGGGAGCTGTCCAGGCCCCGGTGCTGAGCCGGGACACACGGACATGGGGACACGGGGACACGGGGACACACGGACACACGGGGACACGGGGACATGGGGACCCAGGGGCTCGGGGACATGGGGACATGGGGACACACGGACATGGGGACATGGGGACACACGGACACGGGGACATGGGGACATAGGGACACACGGACATGGGGACACGGGGACATGGGGACATGGGGACATGGGGACACACGGACACGGGGACATGGGGACCCACGGACACACGGACACACGGACACGGGGACACAGGGCCATGGGGACACGGGGACACGGACATGGGGACATGGGGACACGGGAACATGGGGACCCACGGACACACGGACACGGGGACACACGGCCATGGGGACACGGGGACACGGACATGGGGACATGGGGACACGGGAACATGGGGACCCACGGACACACGGACACACGGACATGGGGACACACGGACACGGGGACATGGGGACACGGGAACATGGGGACCCACGGACACACGGACACGGGGACACACGGCCATGGGGAGCCACGGGCTCGGGGACGCGGGCACAGCCGGTGACAGCAGCCCGCGCCCCCGCTCCCCCCGGCCCCCCCCGCAGCCGCCGCAGCTCCGCGGCCCCGCCCGCCGCCGCCGCCGGTCACGCAACCTCTGCGCACCCCCCGCACCCCCATCCTGCCCTGCCCCCGCATCCCCCCAGCCCTAACCCACACCCCCAACCCGCAACGCCACCCCCGCAGCCCCCCCCCGCACCCGCAGCCCCCCTTCCCCCCGCATTGCGCCGGCACAGCCGCACCGCGACACCCCCGGCCAGGGACCCCCCCACCCAGGGACCCCCCATCCATCCAGGGACCCCCCATCCATCCAGGGACCCCCCATCCATCCAGGGACCCCCCTCATGCACTGACACCCCATCCACGGCCCCCCCCGCCATGGAATCCCCCCCAGGCACGGACCCCCCGCATCCACGGACCCCTCCCCGCGCCCGCAGACCCCCCCCGCGCCCACACCCCGCTGCCCCCCGGGACCGTCGCCCCCCGGCGCCGTTATGGGGGGGGGTGGCGATATTCTGGGGGCCTCCGACGCCCCCCGGATGAGCCCCTAACAAAGGGCAGGGCCGCAGCGCCAGGGGGAGGGGGGGGGATCTGCGGCACCCCCCCCCCTCCCCGCGGCTGCTCTGGGGGTCGATCGTGCCCCCCCCGGGGTGGGGGGGGTCAGGGCGTTTCCGCTCATTGTAAACACCCCCCCCCCAACGGCACTGGGCAAACTGGGAGTGCCCGGAGCCTTGGAAATGGGGGGAGGGGGTGGGGGGGGGGGGGGCATGGGAAGAGTCCCGGGGGGCAGCGGCCACACCCAGCAGCGCTTCGCCCCCCCAGAGCAGGATCTGCCCCCCAAGTGACAGCGCCCCCGCTCCGGGGGCCCCCTCCCGACGTGGGGGTGCCTGCCCGCCTCCCCCCCCCAGCCTGGGGGGGCCCCCGCTCTGACTCACCCCCACCACGACGCTGTCGTCCCCCTGGAACACGGGCAGGAACTTGTCCCCCCGCAGGATCTCGGCCTGGTTGAGGGGCCGGAAGCGGCACAGCACCTTGATGCTGCACTCGGAGCTGGGCTCGGCCATGGCGGGGCTCGGGGGGCGTCGAGACGGGGGGGCCACGGGAGCGGGGCTGTCACAGCCTAAGGCTCAGGTGGCACCGGGCTGCAGGATGTCACCCGGGGGTGCCGAGCGGTACCCGAGGCTGCAGGATGCTGCTCACGGATGCAGGATGCTGCCCAAAGATGCAGGATGCTGCTCAGGGATGCAGGATGCTGCCCGGGTGGTACCCAGGGATGCGGGATGCTGCTCACGGATGCAGGATGCTGCCCAAAGATGCAGGATGCTGCTCAGGGATGCAGGATGCTGCCCGGGTGGTACCCAAGGACTCGGAACGCTGCCCGGGATGCAGGATGCTGCTCAGCACTGCAGGGTGGTACCCAGGGCTGCGGGTGGTACCCAGGGATGCGGGATGCTGCCCGCGCTGCGGGATGCGGGATGCTGCTCAGGGATGCGGCTGGCGGGCTGCAGGATGCGGGAGGCGGCGCCGGGCGGGGCTGACGCTCCGCAGCTGCCGCTGTCGCCGCTCCTGTGACCGCTGCTGTCGCCACTGCAGCCCCGGGACCGGGGGTGGGGGGGGCCGCCCCCCCCCCCCCCGCGCCCCCTCCCCCGCCTTAAGGTGGAGCCGCCCGCGGCTCTTAAGGTGGACGGAACTGGAGGGGGGGGACGCAGCCCGGTGGATGGACCCCCCCCCCCCCCCCAAAATGCTGATTCACGGCGGGGGGAGCAGGACGGGCCGGGGGACGGGACCCCGGCGCGGCTGGGGAGGGGGGAGCAGGGCCAGCCTCCCCCCGGCCGCCCTGCTCGGTGTGTCCCCCCCCCCCCCCCCCCCCCCGCGGGAAGGCAGCGGTCCTGACTCATCCCCCCCGGCACTCTGGGGACCCTGCCCGGCCCGGAGGTCCCCCCCCCCCTCTGTGTAACCCCCCAAACACGCCGGGAGGGCGGTCCGGAGCTGACCCCGGGGGTCTCCCGCGGGTGAGAACTGCAGCCTCGCCATGGGACGCACCCCCATGGGTGCCCCCCAGTGCCACCCAGCCTGTGTCTGCCCCGGGTGTCCCCCCGTGTCCCCCCGTGTCCCCCCTCCCTGCGCTCTCCCATGTGCCCCTCATGTGCCACCCGGGCGTGCCCCCACTGCGTGCCCCTGTGCCCCCCCGCGTTTCCCGCTCTGTGTCCCCCCGTGTGCTCCCCGTGTGCCCCCCCCATGTGTGTCCCCGTGCGTGTCCCCGTGTGCCCCCACCCGTGCGTCCCCCTCTGTGTCGCCCCCTGTGTCTCCCCCCCCGTTCCCCGCCCCTTGTTCACCGCCGGTGTGTCTCCCTTGCACCCCCGTGCCCCGCCCGTGGCCGTGTGCCCCCTGTCCCACCCCATTGTCCCCCTCCGTGTCCGTGTGTCCCCATTGTCCCCCCCATTGTCCCCCCATTGTCCCCCCCAGTGCCGCCCCCGCCCGGTCTGCTCGCTCAGGCCCCGCCCCATCCCCGCCCGGCCCCGCCCCATCCCCGCCGGGCCCCGCCCCATCCCGCCCGGCCCCGCCCCTGCGCTCTCGCCTCTCGCACCGCCCCGCGCCGCTCTCGCGAGATCGGCCCCGCCCCGGCCCTGCGCGGCCATTGCGGGACCCCCCCGGTACCGACCCCAGCACCGGCCCCCGGTACCGCCCCCCAGCACCGGCCCCCGGTACCGACCCCCGGTACCGACCCCAGCACCGGCCCCCGGTCCCGAGCCCCGGTACCGACCCCAGCACCGGCCCCCGGTCCCGAGCCCCGGTACCGACCCCAGCACCGGCCCCCGGTACCGCCCCCCAGCACCGGCCCCCGGTCCCGACCCCCGGTACCGACCCCAGCACCGGCCCCCGGTACCGGCCCCCGGTACCGCCCCCACCATGGCCGACCCCAAGTACGCCGACCTGCCCGGCATCGTGAGTGAGGGGCCGGGCCGGGGAGGAGCCGGGGGTCTGAGGGGGTGTGGGAGGCTTCGGGGGCTCTGAGGGGATCAGGGGCCTGGGAGTGCTGAGGGGTCCGAGGGGATCGGGGGAGTCAAGCGGGATCAGGGCCTTGGGGAGAATGAGGGAACTGCGGGGATCTGGGGGTCTGAGGGGGCCCGGGGGTCTGAGGGGGCCGGGGGGTCTGAGGGGGCCGGGGGTCTGAGGGGGCCGGGGGGTCTGAGGGGGCCGGGGGTCTGAGGGGGCCGGGGGTCTGAGGGGCCCGGGGGTCTGAGGGGGCCGGGGGGTCTGAGGGGGCCGGGGGTCTGAGGGGGCCGGGGGTCTGAGGGGGCCCGGGGGGTCTCGGAACAGGAGGGGACCGGCGGGACGTGGAGGGACTGGGGAGGCCGGAGAAGGGCGGCTCTGAGAGGGTCCGAGGGGTCGGAGCGGGTCAGGGGGATCTGAGGGTGCCGAGGGGTTTGGGGGGATCTGAGGGGATCAGGGGAATCAGGGGTCCCGAGGTGGTCTGAGGGCACTGGGGGGGCTGAGGGGCTGCAGGGATCAAGGGAGTTTGGGGGGGTCTGAGCTTGGAAGGACTGTCAGGGTCTGGGGACCAGGGGGATTTGGGAAATCTGAGGGGTTGTAGGTCTTGAGGAGATCTGGAGGGGGGTCAGTGGGGTGTGGGGGTTGGCAGCATTTGGGGTGTCTGTAGGAATGGGAGGGGGCTGGGGCTGGGGAGGGGGCTTGGGGTGCCAGGGAGCTCTGGGTGAGGGAGGTGCCAGGAAGGGCACCTGTCTGTCTGTGGGTCTGTCCGTGGGTCTGTCCCTGGGGGGTGGGAGCACCCCGTGCGTTTGGGGTGACGGTGGGAGCCGGGACGTGGAGCTGGGGGAGCTCCGGGCACAGGGGCAGTGAGTCGGGCTGCTGGGGGGACATTGGGGTGTTTGAGGTGCTTTTGGGGGAACGGGGGCACTCAGCGAGGGGAGTGGGGACACTGGGATGTCCAGAGGGACATGTGGCACGTCAGAGATGTGCGTGGGGATGAGGTGTGGGGGGGCAGGGCCAGGTGGGGGTCCCAGCACAGCTCCTGGTGCTGCAGGCCCGGAACGAGCCCGACGTGTACGAGACCAGTGACCTGCCCGAGGATGACCAGGCCGAGTTCGAGGCGGTAAGGCCCGGCCCGTGGGGGGAGCAGCAGCTGGAGCGGACCCCCGGGACCCCCCGGGACCCCCAGGACTGGCACCGTGGCAGGGAACCAGCCCCCCATGCACCCAGCAGCACCACATCCTGCACAGTGACACATCACCCCACGGGGACAGTGTACCCCACGGTGACAGTGTCCTCACAGTGACAGTGTCCTCACAGTCCCACTGTCCCCCACATTGAGTATCCCCCTACAGTGACAGTGTACCCCACAGTGACAGTGTCCTCACAATCCCAGTGTCCCCCACATTGAGTATCCCCCTACAGTGACAGTGTACCCCACAGTGACAGTGTCCTCACAGTCCCAGTGTCCCCCACAGTCCCACTGTCCCCCACAGTGACAGTGTCCCCCTAGTCCCAATATGCCCCGTGGTGACAGTGTCCCCCCACAGTGACAGTGTCCCCCACAGTGAGTGTCCCCCTAGTCCCAATATGCCCCACAGTGAGTGTCCCCCCACAGTGACACTGTCCCCCCAGTCCCAATGTGCCCCCAGTCCCAACGTGCCCCACAGTGACAGTGTACCCCACAGTGACACTGTGTCCCCAGTCCCAGTATGCCCCACGGTGACAGTGTCCCCCCACAGTGACAGTGTCCCCCCAGTCCCAATATGCCCCACGGTGACAGTGTCCCCCCACAGTGACAGTGTCCCCCCACAGTGACAGTGTCCCCTGCAGTGTAGCCCCCCCCATCCCCCTGTGGCACCCTGCCTGTGCTTTGGGCAGGAAGGGGACACAGCCTCCCCCACACGGCCTGGGGGTCCCTGTCCTTGCTGTCCTTGTCCCCCAGAGGAAGGGGGCTGCCAGTTCCCCAACCCCACCCCGAGGGGAACAAGGGGGACCCTCTAAA
The DNA here is from genome assembly GCF_024509145.1 of Vidua macroura. Classification (NCBI taxonomy): domain Eukaryota; kingdom Metazoa; phylum Chordata; class Aves; order Passeriformes; family Viduidae; genus Vidua; species Vidua macroura. The sequence goes on from NW_026530542.1 coordinate 22,011, forward strand.
GCTGCTCTGAATACTGGGGGGTCCCCAGGCCTGGGCTAAGGCCGCTCTTGGGGGGAGCTGCACGGGGAGTTCAGTGTGCAGTGACAGGGGGGTCCAACCCTGTGGGGCTCAGGGGACCCCCAGAGTGTGGAGTGACACAGAGCTCCATCACCGAGGGGCCCGAAGGACCCCCAGGGCCCAGGGGGTGACACTGGGCTCTGTCCTCAAGGGGCACGAGGGACCCTCAGGGATGGGGGCACATGGGGGTCTGTCCTTGAGGCCACATGGCAGAGAGGACCCCCAGGGGTTTGGGGTGACCCCCAGATGTGCTGGGGAGGACGACGGGGGTTCAGGGGTCATGGCCTGAGAGGTGACTCGGTGCCAGTGAGGGGCTGCCAGGCCTTGGGGGTGCAACCACCCTCTGCTGTCGGTGCCGTTGGTGTTTTTGGGGTCTGGGGGATTGGCACAGGTCCCTGGCATGGAGCAGGGGCCCACCAGGTACCCCCAAATCCTGAGGGGGACAAAGAGACCCCCTGCTGTGAGAGCCAGAGCAGCAAGATGGGCTGAAACAGGGGTTTGAGCCCAAAGTGGAGCCAAAGTCGTGAGGTGACATGTGGCCCCTACTGTGGCGGGAGGTCAAGGATGGGGGGTCCTAAACCCCCCCTGCCTCAAGGAGCCCTTCACCAGCTCTGGGGTGTTGGGGGGTCCTTCCTCCCCCTCGGGGAGCCCCCCAAACTGACCAGGGCTCCCCCTGCTTCCCCCCTGCTCCCGCCTGGCCTGGACTCAGTTTGCACAAGTAAGCGCGGCCCTGCTTTGGGGTGCATGGGGGGGCACTGCTGCATGTGCATGGGGGTCCCAGCGCTGTCCCCTCAGGGGTCCCCCTGCTGCACTGGGGGTTTTGGGGTGTCCTGCACTGCCCCCCCGCTCTGCCTTGCCCTCTGCATCCTCTGCCTGCTGCCTGCACTGCCCACCTGGCCTTGGGACCCCCAGGACCCCCCGGGACCCCCGGGCTGGGTCTCATTGCCCTGGGGACACTGCCTGGGCATGGGGGGGGCTGTGCTGAGCCCCCCTAGTGCTGCCAGCATTGCATGGGGCGGCTGCTGGGCTGAGGCAGCTCCTGGCCCTTCAGAGCCCCCCAGGCTCCCCGGGGGTCCCACTGAGTGTTGGGGTCCTGTGGGGGAAAGAGCCAGAGCTCCTGAGGGGAGTTATGGGGTGATCCCCAAAACTCTGGCCACGTCCTGCTCCCCTCCAGGGCACAGCCCTGCTGCCCCCATCCCCGGCTGCCCCGGCTCTGTCCCACTGACCCTTGTCCTGCAGGGGTACCCTGCCCTCGGGGGTCCCCATCCCGTGGGGTTCCCTGTCCCGCAGGGGTCCCCAGCCCTCGGGGGGCGGCGGGCGCGGGCCGGACCTTCTAACGCGGATTTTGTCTCTCTCTCCCCTCTCTAACCTTGCTCTGACTTTCTCACCTCTGGGAAACGCCAGGAGCTGGTAAGCGCCCGTCTCCCGGCCACTGTCACTGTCCCTCAGGCACTGTCACCCGCTGCCACCCACCGCAGCCCCCTAACGCTGCCAGCGCTGCTCCCGCCGCTCTCACTCCCCGCAGCAAACCAGGGGCCCTGAAAGCACCCGGGCCAGAGCCAGGAGGGGCTGGAGAGGGGCACCTGGGGGTCCTTTGGGTCCCTCCAGAGCCCTGCTGAGCCAGGGACACCCTTGATGGCGGCAGGGGGCGAGGGGAGCCCGGACACACCGGCTGTGCCCACCCTGCCTGGCACAGGGCATGGCCCCCTGGTCTGGGGGTCTGGGGGCCTCCGCCCCCCACTGCCCCCCTGGGGGGGATGAGCCCGAAAGGCAGCCAGAGGGCAGTGACAGCCCCAGGGGGCCGGGGGTCACCCTGGGGAGGAGGTTGTCCTGCCAAAACGCAGCTGGGGGACAGTGACAGTCCCACAGGGACAGGGGTCACCCTGGAGGGACCGGCGATGGGTCCTGGTCCTGGCCAGGGGCTGCTGGAATGTTCCACAGTTTGGGATAGGCTGAACCTGAGCTGGGCCAGGCCAGGGGCCCAAGTCCCAGCACATCTTTGGGGGGCCCCTGCCTGCTGGGCTGGGCCAGACCAGGGTCCAGTGTCACCACGCTGGGCCAGGCTGGGGTCTGATGTGCCCACACTGCGCCAGGGGTCCAATGTCCCCACTCCAGACTCTTGAGGGTGCCTCCCCCTGGGCTGGGCCAGGCGGGGGGTGTGATGTCCCCACCCTGGACCCTTGGGGACGTGCCACATCACTGCCAGCAGAGCTCTCTCACTGGGGGCCTGTGCCTGTGTCCTGGGGAGAACCAGGCCAGCGCCCCCAACCCTGCCTGTGCCATGTGCTGGGGGTGGTGGCAGCCCTGGGGCTCCCTTGTCCCCATCCCTGTCCGTTCTGGGGGAGGTGGTGGCAGTCTGGGGGTGCCGTGTCCCTGTCCCTGTCCCTGACACGGCTCTGTGTGCAGGAGGAGCTGAGCAGCACCAGCGTGGAGCACCTGATCATCAACCCCAACGCTGCCTACGAGAAGTTCCGGGACAAGCGCCTGGGCACCGAGGGTGTGGGTGAGCTGGGGGGGCCAGGGGGGGCTGGGCAGGCTGGGGATGAGCCCCGGGACCACCGGGGCACTGAGCCCCCCGTGCTGTGCTGGGCCACACCCGGCTCTGCCTCTTCCAGATTTCTCTGACCGCATCGGCCGGACACGGACCACGGGTTACGAGGCTGGGGAGTATGAGATGGTGAGTGGGCAAGGGGCACCCCCCCCTCCCCACGCAGCGCTGGGGACACCCCTGTGTGCCACAGGTCCCATGGGACCCCCGGGGTCACCTGCTGCAGCCCCCGGCCGTGCCTCACAGGAGCCGTGTGCCAGCTCCACCGTGGCGGCACCGTGCTGGTCTCTGCCCAGTCCCTCCCAGTCTGCCATGCTGGGAGCCCTGTCCCCACCACAGACCCCCGAGGGTGCTCAGGATAGCACTGGTCACCGAGTCCTGGATGGAGCCGGGGGTCCCAGGGTGGATCTGGGGATGGAGCCGGGGGTCCCAGGATAATCCTGGCTGGCTCACCTTCAGCTGGGTGTCCCCCAGGACCCCCAGGCCTTTCCTGGGTGCCCCCCGCCATGTCCTGTGCTGGGGTCTGTTTGTCCTGAGCAGGGCCCTGCCTGTCCCCTCACTGACTCTGTGAAGTTCTGTCACCCCAGTTCCCCGGGTTCCTCTGGTCCCTCAGGACCCTCACAGGGGGCTCAGGGTGGGCTGCAGTCCCCGTCACGCAGGGCCAAAGGGGAGAAGGTGGCTGAAGGTCACCTGGCTCCTTCTTGCCCTGCTCAGGGGGGGTGACATCTGTGTCCCCTGGCCTGGTCACTGCGGCCCGTCAGGCTGGGCCATCACTCCCCACACTGGCCCAGCTCAGGTTTGCTCTGGGAACAGCTGGATTTGGGCAAAGATCGGGAAACCCCCACATTCCATGGGGGGCATGCCACCCCCCAGAACCACCCCCACAGCTTTAGAGCTCCGGGTTAGGAGGAGGAAGAGGAGGAGGAAGAGGAGGAGCTCTGTGGGCACTAAGATGAGGAGTTCCATGGGGGTGGTGATGAGGAGCTTTCATGTGGGTGAGGATGAGGAGTTCCATGGGGGTGAAGATGAGCTTCATGAGGATGAAGGTAGAGAGCTCTGAGGATGAAGAGCTGAGGATGAAGTGCAGCCCCTCTCCCTGTGGGTTCAGGACTCTCCTGGGCTGCTCCTGCCCTGCCCCACTGACCATGTCAGGTTCCCTGTAGGTGCCACCTGAGGTTCTGTCACCTGAGGCTGCTCTGACCTGTCCCTGCAGGCCTCACCTGCTCCTTCTGCTTGGTGCCAGGTGCTGCCAGCACCTGTGAACCCCCTGAGCCCCCGGGAGACCCCTGAACCACCATGAGCCCTCCACCATCCCATGAGCTCCCCTGACCCTGTGTGAGCCCCCTGGCCCCCCGTGAACCCCCCGACCCATTTCTCCCACAGCTGGGCGAGGGTCTTGGTGCCAAGGAGACGCCGCAGCAGCGATTCCAGCGGTTGCAGCACGAGGTGCAGGAGCTGCTCCGGGACGTGGAGCAGATCCAGGTGAGCTCCCACCTGTCCTGGGGCAGGGCTTTGGGGTGACACAGCACCTGTGTGTGCAGGTGAGCCCCCACCTGTCCCAGGGTGTGTCCCGGGGGTGACACGGCCCCTGTGTGTCCCCCAGAGCTCAGTGAAGGAGTCGGGGGCTGAGGAGGAGCTCACGCCCATGGCCCTGGCCAGGCAGGTGGAAGTGCTGAAGCAGCAGCTGCTCAGCTCCCACCTGGAGAAGGTTCTGGGCCCTGGTGCCGCCGTCGACTTCGCTGATCCCGAGGGCGCCCTGGCCAAGTGAGTGGGGGACGCGACCCCAGGGCTAGTGTCCCCGTGGGGCTGGGACAGGGACCCTGCCCAGCTTGTCCCCTGCCCTCTTTGTCCCTGTGCCCACCTTGTCCCCTCCTGGCTGTCCCCAGGCGGCTGCTGCAGCAGCTGGAGGTGGCCAAGTGCAGCAAAGCCACGGCGGGGAAGGGCCCCGCGCGGGCCCCTCCGCCTGCCGGCGATGCTGTCACCTTCGAGCTCTACTGGAGGCCGGAGCAGGACCAGTTTGCCCAGTCTGCAAAGGTGAGTGGGGGGCTGCTGGCCCCACAGGGGCATCCTGGGGCGGGCCACCGCACCTGGGAGCCGGCCCTGCTCTGCGGTCCCGGCACCTCACCCCAAACCCCACAGGTGTCAGAGCTGGAGAAGCGTCTGGCGCAGCTGGAGGCGGCCATGAGGTGTGAGCCTGACAGCCAGGTGAGTGCCCAGGTGAGGGGGGCTGCCCTGCCTCCCTCCTGCCACTTTCCTACCCCTGTCCTTTATCTGCCCCCTCCTGCCCCACTGACACCATTTCCCCCCACAGAACCCACTGCTGGTGGGGCTGAAGGGCTCCAGTCTCATGGTGAGTCAGGCAAGGGGGCTTTGGGGGAACCCCTGTGCCCCCCCTGCCCCCAGTGCTTGGGGGGCTGCTGTACCCCCCCTCACCCTGCCCCCCTCCCCAGGACACGGTGCAGGTGCTGCAGGCCAAGGTGAATGTTCTGGATGTGGCTGTGCTGGACCAGGTGGAGGCTCGGCTGCAGGTGAGGGGAGCTGGGGGGCACTGCTGAAATTAGGGGGCACTGCTGAAACCGGGAGACATTCCCAGGTTTGGGGCCCTCTGCTGGATTTGGGGTTTCTTTCTCCCCCCACACCAGAGCGTCCTGGGGAAGGTGAACGAGATCGCCAAGCACAAGGCCACGGTGCAGGACGCTGACACGCAGAGCAAGGTATGGGCTGTGGGGCCCAGAGGCCGTGAGGGGATCCAAAAAAGCCCCCCTAGGCTGTGCTGCCCCCCCCGGGCTGCGCTGACCCCCCCAACTGCTGCCCCCAGATCCACCAGCTGTACGAGACACTGCAGAGCTGGGACGCTGTGGCCAGTGCCCTGCCCGACGTGGTGCAGCGCCTGGTGACCCTGAGGGACCTGCACGAGCAAGGTGAGGGCCAGAGGGGCTGGGGGACACCAGGTGGGGGTCACTGCCCTCCCCAGCACTCAGCCGTGTCCCCCTCCAGCCACCCAGTTCGGGCAGGTGCTGGTGCACCTGGACACAACGCAGCAGGAGATCGCAGGGGCTCTCAAGGACAACGCGGTGCTGTTGGCCGAGGTGGGTGCCCCTGGCCCCCCACTGTCCCCCATCACCCCATCCCCGCTGTCCCCCCATCTCCCCATCCCCGCTGTCCCCCCATCTCCCCATCCCCACTGTCCCCCATCTCCCCATCCCCACTGTCCCCCATCTCCCCATCCCCGCTGTCCCCCCATCTCCCCATCCCCACTGTCCCCCATCTCCCCATCCCCACTGTCCCCCCATCACCCCATCCCCGCTGTCCCCCCATCTCCCCATCCCCACTGTCCCCCCATCACCCCATCCCCACTGTCCCCCCATCTCCCCATCCCCGCTGTCCCCCATCTCCCCATCCCCACTGTCCCCCCATCTCCCCATCCCCACTGTCCCCCATCTCCCCATCCCCACTGTCCCCCCATCTCCCCATCCCCACTGTCCCCCCATCCCCACTGTCCCCCATCTCCCCATCCCCGCTGTCCCCCATCTCCCCATCCCCACTGTCCCCCCATCACCCCATCCCCACTGTCCCCCCATCTCCCCATCCCCACTGTCCCCCATCTCCCCATCCCCGCTGTCCCCCATCTCCCCATCCCCACTGTCCCCCCATCTCCCCATCTCCACTGTCCCCCATCTCCCCATCCCCGCTGTCCCCCATCTCCCCATCCCCGCTGTCCCCCATCTCCCCATCCCCACTGTCCCCCCATCTCCCCATCTCCACTGTCCCCCATCACCCCATCCCCGCTGTCCCCCCCAGGTGCAGAAGACGATGAAGGACAACCTGGCCATCGTCGAGGACAACTTTGCCGACATCGATGCCCGCATCAAGCGGCTGCAGAAGTGACGAGACCCCAGGACACCCCCTTGGGGCTCCCCTGAGGACGTCCCTGCGCCCCCCCCCCCACGACCCCCTGGGCTCTGTGACCCCCCCCCCGCAGGTCCCAGCTGCTGCTTGTAAATACCCTGGCTCGGCCCCCCCCTGCACATCCTCTGTCCCCGTCCCCACCGGGGCCTCTGCACCCCTCAGTCCCCACGGGGGGTCCTCCCTGTCCCCCCTGCTCCGTCCCCACCTGTGGGTGTCTGGTCCCCCCCGTACCCCAATAAACAGCTCAGCTCCCCGTGCGTGTGTCTGCGTCCCGGATGGGGGCGGGAGCAGGGCCCCCCAGACTGGGGGTGGGCAGTGCTGGACTGGGGGGGACACCGGGGGAACCCCCACCAGGATGAGGGGCTGGGGGGCAGCCGGACCCCGCAGACAGGGGAGGGGCCCGGCTGTGTCCCCAGCCCTGCTCCCCCAGACCCCTCACACGGGTCCTGCAGCCCCCCACCCACACAGCCAGAGCACCCACCTTGTGGGGCGCCACAAGTGCCCTCAGCTCCCCCAGTTTCCCCAGTGCCGCCATCCCTCCCAGCTCCAGTGCCCCCAGGACCCCTCCCAGTGCCCCCCACCTGCCGTGAAGGTGAGGGGATGGCGGGGCTGAGACCCCCGCCCCTCCTCCCGTTAATCCCGGCGGGAGAAACGAGACCCGGTGGCACCGAAGCCCCGCCCACTCGCTGCAATCCTCGCCCATTCCCGACAAAGCCCCGCCCCTCGCCCGGCGCCCGCCTGGGGGCGTGGCCCATTTCCCGCCATTGCATCATCCCCGCGTGACTCCCCCCCCCCGCGCGCCCTTCCCTCGCGCTGGGCGGTGCCGCTCGTCCCGCCCCCGCCGCACTCCCATTGGTTGGCGCTGCCCTGCCAGTCACGGCCCTCGCGCGCCCATTGGCTGCCGCCGGCGCGCGCGTTGCGTCAGGCTGCCGTTAAAGCGGCGCGGCGCGGGGGGCTGGGCGCAGCGCGGGACGATGCGGACGAGGATGGACCGGGGGCAGCGACCGGAGCGGGGCCGGGGGGAGCCGGGACCACCCAGAAAGGTGCGGGGAGGGCGCGGGGACAGCCCCGAGGGGCGCGGGGAGCGCTGGCGGAGGGTTTCCGCTCGGTACCGGGAGAGGAACCGGAGCGCCCGGAGCCGTCTCCGCGGGACGGGGACCCCGAGCCCCGGCGAACTCCCCGGTCGGGGGTCACCGATGCTAACGCGACCCCCCCCCTCCTCCTTCCCCAGGCATCAAGGAGAAAGTGCGTCCTCGCCGACCACCACACCTGAGAGCAGGTAAGGGGGCAGCCCCCACCACACGCACACCGCCTTTGGGGCCCGGGCCCCGGGGGTCCCGCCCGGGTCGCCCCTCACTCCCTTCCCGTCCTTGCCTCCCTCCCGCAGCCCGCGCCGGGCCCAAGCTGACGATGGCGGCCGAAGGGCTGTGGGGGCCGGGCGGCCCCCCCGGCTGGGAGCTGGAGGGGTGGTACCAGGACCTGCAGGAGGTGCTGGCGGCGGAGCCCCCCGGGACCGCCCCCACCTGGGGGGCCGAGCAGGTGAGCGCGGGGCCGGCAGCGCCCCCGGGGCGGCGGGCGCCGGGGCGGGGTCCCCCCTCCATCACCGCTCCCGGTTCCGCTCTCTCCGCAGGTGGAGCCGGGCCCGGGGGGCTGCGGGCTGGACCTGGCTCTGGCCGAGGAGCTGCTGGGGCCGGAGGGGGCGGCTCCGGCCGAACCCCCGCCCGCGACCCCCGGCGGGAGCGGCCCGGCCCGGCCGGGCCCCGCCGAGGAGGCGGAGGAGGAAGAGGAGGAGGAGGAGGAGGAGAAGGCGCGGGGGGCGCGCAGGAAGCGGTGCGGCGGCCCCGGCGCTCCGCGGCAGCGGGACGGGGAGCGGCGGGTGCGGGAGCTGACGGCGCACAACGAGCGGCTCCGCGCCGAGATCCAGCGGCTCAGCGCCGAGGTGCAGCGCACCCGGGCCGCGCTCATCGACCGCATCGTCAACCTGCGCCAGGTGTAGCGGCCGCCCCGGGGCGGGGCCGGGACACCGACCGACCGACCAGCGCTGCCCCGCAGCCGGGGACAGGGACTGCGCTGCCCCACGGACTGCGGGGGCAGCCCTATGGACAGGTGGACGCTGCGGACAGACGAGCGGATGCAGCCTCTCCACGCCCTTGTACAGCTCTTGTCATTTATTACACGCGTGTAACCACAACCAGCACGGCCCAGTGTGGTCACTGGAGGCACTGGGGCCGCTCCTCAGATGTCCCAGGCTGGGCACTGGGGCTACTTCTTCCGCTTGCCCTTGGCGACCTCGGGGCTCCGGCCTTCGGCCAGCGCCAGCTGCTGCTTCAGCTCCAGCAGTTTGGCCACCTGGGCGTCCACCTGGGCCTTCTCCACCTGGGCTGCCTTCAGCTGCCTCACCAGGTTGCCCTGGACAAGTGGGAGGAAGGATTTGGGGGTGTAATGAAGATTTGGGGGGGTTTAAAGGCACGACAGCGTGTGTCTCATGCTTTGTGCCGCCCTCACCTGCTTGGCCACCTGCTCCGTCAGCTCCTGGATCAGTTTGGGGTCACCTGGAGCTACAGAAGTGTTGGGGGCTGGAGGGGGGGCTGAGGCCGGGGGGGGCTGTTTGGCCTGTAAGAGGAAGAGATGGGGATAAGCCCCCCTCGCTCCTGTTCCAGGCAGGTGCAGCACACCTGGGGCAGCACCAAGAGTTACCTGGGGCTCTACAGCAACACCTTTGGCCTGGGAATGGGGAGGGGAGGGACAGAGAGAAGGGGGCTGCAGGTGCCCGAAGTGGGGGGGGGGGGGGCACCTGAGCCCCCACTCACCTGCCCTCCCCCGAAGCGCTGGCGCAGGGCTTCCACCTGCTCAGGCTCCAGCTTCTGGAACAGGGGGCTCACCTGGCAGCGGCAGGGACAGAGGGGTCACACCTGTGGGGTCAGCACCGGAGGACCCCGCCCAGGCGGGGCCCGCCCTGCCCTCCCCGGGGCCGTACCGTGCCGACGCGGTGCCCGGCGGGCAGGGTGCAGGTGAGGCCGGGCCCGAGGCCGCAGCGCTCGGGGGGGATGCGGAGCTGGCCCTGGATGGCGGCGCTGACCCCGGGCACGAAGGGCTGGAGCAGCGCGGCCAGAGCGGCCGCCACGTTCACCGCGACGCCGGTCACCGTCCCTGCGCGCTGCCTGCGGCGGGGACACGCCCGGTGACCCCTCGGTGACACCTCCGTGACCCCTCCCTGCTCAGTGACCCCCCCCATGACCCCTCCCTGCTCGGTGACCCCTCTGTGACACCTCCGTGACCCCTCCCTGCTCGGTGACCCCTCTGTGACCCCTCCCTGCTCGGTGACCCCTCTGTGACACCTCCGTGACCCCTCCCTGCTCGGTGACCCCTCTGTGACCCCTCCCTGCTCGGTGACCCCTCTGTGACACCTCCGTGACCCCTCCCTGCTCGGTGACCCCTCCGTGACCCCTCCCTGCTCAGTGACCCCTCCATGACCCCTCCCTGCTCAGTGACACCTCTGTGACACCTCCGTGACACCTCTGTGACCCCTCCCTGCTCAGTGACACCTCTGTGACCCCTCTGTGACCCCTCCCTGCTCGGTGACCCCTCTGTGACACCTCCGTGACCCCTCCCTGCTCGGTGACCCCTCTGTGACCCCTCCATGCTCGCTGACCCCCCTGTCCTTCACTGCCAAGGCCGTGTGTCTCTGTGCTGTGCCCCTTGTGACCCCTGTGTCCCACCTCACCCCCCTCCCTGGTCGCTGCCTGTGGGAGGGGACATCGGGGACACCCTCGTGCCCTGCCACCATCAGTGCCGGTGGCCTGGGACCTTTCAGTGTCCCCCCAGCTCCTGGCTTCACTCCATCCCCACCCTGTGCCCCCCATCAGTGCCAGCCCCCCACCTTGACATGACCCAGGAGTGGGGACCCCTCCGTGGCACCCCCTGTGCCCCCCAGTCGCCCTCTACCCCCTCAGATGGTGGCTGTGACCCCTCCCTGTCCCCACGTGCCCCCCATCCATCCCTACCTGTCCGTCTCGTCGCCCTTGATGAGCTTCCAAGGCTCGTTCACCTGGATGTACTGGTTGCCGTGGCGGGAAATGCTGAGCACGCACCTGAGCGCGTCGCGGATGCTGGGGGGGCACAGGTGGGGCTGAGCACCTGCAGGGCGGGCTCTGCCCCCTCCCCGGGGCTCGGGACCCCCAGGACCCACCGGACTTTCTCCATCAGCTGGTGGTACTGGCGCATCTCCAGCGTGACCCGGGCCAGGAGCCGCTGGTCCTCGGCCGTCAGCACCATGGCGGGCACCGTACCCGCAAAGAACTTGCACACGAACATGCCAGCCCTGGGGACAGGTGCACAGGTGTGAGCACAACTTGGGGACAGGTGCACAGGTGTGAGCACAACCTGGGGACAGCCTTGGGGACAGGTGCACAGGTGTGAGCACAGCCCACAGACAGGTTGGGAACAGGTGTGGGATGGGGATGGCTGTGAGCACAGCCTGGGGACAGGGGGTACAGGTGTAAGCAAAGCCTTGGGGACAGGTGTGAGCACAGCCCAGGGACAGATTTGGGACAGGTGTGAGCACAGCCCAGGGACAGATTTGGGACAGGTGTGAGCACAGCCCAGGGACAGATTTGGGACAGGTGTGAGCACAGCCCAGGGACAGATTTGGGACAGGTGTGAGCACAGCCCAGGGACAGGCTGGGGACAGGTGTGGGATGGGGACAGGTGTGAGCACAGCCCAGGACAGGCTGGGGACAGGTGTGGGATGGGGACAGGTGTGAGCACAGCTGTGGACCAGCCCTCCCTCCCCCAACGCGTCCCCGCACCTGTTGATGAAGTTGCCCAGGTTGTTGAGCAGCTCCGAGTTGTTCTTGAGCAGGAGGTCGGCCCAGGAGAAGGCGCTGTCCTGGCCCTCGGGCCGCACGTAGAGCAGGTAGAAGCGCCAGACGTCGGCCGGGATCCCGGTGTCCTTGGCCATGTCCCCGAACACGCCCACGCCCCGGCTCTTGGAGAACTTCCCATCCTCATAGTTCAGGTACTCTGGGGACAGGTGAGCACCCACCGTGGGGAGACCCCTCCCAGCTGGGGCTCCCCAACACCTGGGGACCCCTCCCAGCTGGGGCTCCCACGCCTGGGCCCGTACCTGTGGCGATGAGGTGATTCACCAGGGTGTAGTTGTCGTCCGCGCCCAGCAGCGAGCAGGGGAACACGACGCTGTGGAAGGGGACGTTGTCCTTGGCCATGAAGTTGTAGAGCTCCACCTGGCAGGTAACAGAGACAGGTGGGGACGTCAGCTGAGTGTCCTGCTCTGTCCCCACCTGCACCATCACCTGGCTCCTCCCACCTGCTGGGGGTTCTTCCACCACCGCTCCCACTGGTCCGTGTAGGTGGCCGTGATGGACAGGTACCCGATGGGAGCGTCGAACCACACGTAGAACACCTGGGCGAGGGCGACACCTGAGCCAGGTGAGCCCGGCAGGGAGGGCCCAGCAGGGGCACCTGGGGCCAGGGGGGGCACCCACCTTGTCACGGAAGCCGTCGAGGGGCACCGGGGTGCCCCAGGTGAGGTCGCGGGTGATGCAGCGCGGCTTGAGCCCGTCCCGCAGCCAGGTGCGCGTGATGTGCCGCGCGTTGGCCGTCCAGTCACCTGTGGCCCAGGTGCGCTCCAGCCAGGCCTCCAGCCGCCCCTCCAGCTGCGGGAGATGCAGGTGGGACACCTGGGCTACCCGGGGGGGGGGTCCCCGTCCCCACCTCACCGCTCCCCCAGGGGTGCAGCTCACCTTGGGCAGGTCCAGGAATAGGTGCTGGGTGGGCGTCACCACCGGGGTGCCACGGCAGAGCTTGCACTGGGGGCTCTGAGGGAAAACGGGGGGTCCCCGGTGTGGGGGGGAGACCCCCAAAGGTGGAGTGGGTGGGGCAAGGGGTGAAAGTGGGAGGGGAAGGCTCGGGGGGAGTTAGGGAGGTGCACAAAGGGGAGGGGTCCCCACCTTGAGCTCCACGGTGTTGATGAGCTTCCCGCACTTGTCGCACTGGTCCCCGCGGGCCTCGGCGTAGCCACAGAAGGGGCAGGTGCCCTCCACGAAGCGGTCGGCCAGGTACCGCCCGCAGCTCTCGCACCTGAGCTGCTCCAGCGTGTCCTGCAGCAAGAAGCCCCGGGCCAGCAGCCGCTGGAAGATGTCCTGGGCGATCCTGGGCAGGAAGGGGAGGCCACGTTAGCCACGGGTACCCCCCAGCGCAGGTGGGGCTCACCTGGCCTGGAGGGACTCACCTGGCTCTCATGGGCTCACCTGGCCTGCAGGAAGGGGCTCACCTGGCCTGGAGGAGCTCACCTGTCCTGCAGGGAGGGGCTCACCTGGTCTGGAGGAGCTCACCTGTCCTGCTGGGAGGGGCTTATCTGGCCCACAGGGGCTCACCTGGCCTGGAGGAGCTCACCTGTCCTGCAGGGAGGGGCTCACCTGGCCTGCAGGGGCTCACCTGGCCTGCAGGGGCTCACCTGGCCTGCTGGGAGGGGCTCACCTGGCCTGCAGGAAGGGGCTCACCTGGCCCAGAGGGGCTCACCTGGCCTGCAAGGAGGGGCTCACCTGGCCCAGAGGAGCTCACCTGGCTGCAGGGGCTCACCTGGTCTGCTGGGGCGTGGTGGTGCGGCCGAAGTGGTCGAAGGAGATGCGGAACCAGGCGTAGACGTCGGCGTGCAGGGCGTGGTAGCGGTCGCAGAGCTCCCGCGGGCTCAGCCCCTCCTGCAGCGCCCGCGTCTCCGTGGCCGTGCCGTACTCGTCCGTGCCGCACACGAACAGCGTGTTCCAGCTCCGCAGGCGGCAGTACCTGCGGCACACCTGGGGCTCAGCGCCCGCACACCTCTGGGGCACCTGCACACCTGGGCATGGACACCTGGCACACCTGTAGGGCACCTGGCACACCTGGGCATGGCACCCGCACACCTCTGGGGCACCTGCACACCTCTGGGGCACCTGTAACACCTGAGCATGGACAACTGTAACACCTCTGGGGCACCTGCACACCTGGCCATGGGACCTGCACAGCTGTGGGGCACCTGGCACACCTCTGGGGCACCTGCACACCCAGCCATTGACACCTGGCACACCTGTGGGGCACCTGGCACACCTGGGCATGGGACCTGCACACCTGGACGTGGACACCTGCACACCTCTGGGGCACCTGCACACCTGGCCATGGCACCTGCACACCTCTGGGGCACCTGCACACCTCTGGGGCACCTGCACACCTGTGGGGCACCTGGCACACCTGGGCATGGACAACTGTAACACCTGTGGGGCACCTGCACACCTGGCCATGGCACCTGCACACCTCTGGGGCACCTGCACACCTCTGGGGCACCTGCACACCTGTGGGGCACCTGGCACACCTGGGCATGGACAACTGTAACACCTGTGGGGCACACCTGGCACGCCTGGGCATGGGCACCTGGCACAGCTGTGGTGGCACCTGGGCATGGGCACCTGTAACACCTGCAGGGCACACCTGTCACATCTCTGCAGACACACCTGTCACACCTATGTATGGGCACCCTATCACACCTGCAGAGTCACCTGCCACACCTGTGTGTGGACATCTGTCACACCTGTGGGGACACCTGTGTCACACCTGGACATGGGCTTGAGTGTGGACACCTGTGACACCTGTGTGTGGATACCTGTCACACCTCCAGGGGGCACACCAGTAACACCTGTGCAGGTGTGCAGACAGCACACTCCTCCAGATACACACCAGTAACACCTGTGCAGGTGTGCAGACAGCACGCTCCTCCAGATACACACCAGTAACACCTGTGCGGGTGTTTACACAGCACAGACCCCCCCAATGCACACCTGTAACACCTGCAGCACCTGTACAGACAGCACACCCCTCTAGGTGCACACCTGTAACACCTGCAGCACCTGTGCAGCCAGCACAGCCCCAGCCCCGGGGCGGTTCCCGCAGCCTCACCTGGCGAAGGTGTCGGCGCTGAGGACGCAGCCGATGATGTTGCCCAGGTGAGGGACGTTGTTGACGTAGGGCAGCGCGCTGGTGATCAGGACGTTCCTCTCGCCCTCCACAGGTAACCTGCCGAGGAGGGGGGGGCTCAGACCAGCGTCCCCCCCCCGGCCGCACCCCAGGTGCCACCTGGGCACTCACACAGGTGTCGGCGGCTGCCGGGGCGGGGGCAGCGCCGCGGGGCCCCGCGCCCAGGTGTCCACGGCGGCCGCGATGTCGTCGTCGCTCAGCGTCCGCTCCGCGCTCTCCTCGTCCTGCGGGCACCAGGTGAGGGGGGCTGCGCCCACCTGCCCCCCGCCCCGCCCTCCCCCCCGGGGTCGGGGCCGCACCTGGGGCTGCTGGGGGGGTCCCGGCAGGGGTGGGGGGCGCTGGGCCAGGCGGGCCCGCAGCTCCGGCAGCGCCTCCGGCAGCAGCGCGGCCGCGGCCCGGCACGGCTCCCACGCCGACACGGCCCGGAACCAGGAGCGCAGCACCTGCAGCTCACCTGGGCAGGGGCACAGCGGGGTCAGCCCGGCCCCGCCCCCCGGCCCCGCCCCCCCCCCGGCCCGCTCTTACTGGGCAGACTGGTCTCGTCCTGGAGCACTGGGAACAGGCTGCCCCACACCACCACGTCAGCCACCGAGGCGGCGTCCTGGGGGACACAGGGACACGGTGGGGCACTGGGAGGGACTGGGAGGGACTGGGAGAGTGAACTGGGGCACTGGGAGGACATGTAGGAGGAATAGAGACAAACTGGGATGAACTGGGGGCACTGGGAGGGACTGGGAGAGTGAACTGGGGGCACTGGGAGTGTGTACTGGGGGCACTGGGAGGGACTGGGAGAGTGAACTGGGGCACTGGGAGGACATGTAGGAGGAATAGAGACAAACTGGGATGAACTGCGGGCACTGGGAGGGATTGGGAGTGTGTACTGGGGGCACTGGGAGGGACTGGGAGTGTGAACTGGGGGCACTGGGAGGGACTGGGAGGACATGTAGGAGGAATAGAGACAAACTGGGATGAACTGGGGGCACTGGGAGGGACTGGGAGTGTGAACTGGGGCACTGGGAGGGACTGGGAGCATGAACTGGGGGCACTGGGAGTGCCACGCAGGAGGAACAGAGACAAACTGGGACAAACTGGGGGCACTGGGAGGGAGCGGGTGCTGGTGCCAGGTTAGGCCAGCACTGGGAGCTGCAGGGTGGCACTGGGGGCACTGGGGGCACTGGGGGTCAGCAGTGGCCCGCCCTCCCCCCCTCAGGACACACCTGTCCCGCAGGTGGCAGCGAGCCCCCCCCGCCCCGCCCAGGGCCCCCCACTCACCCCGGCCAGGTGGGAGGTGCCGCTCCGGGCCAGGTGCTGCTCCAGGTGAGCCAGGAGGGGCTGCAGGAGCCCCAGGGCGTCGGGCCCCGCCCGGCCCTGCACCAGCCGCAGGTACAGGGCAGCGGCCACCGCCGGCTGGGGACAGCGGGGGACAGCGGGGACAATGGGGACAATGGGGGACAACGGGGACAATGGGGGTCACAGCGGGGACACAGCGGGGACAATGGGGGGACAATGGGGGTCACAGCGGGGACAATGGGGACACAGCGGGGACACAGCGGGGACAATGGGGACAATGGGGGACAATGGGGACAATGGGGGTCACAGCGGGGACACAGCGGGGACAATGGGGACAATGGGGGACAATGGGGACAATGGGGGTCACAGCAGGGACACAGCGGGGACAACGGGGGGACAACGGGGACAATGGGGGACAATGGGGACAGCGGGGACAATGGGGGACAATGGGGGTCACAGCGGGGACAATGGGGACACAGCGGGGATAACGGGGGACAACGGGGACAATGGGGGTCACAGCGGGGACACAGCGGGGACAACGGAGGGACAATGGGGGTCACAGCGGGGGGACAATGGGGGTCACAGCGGGGGGACAATGGGGGTCACAGCGGGGACAACGGGGGGACAGTAGGGGTCAGAGCGGGGACACAGCACGGTCACATCATGGGGGACAGTGGGGGACACAGCGGGGAACAGAGTGGGGGGACAGCGGGGGGACAGGGAGCACGGAGCGCCCCGGGGGCACAGCGGGGGTCGCACCGGGGGGGACAGGACAGCAAAGAGCCCGGGGGTCGCACCGGGGGTCGCACCGGGGGGGACAGGGAGCAGAGCCCCCGGGGGTCGCACCGGGGGTCGCACCGGGGGGGACAGGGAGCAGAGCCCCCGGGGGTCGCACCGGGGGTCGCACCGGGGGGACAGGGAGCAGAGCCCCCGGGGGTCGCTCACCTGCAGCTCCGTGGCCTCCCATTCCAGCCACTGCGTGGTGAGGTCGGTGGGCTCCTCCCCACGGCACAGGTGGAAGTACCTGGGGGGGCGGGCAGGGGAGGGGTCGGGGCAGGTTCGGGGGTTCGGGGCAGGCTCGGGGGGTTCGGGGCGTGCACCGGGGGTTCGGGGCAGGCTCGGGGCCGCCGTGCGGGGCCCCCCGCGCCGCCCGGACTCACTGGCAGATGGCGTTGGGAGAGAAGAGGACGGCGCCGCTGTCCAGCTCCAGCTGCAGCTCCGGCCCGGGGGCCCGCGGGGCGCTCGGCCGCTCTGCGCGGAGGGACAGGCTCAGGCCCGTCCCCGGGGCCGGGACGGGGTCGGGCCCCCGCGAGCGGCGGGGCCGGGGGGGGTCGCGGCCGTGCCGGTCTCACCTGCGGGGCCGCCCAGGTGCGGCCGGACGGGCGCGGGGGCGGCGGCGGCGGCCGCGAGCACCTTGAGCGCGGCGGGAGCGCCCGGCGGGACCCGGAGCCGCATGGCGGGGGGGCGGGGCCGCGCGGCGGGGGGGGCGGGGCCGTGCGCGCGGCACGGCGGGAGGGGCGGGGCCGCGCGGCGGGAGGGGCGGGGCCGGCGCTGCTCGCCCCGCCCCAAGTCTCGCGAGAGCGCTGGCGGGATGTTGCCATGGCAACGGGACGCGGCAGCGGGGCCGCCATGGCCGGGATGGGAACGGGGACGGGATAGAACGGGATAGAAACAGGGATAAGAACGGGATAGAACGGGATAGAAACAGGGATAAGAACGGGATAGAAACAGGGATAAGAACGGGATAGAACGGGATAGAAACAGGGATAAGAACGGGATAGAAACAGGGATAAGAACGGGATAGAACGGGATAGAAACAGGGATAAGAACGGGATAGAAACAGGGATAAGAACGGGATAGAACGGGATAGAAACAGGGATAAGAACGGGATAGAAACAGGGATAAGAACGGGATAGAACGGGATAGAAACAGGGATAAGAACGGGATAGAACGGGATAGAAACAGGGATAAGAACGGGACAGGATAATGGGATAACAACGGGATAGCAACGGGATAGAAACAGGGATGGGATAACGGAATAATGGGATAAGAACGGAACGGGAACGGGGATGGGATAACAGGATAATGGGGATGGAATAATGGGATAACAACGGGACAACAACGGGGACAGGATAATGGGATAACAACGGGATAACGGGATGGGAACAGGATGACAGGATAATGGGATAATGGGATGGGAAAATGGGATCCATGGGATGGGATAACGGGATTATGGGAACATTGGGAACATTGGGAACATTGGGAATGGTGGGAATGGTGGGACGGGGGGTCCCAGGTGACCCCGAGGCCGTTCTGCACCGACTCCAGTCCCGGGGCTGAAGGAACCCAAGGTTGGGATTTCACCCCAAATTTTGTGAATTTAACCCCAACTTAGTGAACCTCACCCAAATCCAGTGGATTTAACCCAGATTTCATTCGTTTAACCCAATTTTTGTTCTGTTTAGGCCAGATTTCAGTGGTTTTACCCAAATTTTGGTAATTTGCCCCTGTTTAAGCCACAACTCCCCGCCAAGTTTAACCACTTTTTATTTTTCCACTTAAATATTCTCTTTAAATACAGCATCGTCCCGGGAAACTGCGGAAAAGCAGGAAAAACAAATAATAGTGGGGAGAAGCTTTGGATTCACTTGGTGGCGTTAAATGTGGAGTTAAAATGGAAATTAAAAACCGAAAAATGAAATAAAAAATTGAATAGAAAAAAAAGGAAAAGAAAAAATGAAGTTCAAAAGGGAAATAAATTGAATTGAAAAAGAGAGAACTGCAAGTAAAAATTCAATAAAGAAATAAAAAGGCAATAAAAAGAGGGAAAGGAAATAAAACCAAAAGTTTAAAAAATTAAATTTAAAAGGGAAGAAAAACGGAATTAAAAATTAAAGGAATACAAAGAAGTAGAAAAAAGAGAATAAAAAAACCAAAAAAGGAAATCAAAATGGCATTAAAGGTTCCGAAGCCGCTTTGGGTGCCCTGGGGGGGAGTTTGGGGATCCCCGGGGTTTTTGGGGGGCAGATCCATGAAATCCAGAGTGGATCAAATCCAACGAGGGGAAAGGGCCAAACCCCACCCGATCCCACCGAGCCTGGGCTGGGGGAAATGGGATAAATCTGGGAATTCTGGTGGGGTTTGGATGAAATGGGATAAATCTGGGAATTCTGGTGGGGTTTGGGTGAAATGGGATAAATCCGGGAATTCTGGCAGGGTTTGGGGTGAAATGGGATAAATCCGGGAATTCTGGTGAGGTTTGGGTGAAATGGGATAAATCTGGGAATTCTGGTGAGGTTTGGGGTGAAATGGGATAAATCCAATAATTCTGGCAGGGTTTGGATGAAATGGGATAAATCTGGGAATTCTGGGAGGGTCTGGGTGAAATGGGATAAATCTGGGAATTCTGGTGAGGTTTGGGTGAAATGGGATAAATCCAAGAATTCTGGTGGGGTTTGGGGTGAAATGGGATAAATCTGGGAATTCTGGTGAGGTTTGGGTGAAATGGGATAAATCTGGGAATTCTGGTGAGGTTTGGGTGAAATGGGATAAATCCAAGAATTCTGGGAGGGTTTGGGTGAAATGGGATAAATCCAAGAATTCTGGGAGGGTTTGGGGTGAAATGGGATAAATCCAAGAATTCTGGGAGGGTTTTGGGGTGAAATGGGATAAATCCGGGAATTCCGTGGTTTGGGAAGCAGCAGCTCGGGGGATCCGGGGGATCCAGGGCAGGATTTGGGGTGCCCTGCCCCTCCTCCCTGACCTCAGGGGACAAGGCCGGGTTTGGGGCCGCTCCTGTGGGATTTGGGGGCTCCCCGGGGGCTTTGGGGGCCACTGGGCTGGGAACCGGCCCCTCCCCGCCCCCACTGAGCCCCCTGGGAAATCCCTGCTGACCCCCCCAAAGCCACTCTGGATCCCCTAAACCCCTTGGAACCCCCTTAAGCCCCCCTGAACCCCTTCAACACCCCCTCAAGTGCCCTTTAAATGGTTTTAACCCCCTTTTGAACCCCCAAAATAACCCTTGGAACCCCCTTGAACCCCCCTGACTCTGCCAAACACTTTGAAATCTCTTTTGAAGCGCTCAAAATCCTCTGAACACCGTTAAATCCCTCCCTGAACCCCCAAAAACCACATCTGAACCCCCAAATGCCCCTCTGAATCCCCTTTTTAACCCCTTACACCCCTCCTTTGAACCCAGTTAAGGCCCCCAAATCCCCTTTTAAACCCCCTTAAATCTTCTGAACTCACTTAAATCCCCTTTTGAGCACCTAAAAAAGGCCTTTAAACCAACTTAAACCCCACCTGAGCCCCTTTAGACTCCTCTGAACCCGCTTAAAGCTCTTCCTAAACCCCCCTTAAACCTCCCTTCAAAAGCCTAAAAAATCCTTTTGACACCCTTAAACCCCGTTGAACTCCCTTGAATCCCCTCAAACTCCTCTTAAAGCCCCTTAAACTCCTCTGAACCCCCTTGTTCTCCTAAAAGACCCTTTAACTCTCTATAAATCCCTTTTAGACCCAACTGAACCCCTTCTAGCCCCCTCAAACCTCTCTGAATGCCTAAAACCCATAAAAACCCCTCTGAACCCCTTTCAACCCCAAAAAAACCCTCAATGCCCCCATAATCCCTAAAAACCCCGCTTTGAACCTCCCTGAACCCCCTGTACACCCCTAAAAAAAACCCTCTGAGCCCCCTTAAACCCCTTTTTAAATTCTCCTGAACCCCTAAACCCCATAAAAACCCCTCTGAACCCCTTTCAACCCAAAAAAACTCCCTCAGCACCCCCATAACCCCTAAAAACCCCACTTTGAGCCCCCTTAAACCCCTTTTAAACCCCCCACGGGGGACAGGTGACCCCCAGGTGCACCAGGGGACCCTCAACCCCCCCAAAACTGGGGGGGGGTCAGACCCCAGTGTGGGAAAACTGCTGGAAAAGCCGAAATGGTGAAATCAAAAAGTCAGGAAAAGAATGGGGTGGCAGCAGCTGGGCTGGGGGATTTGGGTCCCTGTGGGGTCTGGGAGCATCCAGGTGAGCAGGTCCTGAAGGCACACACCAGAGCAGGTGAGCAGGTCCAGGGGCACAGATCCCACAAGGTGAGCAGATCCAGGTGAGCAGATCCCACAGTCTGTAGGCTCCAGGTGAGCAGAATGCAGGATTTGGGGCACAGACCCAGAGGAGAACAGGCAGCCCCACCCCACATCCCGATTTTCCCCCACTCCTGCCTCTTCCCAGGCTGGAACTGCTCCTGGCCCAGGTTGATCTCACCTGGCAGAAGCCAAAAAAAGAGGGGAAAGCCCCAGAAATGAGAAGTTTCACCCCGAGACAGATGTCAGAGCTGCAGAAGGTCCGGAGCACAGGTGGGTTTTCCATGAATCCCAGTCCGAGGAAGGGCTGCAGGGACCAGGTGAGTCTGGAGAATCCACACCTGGAGAACCTGAATCCATCCCAGTCTGACCAGTTTGATGCCAGTGGAGATGCCCGGAGCCAGAAGGAGCACAGGTGAGCAGGAAGCACCTGAGGAGCAGCACAGGGAATTGCAGGGGCTCCAGGAAGTCGGGTTCACCAGGAACAGCACGTCCATGGCATCATGGGATGGATCCCGAGTGCTGGAATGGCAGGAACAGGTTCTTTGGGAATCACAGCCAGGTAGGGGTCACCTGGATGGGTGGATGGAGCTCACCTGGGATGGGAAGGAGGCAGGGCAGGGCCAGGTGACACTGCATCCATGGGCTAACAGGGACACCTGGGCACACCTGCAGCGCTCTGATCCCGCTGGAACTGGCCCAGGACCACCTGCAATGGGCCAGGATCACAGGTAGGGACAGGGACACTCCTGCACCCTCACATCCCAAATCCTGGTCCTTGGAGGGGCAGCTCCAACCCCTCAGCAGCTGCTGGAGGCACCTCCCAGCACAGGAATGAACATCCTGAAGGTTCCCACAGGTACAGGTGATCAATTCCAGGTGATGGAGGAGCCAGTGAGGAAGTGAAGTTGGTTCAACCCCCAAAATTTTCCAGGTGAGTTTGGGGACTCCAGTCTTGGGTCTCTTGTGCCAGTTCCAGGTGTTTCCCAATCCATCCCAGCTGCAGGTGAGTGGGAGCATCACCTGGATGAGGTGGGATGGGAGGCGGCCCAGGTGAAACATTCATTAAACAAACAGGAATTGGGGAAAAAGGGCTTTTCCCTTAAAAACAAGGAGAGTGGAGGCAGCCAGGGGGGACAGAGCTGCCATGGGATCCAGGAGGCTCCAGCTCAGGTGAGTCCTTGCACAGGTGATCTCTGCCAGGTGGGATGGAGAACAGGAAGGATCCGAGGGGCTGCAGCTCAGGTGAGTCCTGGCACAGGTGACCCCTACCAGGTGAGTGAAGGACTCCTGGCCCTGGGCCAGGGAAATCCTCTGTCCAGAGCAGCCCCCACCAATTAAATAATCAATCCATGGAATAAATAATGGAGCCAGAGGGCCCGAGGCCACTCATATGGGCAGGTGGGGGTGCTCCAGGTGCTCTGGGAGATTTTCAGGTGCTCCTCCCTTGCTCACAGCAGCAGGGACAGGTGGGAGCCCCAGCTCCTTCCCAGGGGGGCTGGAAGCTGGAGCTGGATGCTCCACGTGGCCACTCCCACCCTTGGCACCTGCCCGTGGCTCCACCTGGCAGTAGAGCCCAGGTGCATCGGCCAGGTAAGGCTGGGAGCCCACCTGGGCCGGCTGCCCCGGGGGGTAGCACAGGACAGAAGATTCCAGAGGGAACTGGGCTGGGATGAGGATGGCGGAGCTGAGCCCGGGGCACGGGGGAGGTTTCACCTGCCAGGTGTCATCCAGGTGCTCCCCCAGGACGCAGAGCCCGCCCCCCTCTCCCCCAGAGCCGCTTCCAGAGTCTTCCTCAGCCTTCAGCCTCTCCAGCTCCTCGGCCGTCTGCAGGTGCAGCACCGCCCGCTCGTTCTCCGCCAGGTACTCCTGGAAGTCCTGAGTCTCGGGGGGCTGCGGGGGGGGCCAGGTGGGGCCAGGGAGGGCAGCAGCTCCCTCCTCCTCCTCCTCCTCCTCCCGCCGGTTCTCCAGCTCCAGCTTCATCAAGGTGTGCAGGAAGTGGGTGCGCACGCGCAGGGGGTTGAACTCGATCCGCCCGGCCACGTTCCCGCAGCCGTCCCGGGAGCAGCCGCACGGGAACGACGTGCGATCCACCTGGGGCACAGGGGACACCCGTGGGACCCGGCAGCACCCCTCCAGGGCCCGAACCCCACCCCGAACACCCCGGTCGGGCTGCATCCCAGCCAGGTGTCCCCTCTGGGAAGAGACGTGGACAGCTGGAGGATCCCACAGGATCCCCCCAGAGCCTGAATCCCACCCCAGAGTGATCCCAGATCCCACCTGGACAGCAGGAATTTGGCTCTGGGGTGGGGAGAGGAGTTTATACATCCCAGGTATGCCCAAAACACACCTGGAACTGTTCCTGCTCCTTCAAGGAACAAGAGAACTCCAGCACCTGTTAGACCACAAACCCCAGCTGCCTCACCTGGCACTCTCTGCTCCCTCCGGGGGGAAGGACACGGGCACAGTGGGCGTGCCTCGAGGCCCACCTGTCCCCCCTTTTCCCAGCTCACCTGGCACTGGCTGCCCTCACCTGGCACACCTGGCTCTCCCCACTCCTCAAGGAACAAGAGGAGAACACAAGGAGCAGCCTGGCCCCCATCCTGCCCCAAACTCCTGCCCTGCAGCTCACCTGGCACTGCCTGCCCTCACCTGGCATGGAATGCCCTCACCTGGCTCTCCCCACTCCTCAAGGAGCAAGGGGAGCACACAAGGAGCAGCCTGGCCCCCATGCCACCCCAAACCCCCTTCCTGGGGCTCACCTGGCACTGGCTGCCCTCACCTGGCACACCTGGCTCTCCCCGCTCCTCAAGGAGCAAGAGCACAGAACAGGGAGCACACGAGGAGCAGCCTGGCCCCCATCCCGCCCCAAACCTCTGCCCTGGGGCTCACCTGGCACTGGCTGCCCTCACCTGGCACTGGCTGCCCTCACCTGGCACACCTGGCTCTCCCCACTCCTCAAGGAACAAGAGGAGCACACGAGGAGCAGCCTGGCCCCCATCCCGCCCCAAACCCCTGCCCTGCAGCTCACCTGGCACTGGATGCCGGCCTGGCTGCAGGCGCAGGTGCGCGGCTCGCAGGTGAGGCGGCAGAGGCAGCCGCACTGCTCGCGGGACAGGCGCAGCGCCCGCAGCTCCTGCCGCTCCTCGGCGTCGATCCTGCGCACGCCCGAGGCGCGCAGCAGCGCCCGGCGCCGCTTGGTGGGCAGCGGCTGCAGGTAGAAGTAATCGCCCACCTCCACCTGCCCCACGTCCAGGTCGTCGTCGGACACGTCGGCCAAGGTGAGCCCCGCGGCCTCGGCCGACGGCACCGTCCCGTTCTGGGTCAGCTGGGGATGGAGGGACACGCGTGGGGTCACCTGGCCAGGTGTCCTTCCCTCCAAACTGAGCCTCTCCTTGGCCCTCCCAGGGCTCGTCCAACCAAAGGAAAAGAGCTTTTCTGGTTGGGTTTTTTTTTTTTTTTTTTTGGAAAGGCACTGCCACATTCACCCCTGGAACATCCTGATCGCCCCCAGATGCCACCCAGGTGTTTCCCACACACATTTTTCCCTGGACCTCCTAAGATCCCCCAAAAGTGTTTCCCACCTGGATTCCCCTCAGTTTGCCCCTCTTCCAAGCTCACCCAGGCATTTTTCACTTCCCTCCCTCAAATCCCTCCCCAAAGGCTTTCCCCACCTGCCCACCACCAAACCCATCCACGTATTTCCCCCCGGATTCCCCCCTCCCAGCCCCAATACCTCGCTCCCCCCAAATATTCCCCACCCAGATACTCCTTGTCACCCCAAATCCCTTCCAGGTATTATCCCCCCACTGCTGCCCTCCAGCTATTTCCCACCTGGATTCTGCCCTCCCTCCCCAGCTATTTCCCACCTGGATTCTGCTCTCCCTGCCCAGCTATTTCCCACCTGGATTCTGCCCTCCCTCCCCAGCTATTTCCCACCTGGATTCTACTCTCCCTCCCCAGCTATTTCCCACCTGGATTCTGCCCTCCCTGCCCAGGTATTCTCCACCCAGACACCCTCTATCACCCCAAATCCCCTCCAGCTATTTCCCACCTGGATTCCCCCTTCCTGCCCCACCCAGTCCCCCCCCCATTTCCCGCTCACCTCTCTCCTCCTGGCGCGCAGTTTCTCCCTGCGGAGGTGCTGCCGCAGGTGCTGCCGGTGGCTCACCTGGCGCAGGTGAGCGAACTGGCTGAGGCTGTACCTGCGGGCGCGGTGGTGCCGCGGGGCCATGCCCAGGGAGCTGCCGCCGGCGCTGGGCACGCAGGTGAAGCCCTGGCGCCGGGCGAAGTAGTAGACGGTGACCTGGGCGAAGCGCACGCGCTTCCCGCCCCGGCGCGCCCGCGAGCGCCGCAGGATGGACGGGGCTGCGGGCACGAAATCACCCCCAAAATTACATCAAATTCACCACTTTCCCCCCTCTATTTCCCTCCCAGAATTTAAAATTACCCATTATTTCCCTTTAATTCCTCCCCCCCCGGCAAATGGTCAGGATTGCCCCTCCAGGTTTTCTACAAAATCCCTGAAGTTCCCCCCAGTTCTTCCAGTGTTTTCTAAAATTTCAAGCCCCGTGAACTCCCCAAATAATTCCCCGTGAATGCCTCAATCCCCCAGACTTTCAGGAAATTCCAGGAATTCCCTCAATCCCCCAAAACGTAAAAAATTCCTCTGAATTTCCCTGGAATTAAAAAAAAAAAATCTTGGTTGTCCCTCAAATTCTAAAAACCCAACAAAAAATTTTTAAAAAAATCCCAAAATTCACCAAATTTTTAAAAATCCGCCAAACCCCCCAAAATTAAAAATCCCAATACCCAATTAAAAATCCCCAAACCCGACATTTTGCAAAACCCCTCCCCGTAAACCCAAAGTTCCGAAAAATTGCTACAAAATCCCCCTCCCAACTCCAAAAAATTCCACATCATCCCCCCCCCCCCCACCACCGCCACATTCCCTAACACTCCCCAAAAAGCTCCCCGCCACGACCCAAATTCCTGAAACCCATGAGGAAACCCAGAAGAATTCCCCGAAGGAAATAAAAGATCCCGCCCACGGCCCGGCCCCGGCTCACGCCCGGCGCTGCCGGAGCTGCCGCCGCTGTCGCAGCTGTCGCCGCTGTCGCTCGTGGCGATCTCGTCGTCCGAGGCGGCGCCGCTGGACGCGGCCGATCCCGATCCCGATCCCGATCCCGCATCCTCCGGCTTGCGCTTGATCCCGGCGCTCGGGACCGCGGCCATCGGGGCTCGGCTCGCATGGAGAGCCCGGCGGGGACGGGAGCGGAGGAGCCTGCGGAGAGCGGCGGGACGTGCCGGGATGCCCGCGGGGCACTCCCGGGCTGTTCTCCCGGGATAAATCGCCCCCATCCCAACAGGAGTTGCAGGTTCCAGCCCGGGGTGTTCGTGTTTCACGAGGCATGGTCGCACGGGACCGGCCAGGAGGAGATGCCCTGGATTTTTCCAAGAATCCCGGCCTCGCCATCCCGGTCCCAGCGGGAGCTCCCCGTGCCAGCCCAGCACCAGGGATCTCCACACAAGCATTCAGCCCAGCTTCCTCTATCCCAGCCTCTCCTCTCGGGATTGATTTGGGATGGAATTCACCCGAGACCAAAGGAAAAGCGATTTTCTGGCTGGGTTTTTCTATTTTTTGGAAAGGCACTGCCAGATTCACCCCCTGGAACATCCTGATCACCCTCTAAAATTCCCTAAAGTTCAGAAAAAACATTGGATGCGCCAAGAATTCCCAGTCCATCATAAATATACCAGACTGGGAATGAGCCTCACTGGGATTTTCCTGCCCCACACCCCTTAATCCTCAAAAAGCTCCGAAAATCCCAAATAACCCTTGGTGACATTTGGGATTTGGGGAAACCAAAAACAACAAATAAGTGAAAATACCAAGTTTCCATTTTTTCCCATCTTTAAATTGGAAGGAATTTGAAATGAGGAACAAAAAATGGTTTCAAAAGCTGAGGAATTGGGAATGGGGAATTTCAGTTATTAAACCTCACCAAAAGGAGTTAAACTAAAAAAAAAAATTTCCCCCCATGTTTTGGAATCACTTTTGGAGCAGGGAAGGGACCAGGAGAGTTTGGGATTCCTGGGAGCACAGGAGCTGATCTGGAAAACCTGGGATCCCGTGGAAGCCCCAGGAATTGTCCATCCCACCTGCTCAGGTGAGTGTCAAACCCTTTTATTTCCAGCTACCCCAAGAAATTAGGAATGAATCCAGGTGTTACTCCACGGCAGGAATTAACCAAAAAATGGGATTTTGGGACGATCACCAGGAAGATTTGGGCAGTTTGGATCCATAAGGAATGGGTCAAGTTTTCCAATGTTTTCCCCAAGGGTTTGGCTCAGTAGTTGAAAGGTCCACGGATTTCCCAGGGATCTGAGTCCATCCCAGGTCACTGCTCACATTCCCAACACTCAGCTCTGGGTTTTAGGATGAAAGGTGGAAAATTTGGGTTCCTCAGGGAAATCTGGGATACAGCTCCCACAGAGCTTCCAGCATTTCTGCAGCATTTTGAGATGAGGAATGAAAAACGGGCTCAAATGCTGAGGGAGGAGTCACAGGAACTGGGGAATTTCAAGGATTAAACCTCACCAAAAGGAGTTAAAGCTAGAAATACAAATTTTTTTTCCCATGTTCTGGAATCACTTCTGGAGCAAGGAAGGGATCAGGAGAGTTTGGGATTCCTGGAACACAGGAGCTGGTGTGGAAAACGTCCTAGCTGAAAGAGGCTGGGAGGTGTCCCCCACAGGGGGGACAGAAAGGTGACCCCAAAAAAGCCTCCTCGGGCCCCGTGTCCATCACTGGAATTGGGAGATCAAGGTGGGTCCATGGACACCTGGATCCAGGGCCCAGGAGGTGAAGGGGACCCTGGGGAGGGGGGCCAGGCTCCCCCCAAAGGCGATCCCACAGCTCCCCCCCCACCTCTGGGGACACCTGAGCCCCCAGGTGTGACCTCCCCATCACCACCATCACCAGCAGCTTCTCGAGGACCCCCCAACACGACCCCCGTGCCCCCCATGAGGTCCCCAAGGTCACTCACAGGTGCCAAGGCCACTCTGAGGACCTCCCCTGCCCCCCCCCCACGGTACAGCAGAGGGGAGACCCCACCTGCCAGGACCCCCCAAAACCCCCTCCCCAAATGTGAGGGGGAGCCCCGCACAGCCCCTACAGGAGCTGTGAGGACCCCCCCCATCCTCTAGAGGAGCCCATCCCCTAGAGCCACCCCCACCCCCTATGTCCTCCCACGTTTGCAGCAGGGGCAGCCCCACATTTCATACAGCCCCCCCCCATTTCCGACGGATCGCAGTTACAAGGACCCCCCCCCCAAACACTCTACAGCCTCCCGTGTCCTACAGACTCTCCTGTAAGGTCCCCCCGTACCCCTCCCACATCCCCTAGAAGCCCCCCAGCTGTAGGGCACCCCCTTGCCCTCGAGGCCCTCAAGCTCCGAGCCTTCTCCCCCCACATCCCCCATCTCCCCCGCGGCTGTGAAGCCCCCAGACCCTTTTCACCCCATCCCTGATAGCGCTGGAACGCCCCCATCCCTTGGAACGTTCCCATCCCTCACAGCCCTCCCCGCCCCCCGCAGGCGGGGCCGCCCCCCCCGCCCTCCTTCCACCCCCCGAGGCCTGACCCTGCCGGCCTTCCCCCGCCACTCACCGGTGCCCGGGGGGGGTTTGTGGGGGCCGGGAGGGGGCGGGGGGCGCTGGGGGGGGCCCCGGGGCCGCTCCCGGGGGTTCCGGGGCCGCTCCCGCCCCGCCGCGCGCGCCGACAACAATGGGGCCGCGGCCGCTGCGCCGCCGCTTTTATAGCGCCCCGCGTCACGTGATCCCCGCCGCGCTGCCACCGCTCCGCCGCGAGGCACCATGGGAAACCGAGTCCCCAAGGGACGCAGGGCCGTGCTGGCGTGGGGTGTGATGGGAAATGGAGTCCGGAAATGCGGCATGTGGAGCGCTGAGGGAGATCGCGGAGCCGCGGAGCGCTTTGGGTTGGAAAGGAGCTCAAAGATCTTCCACTTCCACCGCGGACACCTCCCAGTGTCCCTCGTTCCTCCAGGCCCTGTCCAGCCTGGCCCTGGGCACTGCCAGGGATCCAGGGGCAGCCCCCGCTGCTCTGGGGAATCCATCCCAGGGCCTCCCCAGCCTCCCAGGGAACAATTCCCAATTCCCAATCTCCCATCCAGCCCTGCCCTCTGGCACTGGCAATCCATTCCCTGGCTCCTGTCCCTCCCTGCCTTGTCCCCAGTCCCTCTGCAGCTCTCCTGGAGCCCCTTCAGGCCCTGGAGGGGCTCTGAGCTCTGCCTGGGGTGAGGGGAGCACCCCCAGCTCTCCCAGCCGGGCTCCAGAGGGGCTCCAGCCCTGGAGCAGCTCCGTGGCCTCCTCTGGGCTCTCTCCAGCAGCTCCTCATCCTCCCTGTGTGGGCCCCCAGGGCTGGAGCAGCTCTGCAGGTGGGGTCTCACCTGGGCACAGGGGCAGAGCCGCCCTCCCTGTGCCCACGCTGGGGCTCAGCCCAGCTCGGGGGTCTCCGGGTGCCCGGGGACGTGGCCAGGATGTGTCCAACGCCCTCAAATCCTTCTCCATGGGGTCCCCCATCCTCCCAAGCCCTTCCAGAGTTCTCCCAGTCCCTTCCCGGCCCAGCTGGGTTTTTGGCCGAGGTCTCCCTGGCCCGGGTGCAGAACCCTTGAGCAAAACTCGGCGCTGTTGAGCTCCCTGAGGTCCCCACGGCCCCACCTCACCCCGGGCTCCTGGGGTGCCAGCAACGGGAGGGAGCCCTGGCCCGGGACTGGGGACACCGGGATGAGGCTGGGGACACTGGGATGGGAAAGCGGGATGGGGACATCCAGATGGGACACGGGGGTGGGGACACCGGGATAGAGACATTGGGGTGGTCAGCTCCAGGATGGTCACTGGGATGGGGACACCAGGGTGGGACATTGAAATGGGACACTGGGATTGGGACACTGGGACTGGGACATTGGGGTGGGACACTAAAATGGGTCACTGAGGTTGGGACATCAGGGTGGGACACTGAAATGGGACACTGGGATAGGGACACTGGGGTGGTCAGCTCCAGGATGGTCACTGGGATTGGGACACTGGGATGAAAAACAGATTTGGGACATGAGGCTTGGACAGTGAACCGAGACACTGGGGTGCAACATTCCCATGGGGTGCCAGGCTGGGACATTGAAATGGGACACCGGGACGGGTCACTGGGGTTGGGACACTGTGGTGGGGCGCTGGGATGGGACAAAGGCAGGATGGGACATAGAATGGGGACATAGGATGGGACACAGCGAGGGGGACACGGGGTGATGTCCCAGGAGCCCTTGGCTGTGGCTGCCAGGGACAGGTTTGGGAGGGGGGACAGCGACACCACCTTGGCAGCCCCATGGGGTCACTCAGGAGGGGCTGCAGGGTGGCCCCAGGTGTCACCCGAGGGTGCCACAGGACCCTCAGGGGGTTGCTGTGCAGGGTCCCTCGGGGTGGACGCCCTGGGCGCTTTGTCACTGCACTGGCAGGAGCCACCAGGGGTGGGACAGGGGCTCCAGGGGCGTGGGGTGGGACCCTGCTGCCGTTTGTCCCCACAACGTGGCTCTTGTCCTCCCAAGAAGGGACCCAACAGCCGCCCTGCCATGGCCTTGGGCCCTCAGGCTGGGTGTCCTTGTCCCTGCGTGTCCATCATGGGCCCATGTCCTTGTCCTTGTCCCTGTCCTGGGGTGTCCTTGTCCTTCACGTGTCCCTGCAGGTCCCTGCCTTGCCCCCATCCCCAGTGTGTCCCTGTCCCATCCCTGTCCTTGTCCCATCCCTGTCCTTGTCCCATCCCTGTCCCTGCCAGGTCAGGATGGACCCTGGAGGGTGCTGGGTGGGGGGTGGGGGGGGGGGTCCAAGGACATTCCTGTTGAAAATCCCAACCCCCGAGGAGCCACGCCCATTGACCACACCCAACTGACCACACCCAACTGACCACGCACACTGACCACACCCACTAACCTAAACAACTGAGCATGCCCACTGACCACGCCCACTGACCACACCTGCTGACCTCATCCACTGACCACACCCAACTGGTCACGCCCACTGACCACGCCCCCACCGTCCCCCTATAGCCCCTCCCATCCCAAAGCCCCTCCCACCCCTATAGCCCCCCCACCCTCAGCCCTCCAGTGGGCGGGGCCTGGGCCCCCCTCCCCCCCCCCCCCCGTTTTTGGAAGAAAGAGGCCGATTTCGGGCTGGTTAAAATCTCACCATCCATTGGGTAGAAAAGGGCGGGGGGGCAGCCCCTCCCCCAGCCCCTCCCCCACCCCGGGGGCTCGGGGGTCCTGGGGGGAGGGGCCGAGACTTGGCACAAAAATCCTGGCGGCAGCGCGGGGGAGGGGCCGGCAATAGAAAACTGAGTCGGGGGCGACGGGGGGGACCCGGGGGGACCCCGCCACCACCCCACCCCCAAAGTACAAAAGAGCTAAAAACACCGCGGGGGGGCGGGGGGGCTGCGGGGACCCCGCGGGCCCGTGGTGGCCCTGGGTGGTGGCCCATGGCAGTGGCCCTCGGTGGTGGCCCATGGGATGGCCCTGGGGGTGGCCACGGGTGGGGAGGGGGTGCTGGGGGTGTCCCACAGGTGGCCAGTGGTGGTGGCACACGGGGTGGCCCAAGGGAGGCTGACCCTTGAGCTGGACCATAGTGGCAGTGGCCCTGGAGCTGGCCACCCCGGGGGTGGTGGCCCTGTGTCACGCCAGTGTCCCGGCCCCGTGGGCACCCTGGAGGCAGCCGGGGGTGGTGGCCCCCGGGGTGGCCCAAAGGGGCAGCCACCCCAAGGTTGGTAGCCCTGGAAGTGGCCAACAACGGTGGCCCTGGGGGTGGCCCACAGGAGATGGCCCAGTGGGGTCGGTGGCCCTGGGGGTGCCCCAGATGTGGCCGGTGGCCCACGGAGTAGCCACGGCTGTGGCTCTGGGGACACCGGAGGGGTGGCTGGCAGCAGTGCCCTTCAGCTGGCCCGTGCTGGTGGCCTGGGGTCAGCGATGCCCACGGCGTGGCCCTGGTGGCCCTGTGCCACCTCTGTGTCAGTGGCACCCCGGGGGTGGCCAGCGCCGGCAGCCCGCGGGGTGCCCGGGGGCGGCGTCACCGCGGTGTCAGCGGCCCCGCGGCGCCCCGGGGCTGGCCGGCGGAGCCCGGGGCTGGTGGCCACCCCTAGTCGCCGGCCATGCACTTGAAGCGGTTCTTGAAGAAGAAGAGGCGCTGCTTGAGGCGCAGGCTGTCGTCGCGCGCCGCCGGGTACCGGTACCGGTTGTACTGGCGCTCGCCCTCCGAGCGCCGCCACGGCAGCGCCAGCTTGGACGCGTGGTCCACGACCACGTCCTCGCACGAGCCCACGTGCAGCACCCCCAGCCCGTCGATGAAGAACTCTGGGGGGGCAGAGAGGGGCACCCCAAAAAACGGGCTCAGAGCCACCCTGGGGTCCCTCCCTATCTCTGACCCCCTCAAGACCCTGTGAATCCCCAGGACCCTCCTGCTCCGGGACCCCCTTAGACTGACCCCCCCCCCAGACCCCCCCATGACCTTCCTCCTCTGGAACCCCCTTAGGTTGACCCCCCCAGACCCCCCAGGACCCTCCTGTGGGACCCCCTTAGGCTGAACCCCCCCAGACCCCCCCAGGACCTTCCTCCTCTGGGACCCCCTTAGGCTGAACCCCCCCAGATCCTCCAGTCCCCCAGACCCCCCATGACCTTCCTCCTCCGGAACCCCCTTAGACTGACCCCCCCGGTTCCCCCAGTCCCCTCCTGTGGGACCCCCCGGTGCCCCCGGGACCCTCCCCCGCTCAGGCCCTGCCGGTGCCCGGCCCTCACCGAGGTGAGCCACGCGGCGCAGGCGGGGGTCGAAGCCCACCTGCCGCACCTTGTCGGTGCGGGCCAGGAAGAAGTTGACGACGCCGTCGGTGACGACGCAGGCGGGGAAGCCGGCGAGGCGGTGGTGGAAGCCGGGCCGGGTCCGCAGGCAGTCGCCCCCCGCGCCGCCCCCGCGCACGCTCAGCCGCTGCCGGTACGTGGTGGTGTAGCCGGTGATCTCCCGCACCGCGCCGCCCACCTGCGGGCACAGCGGGGCGCTGGGGGGCGGCACCGGCACCCCCGGCACCGCCCGGCACCGCCCGGGACCGCCCGGGACCGCCCGGGACCCGCCGGCACCGCCCACCGGCGGAATGGGATGGGATGGGACGGGACGGGACGGGGCCGCTGCGCTGGGGCTGTGCCAGCACCTGGGCACCGGGACCCCCTGAACCCCCACCTGGGCACCGGAACCCCCACCTGGGCACCAGAACCCCCACCGGGGCACCGGGACCCCCCTGAACCCCCACCGGGGCACCGGGACCCTGATGGCCCCGCCGGCATCGCCCACCTGGGCGCAGGAACTGCCGCGGGGGGGCTGCACCGGGAGCAGGGGTGTCCCCAAGGTGCCACCCACCCGCGACCCCCGCGACCCCCAGCATCGCCCGCCTGTGCCCCTGCAGCCCCCCGTACCCCCCGTACCCCCTGCAGCCCCCATGCCCCCCTGGTGCCCCCTGGAGCCCCCCCGTGCCCCGCACCAGGTCCAGGCTGGTTCTCTCCAGCACATCCACCAGCTTCTCCAGCCGCGTGCGGGGCGTGAAGATGAAGTCGTCGTCCACCCACAGCACGTACTTGGTGGTCACCTGCGACACCGCCAGGTTCCTCCCGGCGAACCAGCCCTGCGGGGGCAGCGTGGACCCTCGGGCACCGCCCCCGCACCCCGCAGGTGCCCACGGATGCCCGCCCTGAGCCCCGCGGCGCCGGGAGACCCCCGTGTCCCCCATCCCCGGGCACCGACGGCTCTTGCAGGCCTCGTGTCCCCTTCTCTGGGATCCCACAGCCCTGACAGCCCCCCCCGTGTCCCCCACGCCCCTCAAGCCCTGCCAACCCCCCGTGAGCCCCCCGGGTTTTGCCACTTTGTCATTCCCTCACGCGTCCCCCCCTCTCTATGGGGTGTCACTGCTCTGACAGAGTTCCAATGTCCCCCTTCCCCATTGTCCCCCATCCCCAGGGACCCCCGCCCTGCCAGCTCTGCCCCCAGCTCCCTCCCTGGGGGTCTCCACCCCTGCCAGCCCCCCTGCCACACCCAGGAACCCACAGCCCCACAGGACCCCGCTGTCCCCTCTCTGCAGTCCCAGACCTCCACGTCCCCCCGCTTTTGGGGACCTCAGCTCCTGCCAGCCCCTCCCGTGTCCCACAGCCCCGTGGCTCTGCCAGCACCCGTGTCCCCTGTCCGGGGACCCTGGCCCCATCCCGTGTCCCCTCAGGGGGCCCACCTTGCCGAAGGGCATGAGGTAGTGCTCCAGGTGGGGCCCGGACAGGGGCTCGGGGCGCTGGCTGTCGTCGGCCACCACGATGGTGACAGAGGGGTAGAAGCGGCGGATGCTGGCGATGAGCCCCCGCAGTTTGTCATAGCGCAGGAACGTCTTGGTGGCCACTGTCACCAGCGCCGAGATGTTGTACCCTGGGGGGCGGGGGAGGCACTGGGAGCCTGCACTGGGAGCACTGGGAGAGCTGGGAGCCTGCACTGGGAGCGCTGGGAGCACTGGGAGCCTGAACTGGGAGTTCTGAGAGAGCTGGGAGCCTGAACTGGGAGCGCTGGGAGCACTGGGAGCCTGCACTGGGAGCACTGGGAGCCTGCACTGGGAGCGCTGGGAGAGCTGGGAGCCTGAACTGGGAGCCTCAACTGGGAACTTGGTACTGGGAGCACTGGGCACCCACACCGGGAGGATTGGGCTCCCACACTGGGACTGGGACTGGGAGCACTGGTAGGGCTGGGGGCACTGATAGTGGCAGAAACAGCTGTCTGCAGCACTGGGAGCACTGGGTACACTGGGAACACTGGGAGTACTGGGATTCTGGCTCTGGAGGCATTGGGGACACTGGGGGCACTGAGATACGGGCACTGGGGGCACTGGGACTACTGGGATCCCAGCACTGGGGACACCGGGGGCACTGAGATACGGGCACTGGGAGCACTGGGAGCACTGGGATCCCGGCACTGGGGGCACTGGGAGCACCGGGAGCACTGAACACGGAGAGCCCTGGGACTGTCCCGAGGAGCAGGGATGGGAGCCCCGGGAGCCCCGGGAGCGCCGGGCCCGGGCAGGGCCGGTGTCGGGCTGCCGGCCCGCGCTCACCCCCGTCCCCGCTGCTGTCGCTGTCGCTGTCCCCGTCGCTGTCGCTGGCGGTCCCCGGGCCGTACAGGCGGGGCGTGGGCGGGTGCCGGATGCGGATGGCGAAGGCGGCGGAGTGGCCGTCGGTGGAGAACTGCACTGCAGGGCGAGGGGCGGCTGGGGGCAAGGGGGGCACGGGGGGCGCCGGGAGGGGCAGCGGGGCCGGGGGGACGCGGGGACTGCCGGGGGGCGGGGGTCACCGGAGGACACGGGGAACGAGGGGGGCGTTGGGGGTAGCCCGAGTGTTCCAGGGACACCCCGGGTGTCCCTGTGGGCATCGGGGATCCGGGGCTCCCGGGGGGAACTGGGCATCCAGGGGGGATCGGGGGGTCGCTGGGGGTCCCAGGGGTGCTGGAGTTCCCAAGGGTCAGCCGCGGCCCCGGGGGGCGCTGGGGTTCCCAGGGGCGCGGGGGGTCTGGGGGTGCCGCGGCTCCCAGGGCTCGGGGGGTGCCGGGGGTCCCGGAATCAGCGGCCCCCGCGCCGCTCCTGGCAGCCTGGCAGCTGCCCCGTACCCACCGATGTCGGCGGTGTCGGGGTGGAACTGGGTGTTGGTGTAGGTGACGAACTGCAGCTGCCGGTTCAGGTGGTCCAGGTGCGCGGCGGCCAAGGACAGGTGCGGCTGCCCCTCCCCGCGCAGCGCCACGCCCTCCACCTCGGCCGCCACCGCCAGCGTTCCCAGCGAGGCCGTCAGGTTCACCTGGGGGCGGCACGT
Organism: Vidua macroura; assembly: GCF_024509145.1. Taxonomy (NCBI): domain Eukaryota; kingdom Metazoa; phylum Chordata; class Aves; order Passeriformes; family Viduidae; genus Vidua; species Vidua macroura. The sequence goes on from NW_026530542.1 coordinate 57,859, forward strand.
CACGGGGGGCCCGGGAGGGGCACGGCAGGGACCCCCCAAAGCGGGGAGGCGGCACACGGGGGGGGGAAGGTGCGCGCCCCGGCCCCGCCCCAGTCACTCCACTGCCCCGCCCACCCCATGGACACACCCACAGGCCGGACAGGCCACGCCCGTGTCGCCACGCCCCCCGCCCAGTCCACTCGAGTCACGCCCTCTCCTCCACGCCCCCTCCCCAGCCCCTCCCCCGTGCCCCGCCCTGGCCCTCACCTGGTACCTGCTCCTGGCCGGCGCCTGCAGGCTGAGCCCTGGGGGCCGCGACACGGGGGTGAGGCCCAGAGACCCCCGGAGGGACCCCCTGCCCCCCCCCAGAGCCATCCGGGGGCACCCCCTGCCCAGGGACACCCACCCCGCGTCCCCCCCCAGGTGCCCCCCGCCAACCCTGTGCCTCCCCCAGCGCTCCCCACCCCCGTGTTTCCCCCATTCTGTGCCCCCCCCCGTGCCCCCCACCGTGTGTGTTCCCTTCCTTGAGCCGGTGCCCCCCCACCCCCGTGCCCCCCACCCCGTGCTGCCCCCCGCGCCCCCTCACCGGGCACCAGCACGGTCTGCAGCGGCCGCACCTCCACCCCCTGCGCCGGGTACTCCAGAGGGGAGTTGGCCGGGACGATGAGCAGGCGGTCGGCGGGGGTCTGCACCCTGCGGGGGCGGGGGGGGGGGGCACCGCGGCTTCAGCCGGGGGTCCCCGGGGAGTCCCACGCTGCGGCCGGACCGGTCAGTCCGGGGCGCGCACCCCACACCCGGCCTGGGGGTCCCAGCCTCCCCCCCCGGTGTTGAGCCCGGGGTCCCGTCCGGCCCGAGGTGCCCCGGGGATCCCCCCCGCCGCCCGCCTGCGCTCACCGGTTCCGGTAATTGCGGTACTCGCGCTCCCGCAGCCGCAGCTGCCGCGGCCGCTCCCCGGGGGCGAAGGCGCTGGCGAAGTCCAGCCCCGCCGGGCCGGGCCCGAAGAGGCGCCGGCGGAGCGGCAGCGCCAGCCCCGCCTCGGCCTCCGCCTCGCACGAGCAGCCGTTCCTGGGCAGCAGCCTGTCGCGACAGGGCCGCTGTCACCGACAGCGGCGGCGCCAGAACCGGCGCCACGGGGACCCGCGAGCACCTGGCACCTCCCGTCCCTGCCCGTGCCCGCGTGGCACCGCCCCGGCACCGCCCTGGCACCGCCCCGGCACCTTCCAGCACCACCCTGGCACCGCCCTGGCACCGCCCTGGCACCGCCCTGGCACCGCCCCAGCACCACCCTGGCACCGCCCCGGCACCGCCCTGGCACCTTCCAGCACCACCTGCCGCCACCCACCACAGCCCTGACCCGCCCTGGCATCGCCTTTGTCACCCCTCTGCTACCGCCCCATCGCCCTTCCCCCGGCGCCCCCACCGCCCCACCCTGGGGTGCCCCCGTTTTTGGGTGCCCCCGTTTTTGGGTGCCCCAACCCACGGGTGCCCCATGGGAGCCACAGCCCCGTCCTGGGGCGCCCTCAGCCCTGAGTACCCCCACCCTTGGGTGCCCCCCACCCCGCCGTGCCCCAGCCCCGGCGCTCCCAGGCCGCAACCCACGGGTGCCCCCCCCACCCTTGGGTGCCCCCCCACCCCGCAGGTGCCTCCCCCCGTGCCCCGTCCTTACTCCATGACCTCCTCCTTGAGGCGGAAGGGCACGTGGGGGTAGGCGCGGGCGGGGGGCGGCAGAGGGGGTGGCAGCCGCTCGGGGGGGGGGCGGCGCAGGTCCACGCTGGGGGGGCCCTTGGGTGCCCACAGGTGCAGGTAGAGCGCGGCCAGCGAGGCCGAGGCCACCAGCAGCAGGCACAGCGCCCGCTGCGCCCCCCGCATCCTGCCTGGGGGGGGCACAGCGTCACCCCGGGGCCCCCGGGGCGACTCAGTGCCCCCAGTACAACCCAGTGTTCCCAGTGCCCCCAGTGAAACCCAGTGAAACCCAGCCCCTCCCAGTGCCCCCCAGTGAAACCCAGCCCCTCCCAGCGCCTCCCAGTGCCCCCCAGTACAACCCAGTGTTCCCAGTGCCCCCAGTGAAACCCAGCCCCTCCCAGTGCCCCCCAGTGAAACCCAGCCCCTCCCAGCCCCTCTCAGTGCCCCCCAGTGAAACCCAGCCCCTCCCAGTGCCCCCCAGTGAAACCCAGCCCCTCCCAGCCCCTCTCAGTGCCCCCCAGTGAAACCCAGCCCCTCCCAGTGCCCCCCAGTGAAACCCAGCCCTTCCCAGTGCCCCCAGTGCCCCCCAGTGAAACCCAGCCCCTCCCAGTGACCCCCAGTGAAACCCAGCCCCTCCCTGTGCCCCCAGTGCCCCCCAGCCCCTCTCAGTGTCCCCAGTGCCCCCCAGTACAACCCAGTGTTCCCAGTGCCCCCAGTGAAACCCAGCCCCTCCCAGCGCCCCCCAGTGCCCCCCAGTACAACCCAGTGTCCCCAGTACAACCCAACCCCTCCCAGTGAGTCCCAGTGTCCCTGGTGCCCCCAGTATAAACCCAATCCCTCCCAGTGCAAACCAGTGCCCCCCAGTTCCTCCTGCTGCCACCCAGCTGCTCCCAGTACCAACCAGTGCCCGCAGCACCTCCCAGTGACTCCCAGGACTCCCAGTACAAACCAGTGCCCGCAGCACCTCCCAGTGACTCCCAGGACTCCCAGTACAAACCAGTGCCCGCAGCACCTCCCAGTGACTCCCAGGACTCCCAGTACAAACCAGTGCCCGCAGCACCTCCCAGTGACTCCCAGTACAAACCAGTGCCCACAACACCTCCCAGTGACTCCCATTACAAACCAGTGCCCGCAGCACCTCCCAGTGACTCCCAGTATCAACCATTGCCCACAGCACCTCCCAGTGACTCCCAGTACAAACCAGTGCCCGCAGCACCTCCCAGTGACTCCCAGTACAAACCAGTGCCGCCCGTGCAGTGCACCATCCCTCAGTCCCCGCGCTGCCCCCAGTGTTTCCCAGCGCTCCCATCTCCCAGTTTCCCAGTTCAGCCCAGTGCCCTGCCCAGTCCCCCCGCCCAGTTCCCCCGCTCTGCTGTGCTCGCACCCCCTCCATCCCTCCCCAGTGCCCCCAGTGCCCCCAGTGCCCCCAGTGCCCCCAGTGCCCTCACCTCGGGGTGGGCGCAGGTCCCGGCGGGGGGGGCTCAGCCCACACTCATGGCTCTGCCCCCACAGCACCGGCCTGGGGACACGGGGACAGTGTCGGGGCGGGAGGGACCCGCGGCCCCGGGATCCCCCCCCGTGCTGCCGCCCCCCGGCTCCCCCAGCCCCCGGCCCGGACCCCCCCGGGCAAAGGCAGGGCCGGGGGCAGACGTCACGTCGGGAGGGGCTGGGGGTGCCTGGGGGGGGGGGCAGGGAGGGGCCTGGCAGACGCTGGGGGAGGCTCGGGGGGGGCGGGAGGGGCGGGGGGCCCGGGGGGTGCGGAGCGAGGGGGGGGGCTGGGGCTGTTCGGGCGGGGGGGGGGGGGGGGCAGCGGGGCCGGGGGATGCGGGGGATGCCGGGGGGGGCCCCGGGGCTGCGGGACGCGGGGAGCTGGGGATGTCTGGGGGGGAGAGGCGGCGGTGTCGCAGCCGCGGGGCGGCGGCAGGTGCCATCCCTCGTCGCGACGCGTCGCGACAGGAGCGGCCCCGGCCCTACCTGGCTCCGCTGGCGGATCCCGGCGCTCCGCGGCCGCGAGCGGCACCGGCACCGGAGCGGGCGGCGAGGGCGCCCCCGGCGGCCCCGGTGTGGAACGGCACCGCCGCAGCCCCGGGAGGGGCGGGGCGAGGCTGCGGGGGGGGGGGGGGGCGCAGAACACGGCGGGGAGGGGAGGGGGGGGGGGTCGGGCCGGAATCAGCCCCCCCGGCGCGGCGGCCACAGGCCGCGCTTTGTGCCCACGCGTGGGGCGCACAACGGCCCCATTGAGCGGGGGGCGCGGGGGGGGGCCCGGCCCGAGCTCTGCCGGCACCGGGAGGGGGCGGGGGGGCGCGGAGACGGGGGGGGGGGGGGGCTGGGGAGGCTCGGGGTGCTGCCAGGCGGCTGGAGGAGCGCGGAGGGAACCTGGGGGGCTGAGGGGTCCTGGGGGGCTGAGAGGTCCTGGGGGGCTCAGGGGTCCTGGGGGGCTGAGAGGTCCTGGGGGGCTCAGGGGTCTGGGGGGCTGAGAGGTCCTGGGGGGTTCAGGGACCCTGGGGGGCTCAGGGGCCTGGGGGGCGGAGGGGTCCTGGGGGGTTCAGGGGTCCTGGGGAGTTCAGGGGCCTGGGGGGCTCAGGGGTCTGGGGGGCTGAGAGGTCCTGGGGGGCTCAGGGGTCCTGGGGGGCGCTCGGAGAGGTTTGGGGGGGGTCAGGAGCAGACTGGGGGAGCAGAGGGGCTCCGGTAGCGGGGGTCTGCCGGAGGCGGCCCCGCCCGCTCGCGGTGCCCCGCACGCCCCTCACCGTGGAGCCCCCCCCACCCGGCTCCGGTAATCACGTGATCGCCGGGGGATGCTCGGCGCCCTCCACCAATCAGCGCGCGGGGATCGCCTGCATCCCGCTCGGCCAATGGGGAACCGCCAGGCGTGACGTCGCCGCGGCCGGCCGCGCCCCGCCTCGCCATTGGCTGCCGGCCGCGCGGGCTCCGGCCAATCGCCGCGGCCCCCGTTCTCGCAGCCACCTCGCCCCCGCGGCCTCACAACCGGCGGCGTCATCCCGCCCGCTGGCCAATCAGAGCCGCGCCTGCCGTTGACGGGCAGGCGTCCGAACCAATCGCGGCCCGGAGCAGCGGGGCCGGGGCGGGCGCGGGGAGGTGCGGGCGGAAGCGGAAGCGGCGGCGGCGGCGGGGGAAGATGGCGGCGCGGCGGGGCCCGGGGCCGGTGGCGGCGCTGGCGCTGCTGGCGCTGCTCGGCCCGGGGTGGCCCCTCCGCGGGGCCCGAGCCGCGCTCAACCTGCAGGAGCTCAGCGAGCTCAAGTACGGCCTCGAGATCCTGGCCGAGCCCGTGCTGGCCGGGCAGGTGCGCCGCGGCACCGGGGCCAACGGCTGGGTGAGGGGTGGGGGGGGCGGGCGGCGTCCCGGGGGCCCTGGCGGGAGCGGCGCACCGGCCACGGGTCAGGAATGCCGGGCGGGGCTGCGGGGACCGGGAGCTCCTTACCGGGGGCGTTCCGGGGCGGGGCACGGGGCAGGGGCTGCACCGGGCCCGGGGCACCGGCTGTGCTCCTTACCGGGGCTCGTTCCGGGGCCGGCGGCAGCGGCTGGGGAGTGGAGCACGTCCGGGGGTCCCTGCGCGGGGCGGGACCGGGGGCTCGGGGCTCGGGCCGGTCGCTCCGTACCTGTCCGCGGGCACGGCCGGGCCGGGGGGCCCTGGGGCGGCAGCGACCCCCCCCACACACACCCCGGAGCTCGCGGGGCCGCCGCCGCCGCCGCCAGATGCTCCGGATGCGGGGAGGGGAGGGGCGGGCACCGAAGTTTCACTTCGCGTTTCGGGCGCCCCAGTTCCGGGGGTGGGGGGGGACGGGACACTCCCCGCAGCCGCTGCTGCCCCGGTTTGTCCCCGGGGCTGCCCCGCGACTCCTCGGGCTCCGTGGGACAGGGACAGGGACAGGGCTGGGCTGGGCTGGGCTGGGCTGGGCTGGGCTGCGGGACGGCTGCGGTTTGCCCTGGCCGGGGGGGGGGTGGGCTGTGGGGTCTGTCCTGTCCCACCTGGGGGGGCTGGGGCAGGCTGTGGGGTCCTTTGGTGTCACTGGGGGGGGATTTGGGGTCACTGGGGAGTCTGTGGGGTCACTGGGGGGGATTTGGGGTCACCGGGGGGGCTGTGGGGTGCTGGAGGGTGCTGAGAGGGGTCTTCCCAACAGGAGCAGAGTTCAGGGTCCTGGGGGCTGTGAGGTGTCCTGAGAGGGGCTTTGGGTCACCGAGGGAGGCTGTGGGGTCTCTGTGGGGCTGTGGGGTCACTGAGGGAGTCTCTGGGGTCTCTCTGGGGTCACTGGGGGGCTGTGGGGTCTCTGTGGGGTCTCTGTGGGGCTGTGGGGTCTCTGTGGGGTCACTGGGGGGCTCTGGGGTCTCTCTGGGGTCACTGGGGGGCTCTGGGGTCTCTCTGGGGTCTCTGTGGGGTCACTGGTGGGCTGTGGGGTCTCTGTGGGGTCTTTCTGGGGTCACTGGGGAGCTCTGGGATCTCTGTGGGGTCACTGGGGGCTGGAGGGTTCTGCGAGGGCCCGTCCCAAGGGGGGGCAGAGCCCGGGGGGGGGGGGTGGGCTCCCGGGGGGGGGCTCTGACAGCGCCGTGCCCCCCAGCACCAGGCCGGGGACGTGGTGACGGTGGCCTCGCGGTTCAAGCAGCGCTACGAGTGCCGCCTGCCCCCCGCGGCCGTGGGGCCCCCCCCCGGGCCCCCCCCGCGACCCCCGCCTCTACAACGGCTCCGGCGTGGCCGAGCTGCTGCGGCCCATGGGCACGGCGCCCTGCCTGCTCAAGGTGGGACCTCGGGGGGGGGGTGGGGGGGGCACGGGGGGAGCGGGGGGCACCCCCGGCCTCACCCGCGGGCTCCGCTCTTGCCAGACCAAGGACTGGTGGACGTACGAGTTCTGCTACGGGCGGCACATCCAGCAGTACCACCTGGAAGGTGACGCTGGGCACGGGGCCGGGGGGGGGGGGGGGGACGGACAGGGTGGCCCCCGGGGACCCCCTCCCCCAATATCTGCCCCTGTCCCCGCAGAGTCTGAGATCAAGGGGGACGTCCTGGTCCTGGGCTATTACCAGTCTGCCTTCGACTGGGACGACGAGGCGGCCAAGGTGCGCGTGCCCTCGCCGTGGGGGCGGCGGGTGGGGGCCGTGCCCCCCCCTCCCCCGTGCCCACCCCCGTGCCCCCTCCCCACCCCTCAGGCCTCCAAGCAGCACCAGCTGAGGCGCTACCACAGCCAGAGCTACGTGAACGGCTCCCGCTGCGACCTCACCGGCCGCGCCCGCGAGGCCGAGGTCCGGGTAAGGCCAGGGCACGCACCCGGGGCTGGGGTGGGGGGGCACGGGGGGCACCCGGGGACCCCCAGGGCCTCACCCCGGGGCCGGCCCCGCAGTTCCTGTGCGAGGAGGGCGCCGGGGACTACATCGCCCGCGTGGACGAGCCGCAGTCGTGCTCCTACGTGCTGACGGTGCACACGACGCGCATCTGCCACCACCCGTTCCTGCGGCCCGCCCCGGGGCTGGCACCGCAGCCCATCCGCTGCCAGCCCGCCCTCTCGCCCGCCCAGTACGTCCAGTACGTGCGTGCCCAAGTCTGTGAGTATCGGGGAGCCCTGGGCTGGGCGCGGGGTGCGGGGCTGGCACGTCCATCCCGAGGCTGGCACTGAGCCCTGGTGCAGGGCTGGCACTGTCCCCTCCATCCCGGGGCTGGCACTGTCCCCTCCAGCCTGGCCCTGTCCCCTCTGTCCCAAGCTGGCACTGTCCCCTCCATCCCGGGGCTGGCACTGTCCCCTCCATCCCAGGGCTGGCCCTGTCCCCTCCAGCCTGGCCCTATCACCTCTGTCCCAAGCTGGCACTGTCCCCTCCATCCCAGGGCTGGCACTGTCCCCTCTGTCCCAAGCTGGCCCTGTCCCCTCCATCCCGGGACTGGCCCTGTCCTCTCCATCCTGATGCTGGCCCTGTCCTCTTCAACCTGGCCATGTCCTCTCCATCCCAAGACTGGCACTGTCCCCTCCAGCCTGGCCCTGTCCCCTCTGTCCCAAGCTGGCACTGTCCCCTCCATCCCAGGGCTGGCACTGTCCCCTCCAGCCTGGCCCTGTCCCCGTCCCCTCCCTCCTAGGGCTGGCACTGTCACCTTCCTGGCCCTGTCCCCTCTGTCCTGGGGCTGGCACTGGGACTGGCACGGTTCCCTCTGTGCCAGGGCTGGCCTTGTCCCCTCTGGCACAGGACTGCCGTGGCTCCCTGCAGCTGGGGCTGTCCCCCAGCTGTGCTGTCACTGTCCCTGTCCCCTGTGTCCCCAGCTGACACCAAGAGGAAGGTGGAGGAGATCTCGGAGGAGCTCCGGACGCTGGACACGCGGCTCTGGAGCGACAGGGACAGCGAGCCCCTGGCACAGAGCCCTGCGGGCACCCAGCATGGTATGGCCCTGTCCCCCACCTCACGGGGACAGCACTGCCAGCGTCCCCTCTCCTTCTGGGACCTCCGGCCTGGCTCTCAGTGCCAGACATGTCCCCCCTGTGGCAGCTGTGTCCCCCCCTGTGCCAGGGAACCAGCCAGAGCCAGCCAAGGATGTGACAGCTGAGGACCAGGAGGTGACAGCCACAGCCAGAGACCAGCGGGACAGCACCAGGGTGAGTCCCAGTGGCCCTGGGGACATTCTGGGGGGCTTGGGGTGGGTTGGGGTCACTTTGTGGGCGGGGGGGGGGGTTGGAGTGCTGCTCCATCACCTGTTTCCTCCCTGCAGGAGCCGTCCCCGAGGGCAGCTGATGGTCGGGCAGCTGGTGAGTGCTGGGGTGTCCACCCCGTGTCACCTCCATGGCCACCCTGTGTCCCCCCCCGTCCCCCCTGGCACTCCCAGCCCCCATTCTGGCTTCCCTCGTAGATCCACGCAAGAAAATCCACTTCAAAGTGATCCGGAGCCCCGGGGACCTGCTGCAGTTCATCGAGGAGCTGAAGGAGACCACCAGGAAGGTGGGCACCTCCCCCGTGCCCCTCGGGCCTCTCCGTGCCTCAGTGTCCCCCTGAGCCCCTTCCCACTGCTGCAGGCCAAGGAGAAGGTGAGCGAGGAGGAGGAGGCAGCAGCCAAAGCTACCCCAGCCCCACCTGGCCCCGCAGAGCCCCCCAGCCCCGAGGCCCTGCCTGGCCCCGAGGCCCCCCCCACGGGGGAGGAGGAGGATGAGGACGAGGACGAGGATGAGGATGAGGAGGAGGAGGCAGGGCCGCTGCTGGCAGGGCTGGAGCTGCTGCCACGGGAGCAGGTGGCGAGGCTGAAGGAAGAGGTGAAGAGCCAGATGGAGCAGGAGTTCGACAGCATCATCAGCGAGGTGGGGACCCTGGGTGGGCTGGGACCCCCACAGGGGCACTGGGACCCCCACAGGGGCACTGGGAGCCCTCTGGCTGGACTCTGTAGCCACACTTGAGGGCCCCCAGCAGGGATGGGACCCTCTGGCCAAGTTGGGCCCCCCCCAGCCTCCAGTTGGGTTGGCTGCCCCCAGCAGCACTGGGGATCCCCTCGTTGCTGTGGGGACACCCTGTCCACACCAGGGAACCCCTGACCATGCTGGGGTCCCCTCCCAACTATGCTGGGGACCCCCTGACTGCACTGGGATGCCCCTGGCTGGCCTGGGGAGCCCCTGGGAGGGTTGGGACCCCCTGGCTGTGCTGAGGACCCTATGGCCGGGCCAGGGGTGCCCAGCCGAGGTGGGGCCAGCCTTTCTGGGCCAGCTGCTCAGGGGAACCCACCTTTAACCCCTCCTGCAGGTGGAGGATGAGTTGGAGACCGAGGGGCTGAAGGGGGAGTTCGACCGGAGCCGCGCCACCCGGACCCTGGCGTCCACCCTGACCCGGCTGATGGACCGGCTGGACAGGGCCGAGCCCCGCCGCGACCCCTCCGGGCCCCCCCCCGCTCCCGGGGGCCGCAGGGAGGAGGAGGAGGAGGAGGAGGACGAGGAGGAAGGGGCGGGGGGAGCGGCGAGGAAGGGCGGCCCCCGGCTCCCCAAGGACGGGCGGGTTCGGGTGCGGATGGGCAGGGTCGGGAGCCGCGACACGCCCCAGGAGCCGGAGCCTCTCCCGGGGAAGCAGGAGCCCCCCCGGGAGGACCGGGAGCCCCCCCGGGAGGATCGGGACCCCCCCCGGGAGGATCGGGAGCGCCCCCGTGAAAACCGGAGCCCCCCGCAGGTGCCGCAGGTGGAGAACGAGGTGCGGGAGTTGCTGGCCAAGGAGGGGCTGCGGGCTGAAGGTAGGGAGGGCTCCGGCCGGGGGGGGACAGCAGCGGGGAGCTCCCCCCCCGCCCCAAATCAACCCCCCCGCGCCCCCTCCCCAGGGAAGATCGAGATCAAGATCGTGACGGCGTCGTCGGGGGGCGAGGAGGAGGAGGCGGCGCAGTGGCTGTCGGAGGAAGATTCCCGGAGCCTGAAGGAGATTTTCCTCAGCATCCTGGTGCGGGGGCGTGGGGAGGGGCTCCGGGGGGCGGGGGAGGGGCTCGGAGGGATGGGGGCACAACTGAGGCTCGGGAGGAGGGGAATTTACGGTGTTGGGGTGGAGGGGGAAACCAGGGACACAGCTGAGGTGGGGGAAACTGAGGCATGGGCTGGAACTGAGGCCGGGCAGGGCTGAGGAATGCGGGGGGGCTGAGGGATGTCAGTGAGGAAACTGAGGCACGGGGGGACACACTGAGGTGGAGAGGGTGCGGGCAGGACACAGGCGGGGGGAGCTGAGGAGGGAAAAGTGGGGTACGGGGGGGCCCTGAGGGGCGGGGGGCACTGAGGGGAGGGGGCACAGAGGTGAGGGGGGGCAATGATTTGCCCCCCACCCCCAGGTGCAGGGCACGGAGGAGGCGCAGAAGGAGCGGCGGCGGCAGCAGGCACTGGAGGACAATTATCGCTTCGTGTGGGGGGGCCGCGACGAGCCCCCCCCGCCCGCTGACTCTGAGGACCAAGACTTCTGATCCCCCCCCCCCCAAATCCTGAGCCCTTAAATCCTGAACGTCCCCCCAGGATTGTGGCTTCATCTCTGCCGTGGGACTGGGCACAGGGCGCCCCAAGGTGTCCCCCTGTCCAGGAGGGGGGAGGTCACTGTGCCCCCCCCCCGGGGGACCCTGCCCTGACATCGGGTGCGTTTGTGCCAGGGATGGACTGGGGGGGGGCAGGGGGGGGAGGAGTGGCCGTGATTGAGGGGTGGGAGGGTTGGGAGGGGGGGTGCGATGGGGGGGGGTCCTGTTGTCACTGGAGCCATTCGTGCTGCCCCCGGCCCGGGGGGGGGGTCTCTCTCATAATGAGATGTCGTTCGGCCTCGTTGTGCCCCCCCCTTTACCAATAAAGCGAGGTCCCCCCGGGCTGCGTCTGTGTGAGGGACAGAGGGGTTGGGGGCGTTGGCTGGGGACCCCTCCGGGACCGCCCGGGTGCTGATGGGGGCAGGGGCTGGAGACGAGGAGGGGGCGGCGAGGGTGGGGGGTGCTCAAGGCTGGGGTGTCCCTGACCCGCTCCTTGTCCCCGCACAGCCCCCCCCGGCCCCTCCCGCATCTCCGGGCCCCGCACGGCGCTGCCCGGCGGCTGCGGCCGGGCGGTGCCAGTCCCGCAGGCCACGCCCACACAGGGACACACCCCGCCAAGCACCGCCCACACAGGGACACACCCCGCCAAGCACCGCCCACACATCAGACAACGCCCATTGCTCTCGCATGCTTGGCCGCACCCACCTTATTTGCATAATAGCCCCCGCCTATATATCAAGCCCCGCCCCCTTATTTACACACGAGCGTTCTCGCATCGAGTCACCGCCCCCTCTCAGGCCCCGCCCCCACATTAGGTGGCCACACCCACTGCGATGCTGTCCCGCCCCCAGGCCCCGCCCCCGCCGCTCGGTTCCGGTCAGTGCGGGGGACCCGGTGACCGGGGGGGCACGGGCCGGGGCAGCGCCCCCTCCCCGGTGCCCCTCGGTGTCCCCCAGTGCCCCCCCAGTGCCCCCCAGTGCTTCCAGTGCCCCCCCAGTGCCCCCCAGTGCTTCCAGTGCCCCCCCAGTGCCCCCCAGTGCCCCCCAGTGCTTCCAGTGCCCCCCCAGCCGTGCACAGAGGCCGGACCCCGGGCCTCCCCCACCGCCCGGCCACCAAGCTGTGACCCCCCGCTTGTCCCCAGTGTCACCTGTCCCCTGTCACTGTGTGACCCCTCCCGCCGTGATGCCCCTACCTCGTGTCATTCCCGCCCCAAAGTGCCACCCTGTGTCACCCGCCCCGCGTCCCCACTGTCACCCATCCCCCGTGTGTCACTCAGGCCGCCGTGCCTTCAGCCCCCCGTGTCACCCACCCTCCGTGCCACCAGCGTCCTGTACGCAGTGTCCCCGGTGCCCTCCGTGTCCCCTGTGCCCCCCTGTGACCCCTGTGCCCTCCATGTCCCCTGTGCCATGTCCCCTGTGCCCTCCGTGTCCCCTGTGCCCTCCGTGTCCCCTGTGCCATGTCCCCTGTGCCCTCCATGTCCCCTTTGCCATGTCCCCTGTGCCCCTCCGTGTCCCCTGTGCCCCCCTGTGACCCCTGTGTCCTCCATGTCCCCTGTGTCCTCCGTGTCCCCCGTGCCATGTCCCCTGTGCCCCTCCATGTCCCCTGTGCCCCTCCGTGTCCCCCGTGCCCCTCCGTGTCCCCTGTGCCCCTTTGTGCCCCCTGTGCCATGTCCCCTGTGCCATGTCCCCTGTGCCATGTCCCCTGTGTCCTCCATGTCCCCTGTGCCCCTCCGTGTCCCCCGTGCCCCCCTGCCTTCCTGCCACCCCCGTGTCCCCTGTGCCCCTCCGTGTCCCCCGTGCCATGTCCCCTGTGCCACTCCGTGTCCCCCGTGCCATGTCCCCTGTGCCACTCCGTGTCCCCCGTGCCCCCCGCGGGAAGGACGAGCCGGGTCACAGCACCAGTGTCCGACATTGTCACGTACTTACAGTCACACCCGAGAGATGAAAACGCTGTACACGGCCGGGACCCCCGGGCCTGGGCCCCCCCCCGACCGCCCCCGACCGCCCCCCCGGCCCCCCCCGGGCTCCCTGGCTCGGCCCCGCCGGGGCGTGTCGGGGGCGTCACAGCTGGGGCGCCCCTACATTCATGGGGGGTCGCGGGAGGGGGACGCGGCGGCCCCCCCCAGGCCGGCGGGAGGGGGTCGGGGGTCCCGCCGGCGGTGCCCCCCCGCGAGGGGAGGGGCTGGCTCTATCCTATCGCTAAACAAAGCAATAAATTAACGGGGATCCCGAGGGGACGCCGAGAAACGGGGGGCGGGGGGAGGTCAGGCCACGGGGGGGGGGGGGGGTGTCAGGCCACGGAAAGGGGGAGGGGGCGTACAAAAGGTTGTTGTAGAAAAGGGGGGGCGTCGGGGTCTGCTCTGCTCCTGCCACCGAGCCGGGGCCGTGCCAGGGCGTGGGGGGCACGGCCGGGGGGGACACGGGGACACGGGGGCGGGTCAGGGAGGGTGGCAAGGCGAGGGCGACTTGGGGAGGGGGGCGCGGCTGCGGAGGTGACAAGGGGAGGGGGACACAGCACGCGGGGACGGGGGTAGGACAGGGTGATGTGAGCAGGGGGCAATGGGGGGGTGAGGGCGACATGGGCGGGGGTGACAGGGACAGGGGATGGCATGGGCAAGGAGTGACATGGGCAGGGGTTACCCCGTCCTCAGTGCCCCGAGCCCAGCCGTGCCCACCCCACGCTGGGGCACAATGCCCCGGGGAGGGGACAGGAAGGTGGCGGTGGCAGTGGCATCACTGTGACCCCTGGCATGGGGGTCCCTGGCAGGGAGAGGGGGACAGGACCAGCGGAGACCCCGACGTGGAAAGGATAATAAATAGAGCATCAAAAGTACAAACCGTGGGCGAGGGGGCGACCCCGGGGGTGGCACCGGGGTGACCCCAGGCCGCGGGCACGCGCGCCCGGGGGCGCCGGGGGGGGGGGCTCCGGGCCCCTCAGGGCTATACGAGGGCAGACCGGGGCTCGCAGGGGCCCACGCTGGCGCAGCTGCTGCGGCGGCGGGGCCCGGGGGTCGGGGGGCCGCCGGGGGTCGGAGGGCCGGGGGTCGGGGGGCTGCCGGGCCCCTCGCCGGGGCAGCCGTGCTGCAGCAGGATGTCGGAGCACTCGCGGCTGCCGGCGCGGCGGGCGTAGAACAGCGCGGTGCGGCCGTGGCCGTCCCGGGCCCGCACATCGGCCCCGTACTGCGGGCACGGCCACGCGTCACCCGCGAGGCCACCACGCGTCCCCGCGGCCGTGGCGTAGCCCCAAAGGCCGTGGTGTGTCCCCCAGGGGTGGGTGACATCCCCCGTGCCACCCCCACCCCGGGTGTTTTGGCGCATCCCAGGATTGCCACGGACGCTTCACATCCCCCATGGTCGTGTCATTGTCCCCATGGCCACACCGTGTCCCCATGGCTGCACCGTGTCCCCCATGGCCACACCGTGTCCCCATGGCCACACCGTGTCCCCATGGCTGCACCGTGTCCCCATGACCACACCATGTCCCCATGGCCACACCGTGTCCCCACAGCCACACTGTGTCCCCCATGACCACACCGTGTCCCCCATAACCACACCGTGTCCCCATGACCACACCGTGTCCCCATAACCACATCGTGTCCCCATGACCACACCGTGTCCCCATGGCCACACCGTGTCCCCATAACCACACCATGTCCCCATGGCCACACCGTGTCCCCATGGCCACACCGTGTCCCCCATAACCACACCGTGTCCCCATGGCCACACCGTGTCCCCCATAACCACACCGTGTCCCCATGGCCACACCATGTCCCCATGGCCACACCGTGTCCCCCATAACCACACCGTGTCCCCATGACCACACCGTGTCCCCATAACCACACCGTGTCCCCCATAACCACACCGTGTCCCCATGGCCACACCGTGTCCCCACGGCCACACCGTGTCCCCCTTGACCACACCGTGTCCCCCATGACTGTGTCATCTGTCCTCTGGCCACGTCACAGTCCCCAGGACCACCCCGCAGCACCACGACCCCACAGCCACCTCAGGGGTCCCTACAACCCCCTGATCTTCCCCCTGGCTGTGCCGTGATCCCCAAGCCCACTCCAGGTGCCCCATGAACACCTCACACCCCCCGTGACCACACCACGTCCCCCAAAGCCACCCCACGCTCCTCATGGCCACGTCACTCGCCTCCTGGCCGTGCCATGGTTGCCAAGGCCACCCCCCATCCCTCACGACCACACCACGCCCCCGGTGACCACCCCACGGTCCCCGTGACCACACCACAGCCCCCACACCCATGTCACGGTCCCCACAACCGTGTCATCTCCCTCGTGGCCATGCCACAGCACCCGTGACGACCCCACATCCCCCCACAGCCACCCCAAGACCCCCGCCCCACGTACCCACACCAGCAGCTGGGTGACCACCACCTGGCCGGTGTCGCAGGCCAGGTGCAGCGCCGTGCGCCGCTCCGCGTCCGCCGTGGGCACGTTGAGCTGCTCCTTGTGGCTGTGGGCCAGCAGCAGCAGCACCGCGGGCAGGTCCTGCTCGCGCACGGCCCCCAGCAGCCGCTCGGCCAGCGGGGCCTCGCCCGCGGGCAGCGGCGCCAGGAACAGCCGCTGCTCGTACTTGGCACGAATCCACGATTCCCTCTCCTCCCTGGGCACGGGGACACAGGGGACGTGGCGTGTCAGGGACAGCAGGGTGGCACCACGGGGACACTGAGGCGCGAGTGCTGCTCCTCCCTGGGCATGGGGCACTGCCGCGATGGGAGGACACAGCGGGGGCAGGGACAAGGGGGAGCAGCTGGTGGTGTGGCAGTGGGGACACAAAGGTGTCAGGGGCGCATAGTGGCATCACAGGGACAGGGAGAGTGAAAACAGGGGGGACACGTGAGGGCCAGGGACAGAGGGTGGCAGCAGGGTGGCACGGGAGGTGGGGACACAGGGGTGTCAGTGTGGCATTGCTGGATCGTGGGGTCACAAGGGACAGGGGGGTGGGGACACGAGAGCACTGGGGACGTGGGGTGGCACCTGAGAATAGGGGGCATCAGAGTCCATGGGACAACACAGCAGTGACACACAGGGTGGGGACACAGGGCATCAGGGATGGCAGGGTGGCATCAGGGATGGCATAGAGGACAGGGACATGTGGTGGCATCAGGGATGGCAGGGTGGCATCACGGTGGCATAGAGGACAGGGACATGCAGTGGCATCAGGAATGGCAGGGTGGCATCAGGGATGGCAGGGTGGCATCAGGGATGGCATAGGGGACAGGAACATGCAGTGGCATCAGGGATGGTAGGGTGGCATCAGGGATGGCAGGGTGGTATCGCAGTGGCATAGAGGACAGGAACATGCAGTGGCATCAGGGACATGTGGTGACAGCGGGGGGTCACAGGGGTGGGCCCGGGGCACCCACCGGGAGGACTCGTGGGTGGGCTTGCAGCGGCCGCGCGGGTTCTGCTCCCAGATGCTGTTGGCGGTGGCGTTGCCGATGGCCGTGAGCACCAGGGTCAGCTCCCGCGGCCAATCGTCCAGGTCCAGCGAGCGCACGCGCGACACGTGCGTGCCCAGGTTGCGGTGGATGCCCGAGCACTCGATGCAGATCAGGGCGCCCAGGTTCAGGCTGGCCCACGTGGGGTCTGCGGGGTGAGCGGGGGGCGTGACTGGGGTGGTGGGTGAGCTGTGGCACCCCTGGGGTCCCCATGGCACGGGACACAGTGTGACCCCTGGCGTGGCACGCGGGTGCGGTGATCCACGGCACGGAGCGGCTCATGGCACCACGTGGCATCGTGTCACACGTGGCACCACGTGTCCCGTGGCATTGTGTGGCTTACGGCGTTGTGTGACCCGTGGCACCGTGTGGCCCGTGCCACCCATTGTGTGACCCATGGCATCGTGTCACCCATGGCATCACCCATGGCATCACATGTCCCACAGCATTGTGTAGCTTATGGCATTGTGTGACCCTGGCACGGTGTGGCCCATGGCACGGTGTGGCCTGTGCCATCCGTCGTGTGGCCCATGGCACGGTGTGGTCCGTGCCATCCATCCTGTGACCCGTGCCATCCATCCTGTGGCCCATGGCATCACATGGCATATGGCAACACATGGCCCAGGACATCGTGTGACCCATGGCATCATGTCACACGTGGCACCACGTGGCCCACAGCCCTCCCTCGCCCCGGTTGCCAGGTGGCCCATGGCCGGTGGCACAACCTCACCCCGTGGCATCACCACCTGGATTCGGGGCTCTGCAGGGCCCGTGGCACCGCTGTCCCACAGACCGATGTCCCCCCGTGTCCCACGCCCGCCCGTGTCCCCCGCCTCCCCCGGTGCCCCCGGGGACTCACTGGGTGCCCCGCAGTCCACGCAGAGCGAGTTCCCGCGGGCGTTGCGGATGGCCTGGATGGCCACGGCCTCGCTCTGGCTGTCCATGCGCGCCTGGAGGGACACGGGGGTGAGAGGGGCAGGGGGGTGGCACGGGGACCCTGCCAGCCCCCCCGCCAAGCTCCCACCTTGTTCTTGCTGCTCTCGCAGCACTGCAGGCTGGCCAGGATCTGGCTCTCGATGGCCTGCACCCACGCGTCGCGCTCCTCGAAGCTGCCGGCCTCGAAGTGCCACGTCTGCCCCGTGCTTGACACGATCAGAAACTCAAAGTTCTCCTCCTCTGCGGGACCAGAGACCCCCGGGGGGGCGGTGGGATGGGGGGTCCTCCACCCACGGCGGGCTGGACTGGCCCAGCACCCACTCCAGCCCCCCACATCCACCCCTGGCACCCAAATTCTGCCCGAGCCCCCTCCCCAGTGGTCCCCACCCCTGCCGGGGTGTGTGCTAGCAGCAGGCAAGGGGGGCACAGCCACATGCACGGGAGGCACCGCTCACGCCACGTTACCTGTTTTATAAATATTTCTTAAACTACCAAAACTTTTTAATTTCCACATTTTGCGCTTGGCTGCGGAGGGTCCGGGCAGCAGGAGTAGAGAGAGGAAACGGGGACAGAGTCAGGGGGGCCCACGAAGCCCTGGGGATGGTGCAGAAGGTGGCAGGCAGTGGCAGAGCGAGGGGGATGCGTGGACAGCGTGGCTGAGCATGGACGGGGGGTGAGGGGCAGCATCACCCCAGATCTCCCCGAATTCTGGGGCGTCATTGCCGTGGAGGACGGTGGCCTTGTCCCCACAGTGCCGTGGGTGACTGGGGCTGGGGGCACACGGCCGTGGCACCCACCTTCTGCCTGCCCACCCGAGCCCTCGGTCTTGGACGGCGTCGTCAGCTTCTTCCGCCGGTGCTTCTTCCTGTCCACCAGCGGCGACGGCGGCGGGTCCCTGCTGGACACGGCCTCGAAGGACAGCGGGGACTCTGCCAAGAGACCACACGTGGGGTGCTGGGGGCACCGTGGACACCGGGGTCACTGGGGTCACCAGGCTCCCGAGCGCCAGGGAGCTCACCAGGACCACCGAGGCCACCAGGGTCACCAAGTCCATCAGAACCACTCAGGTCAGGGCTGTCAGGGCCACCAAGGCCTCTGGGCTCAGCAGTATCACCTGGGCCACCAGGGCCACTGCACTCACTGGGGTCACCAGGGTCAGAAGTCCCCCAGAGGTGCTGGGCATACATCAGAGCTCACCTGGGTCCCCGATCTCACTGCGATCACCAGGACCCCAAGGTCACCCCCTTGGGGATCACCACCCCCCAAGGCCACCAAGTTCATTGGTCTTACCAAAATCCCCGGGGCCACCTGGGGTCACCTTGTGACCACCAGGGTCACAAGAGCCTCTTGGCTCACCAGAGTCATGAGGGTCACCAGGGCCACCAGGCTCAGCAGGCTCACCAGGTTCATTGTGGCTCCTGGGACCCCCAGGTCCGCATGCTTGCCAGGGCCAGCAGTTTCACTGTGGCCACCAGCACCACCAAGGGGCCACCTGGTCCCTGGGCCGGCCAAGTCCACCAGCGTTATTGTGGTCACCAAGGTCAGCAAGGGCCACCTGGTCCCTGAGCTCACCAGGACCACCAGGTTTATTGTGGCTTCCAGAGCCATCAGAACCACCAGGGCCACCAAGGGCCACCAGACTGCTGAGCTGCTCAGGAGTCACCATGCTCAGTGGGGCCACCGTGGGGAAATCCCTGTGGGTGGCCCGGGAGGTGGCCACGTCCCTGCTGGTGCTGGTGTCACTCACCTGAGGCGAGCTTGGCACCGGAGGCGGAGGCGCAGCGCTGCAGGGACCCCTTGCCCACCACCTTCAGCCCCGGCTCGGGGGGGAGGCTCAGCCCCACAGAGGGGACGGCGGCTGCAAGGGGGAGGGACGGTGTCACAGTGGTCCCCGTGGTGTCCCCCCACCCCCTGGTGGCCCTGGCGCTCACCGCCCGGCTCAGGGTCCCGCAGCAGCCCGTTGATGCTGGCCGAGGGGCCGCAGGCGGAGATGGCGCGCGGCGGGCGCTTCCCGGGCACCTTGACCGTGGTGCGGAGCAGGTCCATCTCCTTCCCGTGGGTGCTGTGGATGTAGTCCTGGGGGGACACTGCGGGTGACACTGGGCTCTCGCACCCTTTGGGGACCACGGGGGGACGGCGACACTCACGTTGATGCTGGGGTGGTAGAAGAGGAGGCCGTTGCTGGACAGGGTCACGTATTTCTTCTTCCACTCCTTGTTCAGGGAGTTGCCGCTGCGCTTCAGCAGGAAGCTCTGGGGACAGGGAACAGTGAGGGGACAGAGGGAACACTGGGACCCTGCCACCCCCTCCCGCCACCGCCACCACCCACCTGCTTGATGGGGATGGCTCGGCCACTGCCGGCCACCTCGCCTCGGCTGTCCAGGCTGCGCTTCTCAGAGTCGCTGCCACGGCGCGTCTGTGGGCACGGGGACAGGGACGGGGGGGTGGCACTCGTGGCACAGCTGGGGACACTGGCGTGCCCACATGTCCCCCGCTGCTGGAGCCTGGTGGTGGGGACATTGGGGTGCCACAGACCCCACCACCGCGGCTCCATGGTGGGAACGCCCTGGGTGCCCACGTGTCCCTCAGTGCCACCACCACCACCATGCCAAGGGGGCACTATGGATGCCACGTGTCCCCACCACCCTGCTAGAGGACACAGCAGAAGCCCCCCGGTGGAGACATCCTGGGTGCCCTGCGTGTCCCCCATCCCCACGCTGGATGCCCACGTGTCCCTCAGTGCCACCACCACCATGCCAAGGGGACAACTGAGATGCCACGTGCCCCTCAATGTCACCACCCCACCAGGGGACACCTGCGGTGCCGTATGTCCCTTGCTGCCGCCACCCTATCGGGATGACGCTCTGGGTAACAACGTCGAGGGGACACCCGGGATGTCCCATCCCCCCGTGTCACCACCACCATGCCAGGGGAACAGCCGGGGTGCCGCGCGCCCCCCGGTGCCACCCCGGCAGGGCACTCACGGCGAAGAGGCTGGTGCGGCGCTTGGCCCCGCGGTGCAGCGAGCTGGGGGTCCCCAGCGGGGCCGGGGTCTCGCTGCGCAGCTCCCGGTGGCTCACGTTGGGGGTGGACGGCAGTGAGGACGAGTAGTCGCTGGTGTGGCCACCGTTGCTGGTCTGGGGGGACACGGGGTCAGCCTGGGCTGTGGCCGGGGGCCGGGGCAGGGGGCCGGGGGTTACCTGGCTGGGGTGGACGCCCCCCACGGGGGTGGAGGCGGCCGAGTGGCTCGGGGAGCTGGGCAGGGACTTGCAGGACGCCATCAGCTGCTGCTGCTTCTTCAGCGCCACGGCCTTCTGGGCCACTGCAGGGAGCCCGAGTCAGGAGGGCCGGACCCCAACCTGCCCAGCCACTGGCCTGGATACCCACACCTGGACACTGTCCCCACCCTCATCCCACCTGGACACTGTCCCCATCCCACCTGGACACTGTCCCCACCCTCATCCCACCTGGACACTGTCCCCATCCCATGTGGATGTGGCCCCCACATGGGGTGGACATGATCCCTGACCCACCCAGCCGTGGGTCCGCCCCACAGTCCCCTGCACTACCCCATCCACTGTCTCCATCCCACCCGGACAGAGTCCCTGTCTCACCTAGACACGGCCCTGTGCCACCTGGCCACCACTCCCCTCAACCCAGATGTGACCCCACGCTGGCCACCATCCCTGTCTGACCAGGTCCATCCCACCCTGGCCATCGTCCCCATCCCACCTGGCCACGGTCCCCATCACACGCGGGTCACTGTCCCCATCACCCCATGCCACCAGCCCCCTCCCACCCTCTCCCCACCCCCCGGAGGATGGTCACCCACCCTCGGTGAAGACCCGGTCCACGTTGAGGCCGTAGGTGGCGCAGGTCTCGTAGTAGAGGCAGCGCCGCATGACCTCGCAGAGCGCCCGGGCGCGCGCGTCCTCCACCACCCGCGGGCTGGACGAGCTGATCTTGTCTGGGGGGTCAGGGGGGGTCAGCTGGGGGTGCCCCGTCCTGCTCCCAGCCCCACGGATCCCCCCCCCCGTGTGCCCGGCTCACCCTGGGTGCCCACCAGCGCCAGGGCCACGTCGCTGGTGCCGCGGAGGTCGCTGAGCAGCGCGTGCAGCTGCGTCACCTCCTCGAAGCTGCTCTCGCTCTCCAGGCTGAAGACGAAGATGACGGCGTCCGCCCAGCTGGCAAACTGGGGGGCCACGGGTGGGGGTCAGGGCTCGGCTCTGGCCAACGTGGCCCCCCCCCGGCCCCCGGTCCCCTCGTACCTGCGCGTCCGGGGCGCCGGCCTCCTCCCGGATGAGCAGGAGGTGGCTCTGGCCATCAACCGTCACCTCTCGCTTGAACTGGCCACCTGCAGCGGGGGAGGGGAGGGGAAGGGGGGGACCCTGCGGGGATGCTCCGCCCACATGGATGGAACCTCCCATGGCCACGCCCAGCACCGTGTGTGACCAGCACTTTGACCCCAAAAGTCCCGCAGCCACGAGCAGCACCACGGCCTTGCCCATTCTGCGGCCACGTCCATCCCCTTCACCATCTCCACCATCCCAGCATCATGGCCTTGTCCTCTCCATGACCGCGTCCATCCCGTGCTCATGCCCAGCCCCACCACATGTCCATCCCAAGCCCAGCTCCATGGATATGCCCACTCCTCATCTCCATCCCCATGGCCACTCCATCACTGAACCCATTCCTATGACATACTCATGGTCGTGTCCATCCCACACCCATGGTTGTGTCCATCCCCTGCCCATGGTTGTGTCCATCCCACACCCATGGTCACATCCATCCCCTGCCCATGGTTGTGTCCATCCCACACCCATGGTTGTGTCCATCCCCTGCCCATGGTTGTGTCCATCCCACACCCATGGTCACATCCATCCCCTGCCCATGGTTGTGTCCATCCCCTGCCCATGGTTGTGTGCATCCCACACCCATGGTTGTGTGCATCCCACACCCATGGTTGTGTCCATCCCCTGCCCATGGTTGTGTCCATCCCATGCCCATGATCACGTCCATCCCACACCCATGGTTGTGTCCATCCCCTGCCCATGTCCTCCCCATGACCACTCACTCTCGGTGGGCTCCAAGCCCACGTAGGAGCCAGTGAGGAACCGATGGACGAGCGCCGACTTCCCGCTCTTGCTGCCGCCCAGGACCCCCTGGGTGTGCAGAGGGGATGTCAGGATGGCTGAGGACGTGGTCCTCAGGGGACACGGGGACACGGGGACACGGCACCCACCAGGCGGATCTCAGGGACAGAGCGGCCCAGGGTCCACTCCTGGCTGTTGACCAAAGCCTCTGCGGAAGGAGATGGGTGAGACAGAGCCCAGGAACCCGGGGCAACCCCCAGCAGCCCCCGGCACCCCCAGGACCCCCGATCCCCGGGGGGCCCCCACCCTGCAGCGCAGCAGCAGCTTCCTGCGTGGGCGGCCACCAGCTGTCACCCAGCAACGGCACCGGGCCCGCGGGGGCGGCGGCAGGACGTGGAGATGCCACGTGGCAGGGACGGGGACGTGGCAGCACGAGGCGTCGTGTGCCAAGGCACGAGGACGCAGAGGGCACGGGGACACGGTGGGCACGAGGATGGAGCGCCGTGGGAGAACACAGCGTGGCACAGGGACACGATGGGAACGGTGACGGGCACCAGGACACCGTGCGGCACAAGGACGCGGTGTGGCACGAGGACACAAAGGATTCCGGGATGTGACAGCCACGAGGGCGCGGCGTGGCATCAGGACGCGGAGTGGCATGGGGACACAGTGGGAAGCTGGCCACAGTGGGAGCCATCAGGCCACGACAGGCACGGGGACACAGCGTAGCACAAGGATGTGGCATGAGGACACGACGGGCACCGGGACACAGCATGGCAGGAGGATGCGGGGTGGCACAAGGACACCATGGATTCCGCCACACGACGGGCATGAGGACACGGTGCCAGCGGTGCAGGACAACCTCAGGCCTGAGGATGCAGCATGGCGTGAGCACAAGGTGTGGCACAGGGACACGATGGACGCCAGGACACGGCGTGGCAGCGTGGCACAGGGACACGGAGTGGCACAAGGACGAGGCATGGCACGAGGGACACGGCACGCAGCGTGGCACTGGGACACGGAGTGGCACAAGGACGAGGCACGGCACGAGGGACACGGCGCAGCACACGACGGGCACAAGGCTGCAGTGGCAGCTCGTGTGGCACACAAGGACACGGCGTGGCACACGCACCTGGCGTGGCACCAGGACGTGCCCTGTGCCCCCCCCACACCTCCTACCTGGCATCCCCAGCCCCTCTGGGCAGTGGTGGCACCACAAAGGGGGAACTTGAGGCAGGACACAGTCAGAGGGTCGCCCCCCCCTTCCTGTGCCTCAGTTTCTGCCGCCAGCACTGAGACGGGTCCGTGGCACGCGCGTGCCAGCCGGGAAAGGGTTAACGCTGCTGCCTGTCACCCCTCGCATTGTCACCGAGCTGCCACCCCCGGCCCTGCAGGTGCTGCCCACGCACCCCGTGGTGCCAAGGTGCGTGCAGGCAGACAGAGGGATGCCGGGGGGGACAGAAGGACACGGGGGGGCCGTGGGGCGGCCGCACAGATGGGGGACAGGATGCACGGGTGTGACGCACGGATGGAGGCGAGGACAGACGGACGGATGGCGGGACGGAACAACGGAGGTGGGGGGGGTCGCGCCTGACCCCCGTGGAGTTCCCCCAGTGGGGAAACCGAGGCACAGGATCCCCACCATGGGGATCCCCAGCACCAGCCCCCTCACATCGCCCCCAGGGCACAAACACGGCCCAGCCCAGCCCGGGGGTCACAGCCCCCCTGTACCCCCCCCGTACCCCCCCGTACCCCCCACCCCACAGCCACGGGGAGCAGACGGGTCCTGCTGCCCCACACGGGACCCGGGGGTCCGGGCGCCTCCTCCGCCCGCCGGGGAAACTGAGGCGCAACACCACGGCCACAGTGGGCACCGGTACGCCTGCCCCGGGACACCGAGGGGCGCGGGGACAGCGAGCCACGGCCGGGGCGACCCCCGGGCTCCCGCGGGCCGGTACTCACTGTGGGGGGTGGCACTGGCCGGGTCGGCGCCGGGGGGAGACCAGGGGGGCGCGGGGTGGGTGGGGGTCGCCGCAGGGCTCTTGGTGAAGATGCCGCTGATGAACTTGAGCATCTTTCGGTCGCGGGTGGAGGCGCGACCCCCCTCGCGTCCCCGCTTCAGCCCGGTCTCGGGGGCCGGGGCGGGGACCAGAGCCCCCGGCTGCAGGTCGCTGTAGTCCAGGGTCTTGCTCTTGCCCTTGCTGGGGGACAGCCGGGCCCGCGGGGGCCCCTCGCTCTTGCCCCCCGCCTTGGGGCGCCCCTTTCCCTCGCCCTCGGGCCACGAGAGGCGGCTGCCGGCCGGCTTGGTGGGGGCCTTGCCCGCCCGGGGCTCGGGGGTCCCGCGGGTCCCCCCGCCGCTCGCCGCTTTGGGGGGTTTGGGACCGGCCAGGCGGAGGCGGCGGGCGCCGGCGGAGGGGTGCGGGGAGGCTGTCGGGGGGTCCAGGGGCGGCGGGGGGGCCCTGCCTCCCTCGGGGGGGCCCTCGGGGCCCCCCCAGGTTGCCTGGCTCAGCAGCGGGCGGCGGGGGGTCGCGGCGGGCTGGGGGATGTCCAGGGCGGCCAGACCCCGCTCCCCCGGCCCCTCCAAGGTGCCCTTGGCCCCACGGGGGTCGGGTTTGGGGGGCAAGGCCGGCAGCGGGGGGGGCAACAGCGCCGGGTCGGGTTTGGGGGGCACGGCGGGGGGCTGGGGGGGCAACAGCGCCGGGTCGGGTTTGGGGGGCACCGCCGGGGGCGGGGGGGGCAACAGCGCCGGGTCGGGTTTGGGGGGGCACCGCCGGAGGCGGGGGGGGGCAGCATGGCCGGGTCGGGTTTGGGGGGCACGGCGGGGGGCGAGGCGGGCGAGCGGGGGCGGGGGGCGTCGGGGCCGGGGGGGCCGGGACCGGCCGTACTTATCCGGAGCGCGTCCTGCCGCTGGAAGAGCCGCTCGGGCCGCCGGGCTCGGCCGGGCTCGGGGGTGCGGGGGGCAGCCGCAGCCCCCCCGGGGCCAGGGGCTCCATCGCCACCCCCCCCCGCCTCCTCCGCCTCCCCCGCGGCGCCCACCGACTCGAGCTTGACCAGCGTGAGCGAGATGAGGTAGGTGGTCCTGCGCTGGAGGCCGGTGGTCCTGCTCATGGGTGCGGGCAGGGCCCCCCCGGGGCGCCCCCCGGCCCCCCTCGATCCCCGCGCGGCGCCGCGGCCGCCGGTGCCGGTGATGCTCCGGTCCCACCCCCGGCCCTGCCTCCCCGAAGCCTTCGCCGCTCGCCCGCCCCCGGAGGGGTTGGAACCGCCGCCTCCCCCCCCCCCCACGAAACACAAGCACCCCCCCGGCAGCCGCCGGGATCGGGGCCACCCCCCCGCCTCACCCCCCACCCCGGGTTAGCGGCCGGGGGGCATCGCGGGGGAACCCCCCGAGCCCTGAGCGGGGGGGAGGGGAGGGGTTGGGAGCTTTTGGGGGCGGGGGAGGATCGGAGGGGGAGTCAGGGAGGGGGGAGGGGGGATATGGGGATCTGGGGGTCCGGGGAGGGGGGGAGGGAAGGGGGGGTTACAGGTGCGGGGGGTTGGGAGGGGAGCTGGGGCGTGAGGGACACGGGGTGGGGGGAGCGGGGTGGGGGGGGGGGCAAAGGGGGCGGTGATGGGGAGGGGGCGCGGGGGCTACGGGGAAGGGGGAAATGGAGGGACGGGGGGGTTATGGGGCCGGGGGGGGTCATGCCCGGGACCCCCCGGGACCGGGGCTCACGGCAGCGCCCCGACGGGCTCGTCCTTGGCAGCGGCGGCGGCGGCGCGGGTGGTGGCCGGGGCCCGCCGGGGGGGGCCCTGAGCGGCCGGGGGGGGCCGGGGCCCGGCGGGGGGGGCCCTGAGCGGCCGGGGGCGGCCGGGGCCGCCGCTCTCCGCCATGCGCCGCTCCCAGGGCCGGGCAGGGGCGGGGGCGGGCGGCGGCCCCGCCGCTACCGGGCAGGCGCGAGCGCCGCCGGGCGCCTCCCCGACCCCCCGGCTCCGGCTCCGGCACCTGCTGGGCTGCCGGTACCCCCCCCACCCCGATACCCCCCCCATCCATCCATCCATCCATCCATCCCTCCATCCATCCCTCCATCCATCCATCCCTCCCGCTGCTCCCCGCACTCCTAAATCCCCTCCCTCCCCTTCCCGGGGCAGCAGGGCTGGGTCGGGAGGGGGCCCACGGGGGGGGGCTGGGGGCGGCTTTGGGGCTTTTCGGGGGGCCTTGCGGGGCTCGGGGCTGATCCACCCCTTTTCTGGCATTTTTAGCAGCGGCGCAGCATCCCTGCGCATCCCGTTACCACGGCAACGGCGGGGATGGCGCTTGGACCAGCCGTGGACCCCCCCGTGTCACCCTCGTCACTCCCGTGTCACCCTCGTGGACCCGGGCCAGGTGCCACGGCCATTGGTGTCCCCCCTGCCCAGTGTGACCCCCCCGGCTCGGCGTGTCACAGCCTGGGAGGGACGCGGGGCTCGGGGCACGGCGGGACCCCTCGGCCCCCTGTGCCCCCCCGCAGGTCGGGCGGGGGTCCCGGCCCTGCGGGGTCCTCTGTGCCCCCCACGCGCGGGGTCCCCAGGACCTGGCACGGCTCCGGGCAGGGGACGCACCCCCGGAGTGTCCCTGATGCCACCCCAGGGCTGTGACCGTGCAGCTGGCTCTGTCCGGGCCTGGTGGGGGATCTGCTCTCAGCACCCCGTGGGGACAGCGCTGCCCCCTCCAGTGCCCCCTTGTCCCTTCCAGTGCCCCCCGGCTGTCCCCAAGCGAGGGGCCACGCCTCCCCATCGCTCACATGTCCCACGCTGCGGGGGGGACGACACGGGGTCACGGAGGGTCCGACTCTGCCGCCAGAACATCCCTGTCCCTATCCCTGTCCCCATCCCTGTCCCATCCCTGTCCCCATCCCATGTCCCCATCCCTGTCCCTGTCCCCATCCCTGTCCCCATCCCTGTCCCCATCCCTGTCCTCATCCCTGTCCTCATCCCTGTCCCCATCCCCGTTCCTGTCCCTGTCCTCATCCCTGTCCCCATCCCTGTCCCCATCCCTGTCCCCATCCCCGTCCCTGTCCCCATCCCTGTCCCTGTCCCCGTCCCTGTCCCTGTCCCTGTCCCTGTCCTCATCCCTGTCCCATCCCTGTCCCCATCCCTGTCCCCATCCCCGTCCCCATCCCTGTCCTCATCCCTGTCCCCATCCCTGTCCCCATCCTTGTCCCCATCCCTGTCCTCATCCCTGTCCCCATCCCCATCCCTGTCCCCATCCCCGTCCCCGTCCCTGTCCCCATCCCTGTCCCCAAAGCTGCTGCGGCCCCAGGGGGGGCGTGGGGGGGTTAAACAGGGCCGGGAGCACTCAGCACCCGGGGGTGGCAGCGGGCTCAGGGCACGAGCTGGGGGGGCTGTGCCCCCTCCAGCGCTCCGTGGGTACCACAGCGCGCGCTTGGCAACGCGGCATCCCCCGGCTTCCCGTTGCCATGGCAACCGCGCGGGAGATGTCGGAGGGGTGGGGGGGGGGCCACAGGGATGTGGGGGCTCGGTACGGGCAGGGGGCGGCAATGGAGCCCCTCCCCAAGTGACGTCACCGGACTCCCCCGCGTGGGCCGGGGGAACTGGGGGGGAGGAGACCCCAAACCCCGCGCAGCCCCCCCCCAGCAGCGCCCCCCCTCATACCAGCAACAAGTATCCCCCCCTTTAGGCCCCCCCAGCATCAGAGCTCCCCACGCAGCAGGTTCCCCCCCTCCCCTCCCTCAGCAGGGACCCCCAATCCCACCTGGGCCCCCCCCCCCACCCCCCCAGCAGCCGGGCCCCCCCCCCGGCCCCCCCCCCGCAGACGCAGGGAGGAAGTGGCCCCATTTCCCACAGCGCAGGAGCCGGAAACCGCCCCAGGGCTGCGGCGCGGAAATGGGGGGGCCCCCACCCCCAGCGGGGCCGGCACCCCCCGTGCCCCTCGGATGGGTCCCCATGGGGGGCTGGCACTGCCAAGCCCCCACGGCGGCACCCGGGGTGGGGGGCCCTGCTGGAAGGGGGGCAGGGACCCCCTGAGCTGGGACAGGACCCCCGGTGTGGCCGTGGGCACCAGTGTGGGGCTGGGGGGGACGCCAGGGTCACATCTGTCTGTCCGTCTGTCCATCCATCCATCCATCCATCCATCATCCATCATCCATCCATCCATCCATCCATCCATCCCTCATCCATCCGTCCGTCCGTCTGTCCGTCCATCCATCATCCATCCATCCATCCATCCATCCATCCATCATCCATCCATCCATCCATCCATCCATCCATCCGTCCATCCATCCATCCACCTGTCCATCTGTCCATCCCTCCAGCTGTGTATCTGCATCCACCTGTTTGTCCATCCACCGGTGCACTCGTTCATTGTCCATCCATCCCTCTGTCCCTTCCACCTGCCCTTTTGTCCGTCTGTCCATCCATGCCTCCATCCATCCATCCATCCATCCATCCCTCTGTCCATCCATCCATCCATCCATCCATCCATCATCCATCATCCATCCATCCCTCTGTCCATCCATCCATCTGTCCGTCCCTCCATCCATCCCCTTGTTCCTCCACCCATCTGCCCACGCCTCATCCCTCCACCCATCCACGTATCCACTCCTCCACCCACAGGATGTCTGTCCACCTGTCCATCCACCTGTCCATCCATCTGTCCATCCACTGTCCATCCGCTGTCCATGCCTCCTGTCCAGCTGCCTGTTCCCCCCGCCGTGCCCCCGGTGTCCCCCAGCCCCGGTGCCCCCCCGGTACCTCGGAGGGCCCTGAGGGTGCTGCCCAGGCTCCCGCGCAGCCGGGGCTCGGGCACGGTCTCCACGAGCCGCACCAGCCGGTTCAGGTGGCCCTTGGCCCCCTCGTGCCGGGCCACCTCGGCCCGGATGGCGGCCAGAACCTCGCGCCGCTCCCGGGGGGCCCCCATGGCACCCCCCGGCCCCGGGACCCCGCTCGGGCCCCCGGCCTCCGCCGCGCCGCTCGCTTCCTGCCGCAGCCGCGGCGTCACCCGCGGGGACACGTCACGGCCCGCGCGGGGCTGGGAACGGCGGCGGGGCCGGGCCCGGCGCGCCGGGACGCGCCGGGACACGCCGGGACACGCCGGGACACGGGCACGGCCCGGCACGCCCCAACGCGCCAGCCCGGGCCGCCACGCCACGGCCACGCCACGGCCACGCCAGCGACATGGCAGGGGCACAGGGGACACCCAGCTGCGGGGACAGGGACACGTGGGGACACACGCACGGGTGGGAGCTGTGGGGGACACTCGGCGTGTGCTGGGGACAGCCTGGCGTGCTCAGGTGGACACCACGGGGTTCTGGGGCAGACACGCTGGGACACACGGACATGCTGGGGACACACGGACATGCTGGGGACACGTGCGCGGTGACACGGACACACCAGTGACATGCTGGGGACATGTATGGGCACGTGGACAGGCTGGGGACACGTGCAGGGACACACGGACACGCTGGGGACACGTGCAGGGACACACAGACATGCCAATGACATGTGGAGTGACAGGGACACGCTAAGGACACTGCAGTGACACACGGACATGCTAAGGACACGTGTGGTGACACATGCTAAGGACACGTGTGCCATCCCATGCACACACAGCCCCCCCCCCCACACACACGCGTCCCCCCAGGTGTCCCCGTGTCACCCCAGCATGAAGCTGCCAGGGGCCCTTGGGGATGTCCCTGTGTCCTCCCCCAGCCATGGAGTCCTGCCGGGGTCCCGGTGGTCCCTGTGGGGTCCCGGTGGTCCCTGAGGGGTGCCGGTGGTCACTGTGGGGTCCCAGAGGTCCCTGTGGGGTCCTGGTGGTCACTGTGGGGTCCTGGTGGTCACTGTGGGATCCCAGTGGTCATTGTAGGGTCCCAGTGGTCACTGTGGGGTCCCGGTGGTCCCTGTGGGGTCCCACTGGTCATTGTAGGGTCCCGGTGGTCCCTGTGGGGTCCCAGTGGTCACTGTGGGGTCCCACTGGTCATTGTAGGGTCCCGGTGGTCCCTGTGGGGTCCCAGTGGTCCCTGTGGGGTCCCACTGGTCATTGTAGGGTCCCAGTGGTCACTGTGGGGTCCCAGCACTCTTTGGGGTCCCAGCGCCCAGTGTCCCCGTGCCCTGCACCCTCCCGGGCAGAGGCGGGAATGGGGGTCCTGGGGGGGGTTTATTGAAGGGCGAGGGGGTCCGGGGGGGGTTTGGAAGGGTCCGGGGGTGAGGGGGCACGCGGAGGCCGCGAGGAGCTGCTTCTCCCGGCTGCAGGTCCGGATGGGGGGGCCAGGCTTCGCCCCCCAGGCTGCTGTGGCACCTGCCAGGACAGGTGAGGGTGACCCCGGGCCTGGCACCCCCGGGTGGCCACCACAGCCCCCGGGCGGCCACCACAACCCCCGGGCGGCCACCACAACCCCCGGGCGGCCACCACAGCCCCCGGGCGGCCACCACAACCCCCGGGTGGCCGCCAGGTCGCCCCCCTCGGGCAGGTGCCAGCCCGCTGCCCTCAGCGGCTCTCGGGCCGTGCCAGGGAGCAGCGCGGGGTCGAAGTCGGGGCTGGAGCCCACCCGGAGCGACCCCCGGGCTTTGAGGTGCCCGGCACGGGGGGGGTACCCAGGGGTGGTCCCTGGCCGTGGGGGACAGGGACACAGAGGTACGGACACGGGGGGCACAGCTCCGGTACCGCCCGGGGCTCCGGTACCGCCCGGGGAGCTCCGGTACCGCCTGAGGGGGCTCCGGTACCGCCCGGGGGGGCTCCGGTACCGCCCGGGGAGCTCCGGTACCGCCCGGGGGGGCTCCGGTACCGCCCGGGGCTCAGGCGGGACCCCCCCGCCGCCCCCCGTGCCGGTCACCAGCAGCAGCCACAGCAGCCCCGGGCTCGCTGTCGCTTATCGCTGCTCCTATCGCTGTCGCGATAACGCCCCAAGGTCGCGACGTGACCTCGCCAGACCCCGGGGGAGCCACCCCGAGCCCCCCCGGGCCGGCTGGGGGGCGGCTGCGCCCGCAATTCCCCGCGGCCCTGAGCCCGAGGGGTGCTTTGGGGGCTCCCCCCCCCCCAAAATCCGCCCCCTCCCGGGGTGTGGGCACCTCCTGGGTGCCGTGGGGGGGGGTCCTGGGGGGCTGTAGGGGGGTCCTGGGGGGATCCTGGGTGCCGTGGGGGGATCCTGGGGGGCTGTAGGGGGGTCCTGGGGGGATCCTGGGGGCCGTGGGGGGATCCTGGGGGGTTATTAGGGGGTCCCTGGGGGCTATGGGGGCCCTGGAGGGCCATGGGGGTTCCTGGGGGGCTCTGGGGGTTCCTGGGGGGCTCTGGGGGGTCCTGGGGGTCTCTGGGGTTCGCCGGGCCGGGATTTGCGCGGTCGGGGGGGGGGGGGTCAGGAGAAGGGCGTGGTCCGGGGGCGGGGCGTGGGGGCCCGACTCGCCCCGCCCTCTCTTGAGAGACCCCGCCCCGCATCGATGGCGTTGTGCGCATGCGCAATACAGAGAATGTGTGTATTGGGCTGTGGGTGGGGCTATACCCATATACGGAGCGGGGGCGGGGGCTAGGCGCCGGTGAGGGCGGGGCCAAAGGGCGGGGCTGCGCCGACACAGCGTGCGGTGGGCGGGGCGGGGCTCCCGCGCACGCGCAGTGCGGGCGGGCGCGCGCGGGGCGCGGGGGCCGCGGTTTAAAGGGGCCGCGGCGCGGGGAGCCCGGAACGCCCCGGGACCCCCGGGACCCCCGGGACCCCCCGAGCTCCCCGGGACCCCCCGAGCTCCCCGGGACCCCCCGGGACTCCCCCGACCCCGCCATGGTCTGCGGAGGCTTCGCCTGTTCGCGCAACGCGCTCTGCGCCCTCAACGTGGTTTATGTGGTGAGCGGGGGGAGCCGTGAGGGGAATGGGGACCCCTCTGCTGTGGGGGGGCTTGGGGACCCCTCTGGGGGAGCCGTGAGGGGATCGGGGACCCCTCTTGGGGAGGGTGTGAGGGGAATGGGCACCCCTTTGCTCTTGGGGGTCGTGGGGGGATTTGGGACCACTCTGGGGGGGCCCTGAGGTGATCGGGGACCCCTCTGTGGGAGCCGTGAGGGGATTGGGGACCCCTCTGCTCTTGGGGGTCGTGGGGGGATTTGGGACCCCTGTGCCCTGGTGGGGCTCTGGGGAGGTCTGGGGGCCGCGGGGACCCCCCTCCCAATCCGGGGTTCTGGGGTGCTGTGGGGAAATTGGGGGTCCCCAAAGCTGGGGGGGGGGGGGGCTCCTGGGACCCCCGGTGTGGGGGTGGCGAGGGGCTCGGGGGCTGCCCCTAAATGGTGGGGGAGGGGCAGGGGACGCCCCAAAACCGCAGGAAGAGGCAGGGTCAAAGGTCACATCCCCCCCAAATCCACATCAGCGGGGGTCTGGGGGCAGAGAGACCCCCCCCGACCATGGGGACCCCCAAAACACTGCCGGGGGGCCAGAGCTGTGCCCAGCCCCGGTTGGGGGGGTCACAGCCCCGGTTTGGGGGTCACAGCCCGGGTTGGGGGGCACAGCCCGGGTCGGGGGTCACAGCCCCGGTTTGGGGGGTCACAGCCCCAGGTCGGGGGTCACAGCCCGGGTCGGGGGTCACAGCCCCGGTTTGGGGGGTCACAGCCCCAGGTCGGGGGTCACAGCCCGGGTCGGGGGTCACAGCCCGGGTTTGGGGGGGTCACAGCCCCGGGTCGGGGGGTCACAGCCCCGGGTCGGGGGGCTCCGCCCGGTCCGGGGGTCACAGCCCGGGTGGGGGGCACAGCTCCGGTTTGGGGGTCACAGCCCGGGTTGGGGGTCACAGCCCGGTTTGGGGGTCACAGCCCGGGTGGGGGGGCACAGCTCAGGTCGGGGGTCACAGCCCGGGTTGGGGGTCACAGCCCGGTTTGGGGGTCACAGCCCGGTTTGGGGGGGTCACAGCCCGGGTCGGGGGGTCACAGCCCCGGTTTGGGGGTCACAGCCCGGGTGGGGGTCACAGCCCCGGTTTGGGGGTCACAGCCCGGGTCGGGGGTCACAGCCCGGGTCGGGGGGCACAGCCCCGGTTTGGGGGTCACAGCCCGGGTCGGGGGTCACAGCCCGGGTCGGGGGTCACAGCCCCGGTTTGGGGGTCACAGCCCGGTCGGGGGGGGTCACAGCCCGGGTCGGGGGTCACAGCCCGGGTGGGGGGCACAGCCCGGGTGGGGGGGCACAGCCCCGGTTTGGGGGTCACAGCCCGGGTCGGGGGTCACAGCCCGGGTCGGGGGGCTCCGCCCGGTTCCGGGGACCCCCGGGGCTCTCGGTGCCCCCTGACCCGTGCCCCCCAGCTGGTGGGGGTGCTGCTGGTGGCCGTGGCGGGCTGGGCGCGGGGCCTGGCCGGGGGCTCCAGCCCCCCCCTGCTCGGAGGAGCCTTCGCCGTCGGAGTCTTCCTCCTGCTGATCGCGGGGCTGGGGCTGCTCGGGGCCCTGCGGCACCACCAGGTCCTGCTCTTCTTCGTATCCTTGGAGGGGGGGGAACCTCCGGGGACCCCCCCCCGGCACCCCCAGCCCCTCTGTGAGCCCCCAGCCCGCCTGGGCACCGGGTCCTGCCCTGCCCTGTCCCCTTGGCCCAAAGCCCCTCTCGGTCCCCAGCACCCCTGGGTGACCCTGGCACGGTGAGGAGCCACCCAAGTCCCTCTGGATGTCACTGGCAGTGTCCCCAACACCCCCCTGGGTGTCCCTTGATGTCCCTGGCACCCCTGGCAGTGTCCCCAGCCCCCCCCTCGATGTCCCTGGCACCCCTGGCAGTGTCCCCAACACCCCCCTGGATGTTCTCAAGCCCCCCTGGCTGTCCCTGGCACCCCTGGCAGTGTCCCCAAGCCCCCCTGGATGTCCCTGGCACCCTTGGCAGTGTCCCCAAGCCCCCCTGGATGTCCCTGGCAGTGTCCCCAGCCCCCCCTCGATGTCCCTGGCACCCCTGGCAGTGTCCCCAAGCCCCCCCCTGGATGTCCCTGGCCCCCTCCCCGGCTGCCACCCCTCCCCTGTGTCCCCAAACGCCCCCCCGATGTCCCAAACCCCCCTCCCCCCGTGGCACCCCCAGCTCCTGCCCCTCTTCAGACCCTTCAGGGGGGCTCGAACCCCACCCGGGAACCCCAAAACCTGCAGTGGGGAGGTGCTGGGGGGATTCTGGGGGGTCCCGGGGGGGGTTTTGGGGGGGGTCTCGGTGTGTGTGTGCCCCCCTTGACCCCCCCCCAGTACGTGCTGATCCTGGGCCTGGTGTTCCTGTGCCAGCTGGGCGTGTCCTGCGCCTGCCTCGCCCTGGGCCGCGACGCTCAGGTGGGCACTGGGACCCCCCCCCGGGCCCCCCAAAACCCCCTGGGACCCCCCAACTCCCTGGGGGGCTCAGGGAACCTCCCCCTGCAAACCCTGGGCACCTCAGGTGGGTCACACCCCCTGAAGACCCCCCCCGGGACACCCCCCAGATCCATCTGGGACCCCCACCCCACCCCCAGGACACCCCTGGGCACCCCACAACCCATCCCCCAATCCTGGGGTGCACAGGGACCCCCCCCCCACACACCCCACAATCCTTGGGGGAGGGGGGGCCGGGATCCTCCCACCCCCACAGGGGTCCCCCCAGCCCTGGGTGGGGCACAAAGGGGTTTGGGGGGGCACTGTGGCGGTGGGGGGGGGTCCTGGGGGGCACTGGGGGGGGGCCATGGTGGTGGGGGAGGTGCTGGGGGGCACTGAGGAGTTTGGGGGTGCCCTATGGGGATTGGGGGGGTCCTGGGGGACACTGAGGGGTTTGGGGGCCCCTTGGCTGTGGATGGGTTCTGGAGGGCACTGAGGTGTTTGGGGGGGGTCCCGTGGTTCTGGGGGATCCTGGGGGGGGCCCGTGGTTCTGGGGGGATCCTGGGGGGCTCTGACGGATTTTTGGGGTGCCCCCGTTGCCCCCCAGGAGCGGCTGCTGCACTCGGCCTGGCCCCTGCTGAGCGGGGGGGCGCGGGGGGAGCTGCAGCGCAGGCTGGGCTGCTGCGGTTTGGGGGAGCCCCCCGGGACCCCCCCGCCGGCCAGCCCCCCCCCCCGGGAGCCCCCCCGGGCTGGAGCCCCCCTGGGAACCCCCAAACTGCCCCGCTGTGAGTCTGGGGGGGGGTTTGGGGGGGCACATGGGGGGTTTAGGGGTGACTTGGGGGGGTTTGGGGGGGTTTAGGGGTGATTGGGGAAGTGGGGGGGGCTTGGGGGGGGTTTAGGGGTGATTGGGGGAGTCAGGGGGGTTTGGGGGAGGGGTTTGGAGACTCCTCCTGGGGGTATCGGGGGGTCAGGGGGATTTGGGGACACCCCTGGGGGGGGGCTGGGGGGGGGGGGGGGGTTGGGTTTTTTGGGGGAAGCAGAGTTTGGGGACCCCCTGGATGTGCTGCCCCCCCCACCCCCACTGTGGGGGTGTGAGGACCCCCGGGGGTGGGGGGCATTGGGGACCCCCCCGACCCTCCCGTTTGCCCCCAGAGGTGCCAGTTCCCCCCGGGGGGAGCCCCCCCGTGCCCCCCCCTGCGCCCCCCAACTGCTGCAGCACTCGGACCAGGCCCTCAAGATCCTGGGGGGGGTCGGGCTGTTCTTCAGCTTCACCGAGGTACGGGGGGGGGGGGGGGCGGGGGGGGGCGGGCGGGGGTCTCGAGGCCTTGGGGGGGGGGTCCAGCAGCCCCCCCCACCCCCCCCGTTTGTTGCAGGTTTTGGGGGTCTGGCTCGCCCTCCGCTTCCGGAACCCAGCGCGACCCCCCGCGCCAACCCCGGGGCCTTCCTATAGCGGGGGGGGCCCGGGGGGGGGCACAGCTCCTCTGGGGAGGGGTCCCCGGCCCTGAGGGGTCCCCAAATGCTGACAGCTGCCCCCCCCGCAGCCGCATGAAGCACTGGGGACAAGGACACCCACCCCCAAATCATGGGGTGACCCCCCCCACCGGCAGGGCTGTGACCCCCCCCTCACAGCAGGAGGGGGCCCGGGGCAGAGCCCCCCCCCCCATCTCAGTCTGAGCTCTCCAAACTGGTTTGTACTGGTCGTTCAGACACCCCCAGCCCCCACGGTGTGTCCTCCCCCCCCTGCCCGGGGGGGTCACGGTCACCCCCACACTGGGGAGGGGCACACGGGGCAGGACCCCCCCCCCCAACAGCGACTCCCCCCTCCTCCCAGTCTGACCCGTCCCAAACTGGGGGGTGCCCCCCCCATACACTCCCCCCTTGGGGGCTGGGGGGGGGGGGGGGGCTGAGGAGGGGGGGTCACAACCTCCCCAAATCCAGCAGGGGCCCCCCCCCATCCCAGCACCCTAAACTGGTCTGTACTGGTTTATACCATGACTGGGACCAGTGACCCCCCCAGTGTGTGTGTCCCCCCCCACCCCCCAGACCCAATGTGGGGGGGGGGGGGAGCAGGGGGACACCCCCCCCCCCCCGCTGCCACCACGGGGGGGTCACGGTGTCCCCTCCCAATAAACACACCACCCCTGACCACGGCTCGGGCTCATTCTGGGGTGCTCCCCCCCGGGCAGCAGTGACCCCCCCCCAGTGACACGGGACACACAGGGTGGTGGGGGGGGGGGCACTGCCCACACCCCTTTATTGGCAGGGAAATGGGGAACCCCAAAAACTGCCCCCCCCCCCCCAATAAGTGGGGTCTCCCCCCAAATCCAGTCCTGGTGTCCCTGGGGGGGTTCAGGATGTTTGGGGGGGACAAACCCCCCACAAATACCAGTGGGAGGGGCCCAGGGGGGTGTTTTGGGGGGGGGTCACCCCACAATTCCACGACATGTGAGTCCTGGGGGATGTTCAGGGGGTGGTTATTTTTGGGGGGGGGTGTTGGGGTCACCCCTCACGCCCCCCCTGCAGGTACCGGTGCCCCAGGGGGGCAGGGGACAGGGCAGGACAGTCAGGGACACGGGGGGTGGGGGGCACCGCTGTGACCCCTCCCCAGCGGGGCTGCAGAGCCCGGGGGGCGACGGGGAGGTGCCATCGTGTCCCCCCCCCAGGTGTCCCCAAGTGCCAACCCGTGGTGTCCCCTCCCCCCGGTGCCCCCGCGGGTCCCCCAATGTCCCCATTCCCCCCCCCCACGTTTTCCCCAGCAGCAGCAGCAGTTGTGTCCCCCAGTGCCCCCCCCCCCCAGCCCCTGGCATCCCAGTCCCCCTCCCGTCCCCCCAGGAGACCCCCCCCCAGCCCAGCCCAGCCCCCCGAATTCCCCCGGTGCCCACCCCCGTGACCCCCAGCACCCCAAACCCGCCCCCCCCCGGCACTCGGGTCAGACCCCACCGTGACCCCTGCCCCCCCAAACCAGCTCCCCCCGACCCCCCACAGCCCCCCAGCGCTCTCCAGCCAGGCCCCCCCGCGACCCCCGGGGGTCTCTCCGGCCCGGGCGGAGCCGGTGCCAAAATTGGGGGGTCCCGGGGGGGTCCCGGAACTCACCGGGCGGAGCGCGGGGCAGGGGGGGGAGGGCCGGGGGGAGGGGCGAGGGGGACCCCCGGGAACCCCCGGGAGGGGGAGGGGCAGCAGGGAGGACCCGAGGGACCCCCCCCCCTCACCTGCTGGCCACGGCCCTCCCCCCCCCCCCTCGCTCAGGTGTCTCCAACACCCCCAGGTCCCCCCCCGGCCCGGCGCTCACCGCTCCCGTTCCAGAAGTTTCCTCCTCACCTGACGGTGGTCTCGGTCCCTCCGGTCCCCCCCCCCCCGCGGTTCCCGGGGGCTCCAGGGTGGGCCCCGCCCTCACCTGGGCCGCCCCCCTCCCCGTTCTAAGCCCAGGGTGACTCTCCCACCCCCCCCTTCAGGTCCATCTGCCACCCGCACCTGGCCCAGGTGAGCCCCCGTGCCAATCCCGCCCAGGGACCCTCCCCTCTTCCTCCTCCTGCTCACCTGGGGGGGAGGGGTGTCCCGGGGGGGGGGGGAGGGGTTGTCCCGGGGTGGGGGGAGGGGGGGGTCACCACGCTCGGCTGCCTCAGGGTCCCCACGAGGGTCCAGAGTCCCCTGTGCTGACGTCAGCCCCTCCCCCACCTGCGACATTGCCCCCCCCCCCCCCACCGTGGGTGGCACCGACCGGGTTAAACCCCACGGGGGGACCGGGGGTTCCCGACACCCCC
The DNA here is from genome assembly GCF_024509145.1 of Vidua macroura. Taxonomy (NCBI): domain Eukaryota; kingdom Metazoa; phylum Chordata; class Aves; order Passeriformes; family Viduidae; genus Vidua; species Vidua macroura. The sequence goes on from NW_026530542.1 coordinate 95,959, forward strand.
CACCCCTCCCCTGACCCCCAGCACCCCGGGGGGGGCTCACCCATCACCCCCCCGCCCCCCATGGGCATCGTGAGGGGTCCGGGGGGGCCCTTTGAGCCCCACCCAGGCCCCTCCCCCTCTCAGGGCACCCCCCCCCCCGCCATGGGGAGGGGCTGTGCCCCCCCCCCGCCCCCCCCCCCCGCGGGGCCACGTCACCCCCGGGCACACCTGGGCAGGTGAGGGGCGCGGCCCCCCCCGCCCCCAGCCCGGGGGGGGGGCACGGGGAGGGGGGGGAGGGGTTGAGTCACGGGGTGGGGGGTGGGGAGGTGCGAGCCGAGCTCCAAAATCCCCGAAACGCCTTTATTGGCCAATAAATAAACCCGAATGTGCCGGCGGGGGGGCTCTGCGGGGTCGGGGTCTCCGGGGAGTCACCAGCGAGGCTGAGCGTGCCCCATGGGGCTGGGGACACCCTGGGGACAAGGCCAGCACGGGGCCTGTGACACTGCTGGAGTCAGGGGCTCCACGGGCTGGGGGCTGCCGCCACCACGGCCAGTGCCACCGCGGGGTCAGGGCCACTGCTGCGCTGGGGTCACCCACGGGGTCAGGGCCACCACGAGGTGCAGGGGACACAGTGACACTGGGGGACACGGTGGTGTCAAGGCCACCGCAGGGGTCAGTGCCGTTACTGGTGGTGAAGTCACCGCTGGGGCCGAGGTCTCCGCACTGTCCCCGGTGTCCCCGGTGTCCTCAGTGTCCCCAGAGTCTCCGGTGTCCTCAGTGTCCCCGGTGTCGTCAGTGTCCCCGGTGTCCCCGGTGTCCCTGGTGTCCCTGGTGTCCCTACGTCTCCAGGGTCTCTGGTGTCCTCAGTGTCCCCGGTGTCCTCAGTGTCCCCGGTGTCCCTGGTGTCCCCACGTCTCCAGGGTCTCTGGTGTCCCCGGTGTCCCCGGTGTCCCCATGCCCGCAGTCTCTCCGGTGCCCTCTGTCCCCGGTGTCACCGCTCGAGGAAGCGCAGGCTGATGGGGGCGCCGGGGGCCAGCAGGGTGCGGGTCATGGGGCGCACGCGGCCCCCCCCGGGCTCCGGCCGCACCTCGAAGCGCAGCAGGATCTGGGGGAGCAGGGACGGGTGAGTGACACCGTGGGGACATTGTGGGGACACCGTGGGGACACGAGGACGCAGGACACCCACCTGTGCCAGCGCCATGTGCAGCTGCAGCTCGGCCAGGCGGCGCCCGACGCAGCTGCGGGGGCCGAGGCCGAAGGGCAGAGAGGCAAAGGGGTGCCTGGGGCCGAGGGCGTCCCCGGGGGCGTCCCCGGGGGTGTCCCCAGGAGTGTCACCGGTGTCCCTGTGGCGCAGCCAGCGCTCCGGGCGGAAGGCGTCGGGCGCCGGGAAGAAGCGGCTGTCGCGGGACGTGGCGTAATGGCACAGGGTGATGAGGGTCTGCAGGGACACCGAGGTCAGCGGGGACACCCTGGGGACGCCTCGGGGACACCGGGAGCCCTGGGGTGGGAGGGGTCCCCCCGGCTCACCTGGCGTGGCACCAGGTAGTCGCCGACGCGGATGTCGCAGTCGGGGACGACGCGGGCGTTGGCCGGGATGACAGGGTACAGCCTGCAGGGGAGGACACCCCCTGTCACCTCCCTGTCCCCATCCTCATCCCTGACCTCGACCTGTCCCCACCTTCATCCTCATCCCCACCCTTGTCCCATCCTCATCCCCGCCCTGTCCTGGTCTTCACTCTCATCCCCATCCTCCTCCTTGTCCCCATCCCTGTCCCCATTTTAGCCCCAAACCCATCCTGTCCCATCCCCATCCCTGTCCTGTCCCTGTCCCCATCTTTATCCACATCCTTGTCCCGTTCCCATCCCTGTGTCCCTCACCCAGCCATGTCCCCACCCCCATGTCCCTGTGTCCCCATCCCTGTTCCCCTCTGTGCTCCTGTCCCCATGTCCCAATCCCTCTCCCCTTCCCATGTCCCATCGTTGTCCCCGTGTCCCTGTCACCTGAGGGTCTCCTTCACCACAGCACGTAGCAGTGGCAGCCGTCCCAGCGCAGCGGCGGTGGCAGCAGCAGTGGCACCGTCCGTGGTGGCACCGTCACCGTTGGTGACGCCGCTGGCGGCAGTGGCAGCCACCAGCTCGCGGTGCAGGGCCGCCTGTGCCCCCGGGCTCCGTGCCAGCTCGTACAGGCTCCAGGCCAGCGTGCTGGCCACCTGGGGACGCACGGTGACATCAGTGGGACTCACAGTGACAGCAGGGACAGCCCAGTGTCACCCCCCTCACCGTGTCCACCCCGGCCAGCAGCAGCTCGGTGACGTTCCCGTAGATGCTGCTGACAGGGACGCGCTCCCGGGCCAGCAGGTCGGTGACACACGTGTCCCCCTCGGCCAGCGGCCCCCGCGCAGCCACCTCGGCCACGCGCCGGTCCACGTGTCCCTTGGCTGGGGACAACAACACCCCGTCAGTGCCACCGTGGCCGTGCGTTGTCACCGAGTCCCTGTCAGTGTCACCACGGCCACACTCCATCTGTGCGTCCCTTGGCCACAGAGCACGATGGCATGGGACTGTCACGGTCATGGGACATCCCTGTGACCCCACGGGTGTGTCCCTTGGATGTCCCCGCATCCCCTGTGTCCCCTCACCATGGCCCTGGCATGTCCCCACGTCCCCGTGTCCCCTCGGCTGAAGGTGAGCAGGAGTGTCCCTCTGGCCGTGGGACATCCCCGTATCCCTCTGGGATGTCCCCGTGTCCCCACTCGATGTCCTGGTGTCCCCGTGGGATGGCCCCGTGTCCCCATGGGAGGTGATCACGGTGTCCCCCGTGTCCCCCCTGTCCCCGTGTCCCCTCACCGAAGGCGAAGAGCTGGTCCCAGGCGTGGCAGAAGGCGTCCCAGGGCGCGGGGACGAGGCGCAGGAGGGGACGCGGCAGCGCCATTGTCACCAGCGTCAGCGCCAGCACCGCCCCCACGCTCCGGATCACGCCCTCGGTGGCCGCGGGGGCGTCCCCGGGGTCCCCCAGGCAGCCCAGGCGGGAGGAGAACAGCACCCAGGAGATGGCTGCGGGTGGGACACGGGGACATGGGGACACGGGGACACCGGGGGCCCAGAGACACGGGGACACTGAGGGGGGATCCGAGAGTCCCTGGGGACACTGGGGGACAGAAGGTGCCCTGGAGACTTGGGGGACCTGGGGACCCCTGGGGGGTATGGGGGAGGGTCCCTGTGGGGGTCACAGCCCTTTGGGGTGCCCCATCCCCTTTTGGGGTTTCTCATCCCTTTTGGCGTGCCCTATTCCCTTTTGGGGTGCCCCATCCCCCTTTTGGTGGTGCCCATCTGCCTTTTGGGGTTGTTCAGCCCCCTTCTGGGGTTCCCCATTCCTGTTTGGCGTGGCCCATCCCCTTTTGGGGTTCCCCATCCCCGTTTAGGGTGCCCCATCATCCCGTTTGGGGTGCCCCATCCCCTTTTGGGGCTCCTCATCCCTTTTGGTGTGCCTTATTCCCTTTTGGGGTGCCCCATCCCAATTTTGGGGTTCCCCATCTGCCTTTTGGGGTCCCCCATTCCCCGTCTGGGGTCCCCTCTCACCCTCGAGGCCGAAGCGGTTGAACTCAGTGCCGATGTCGGGGACGACGCCCCGCGGGTGCCGCCGCCGCAGCCGCTGCAGCCGGGCCACCAGCTCGGCCACCACGGTGGCCACCGGCCCCGCGAAGGCCTCGGCCGCCCCCGGGCGGAGCAGCCCCCGCGCCAGCACCCGCCGCGACCCCCGCCACGCCTCGCCCTCCCTGGGGACAGGGACATCGTCACGGGGACACAGCGGGGACAGGAGGGGACACAGAGGACACGGCGGGGGGGTGGGGACACACGGGACATCGGGCACGGAGGGGACACGGGGACACGCGGGAAGAGGGGGACAGGGACACGGGGGATGTGGATGGGGACACGGGGGACATGCAGGGACACAGATGGGGACACGGGTGAAGGACAGGGACGTGGGACACAGGTAACGGGGCACGTGGGGACAGGCAGGGACACAGGGAGGGACAAGGACAGGGGGGGACATGGGGACAGGACAGGTGTGGGGTCAGGGACACACACAGGATGAGGGACAGGGACAGACAGGGGACTTGAGTGGGGACACGGGGACATGGGGGGACAGGGGCACGGGGGAAATGAGGGGCAGGGTATGGGGACATGAGGGACACAGGGGACAGGGGGGACACAGGGGACAAATGGTGGGACACGGGGGGGACACGGGGGGGACACGGGGGGGACACAGACCCCCACGAGGCAGTGCCAGGTGTGATCAGGGGCACCTGTGAGAGCCACCGGGTCCCCGTGCCCACGCCGGGGGCTGGGGACAGCTGGGGTGGGTTTGGGGTCCCTCCCCCAGCCCACGCCGGGGCCGGGCCCCCCCCGGGCAGTTACTCACATCCTGCGGGGGGGGGGGGGGGCAGGGGCAGGGGAGGGGGGGCTGAATCACGCCTGAGTCACCCCGGGCCCCCCCGCACCCCACGGGCCCTTCCCGGAACGGGTGCGGGGGGAGCCCCTGGGGGTACGGACACCCCCAGCCCACGGGGAGCCCCGGGGGGGGCCTGTGCGACCCCCCCCCCAAATCCCCGTGCAGCCCCCGGCCCCAAGACCCCCCCGGGTAACCCAGGAGCCCCCCTGGGCAACTCCCCCCGAGCCCCCCCCCCGGCACTCACAGGGTGAGGAGCCCCCCCGGCACCCCCCGGAGGCTCCGGTGCTCCTTCCAGGGGCAGCTCAGGGCCCGCCGGGGCTCGGGCCCCTCCTGCCGCAGCACCTGAGCCACGAGCGCGGGCTCGGCCACGTGCACCGTGAGCACCGGGCCGAACCGGGCCTTCCAGAGCGGCCCGAACCGGGCCCGGCCGTGAACCTGGGGGGGACACGGGGGGGTCACACCGAACCGGGACCGGCCCGAACCGGGACCGGACATGGACCGGGGCGGGGGACACGGGCGGGGGGGGGGGGGGGGGTCACACCAGCCCGAACCGGGACCGGCCATGAGCCAGGACCGGCCATGGACCGGGGGGGATACGGGGGGGTCACACCGAACCGGGACCGGCCATGGACCGGGGCGGGGGACACGGGCGGGGGGGGGTCACACCGGCCCGAACCGGGACCGGATGGGAACACGGGGAGGACACCCCGGCCCGAACCGGAGCGGGCTGTCATCGTGGGGGGAGCACAGGGGGTCACAGCTGCCCGAAGAGCCCCCCCACTGTCCCGAGCTGGGACCGGCAGCCAGGCTGGGGGTAAGGGGGGGTCGGGCTCACCGGGGGTCACACCGGGAGCGGTGCCCGGGGCCGCGCAGGGGGACACGGGGCGGGACAGGAGCAGCTGCAGCGCACGGGGAGGTCCTGGCGCCCCCGTGCCCCCCCCCCCCGGACCTGCTGTGACCGCCGGGGGTCACCTGGTCTCGGGGCCACTGCCCACCCGGGGGTGGCCTGTCCCCGTCCCTCTGTGTCCCCCCGGGGTGACCCCGTCCCCGCTGCCAGCACCCCCCGAGCCCGGACTGCTCTGACCGTGCCCAGACCGGGGGTCCCAGCGCCACCCCCACGAGTCCTGGCGCCCAGCCCCGGGGACAGAGATCCGTGACCCTCCCCGCTCCCCTCCGCACCCCCGGGTGCGAGGACCGCGGTCCCTCCTGTCCCCTCCGAGACTCGGGGTGGTGGCACTGGGGTCCGCGCTGTCCCCTCCAGCCAGGACGGCGACACCAGGGTCCCCCATCTCCTCCATGGCCCAGGACAGGGGGACCAGGATCCCCCCAGGCTCCAGGGCAGCGGGAATGGGGTCCCCCCCGCCTCCTCCAAGCCCCGGCTCAGAGCCCCCCGCGGTTCCCGGTGCCCCCAGCCCCATTTACCTGCATCTCGTGCAGCCTCCGCACCCCCCCTCGGCACAGCAGCTCGAAGATGAAGGCGGTGGAGCTCGGCCCCGGCATCTCGGCCAGGCCCCGGGGCCGAGGGGTGCGGGGCGGGGCAGAGGCAGCGGGGGGGGACTGGGGGAGCCCGGGGGACCCCCGGCTCGGGCGGGGAGCGGGACAGGAGGGCGGCCCGGGCGGGCAGACGGAGGCTGGGGGACATGGCGAGGCACCGGGGCTCGAGTGGCACCGGGGGGGCACGGCGGGGGGGGGGGGCACCGGTGACACCAGCGGACGCGGGACTGCGGTGCTGGAGGCGGCGGGGACCCGGCGGGGCTCGGGGGGACCCGGCGGGGCTCGGGGGGGGGCCCGGCGAGGTTTGGGGGGGATCCGGCGGGGCTTGTGGGGGACCCGGCGGGGCTCGGGGGGATCCGGCAAGGCTCGGGGGGACCCGGCGAGGTTTGGGGGGGATCCGGCGGGGCTCGGGGGGGACCCGGGGCCGAGCCTCGACTGCGGGGGGGGCCCCGGGCCGGGGCTTTATAGCGCCCACGTGCAGCCGGGCAGGCCCCGCCCCCTCCGCGGGAGCCACGCCCTCCGAGCATTAACCCCGCCCCGTATCACCAAACTGGGAGCTAAGCCCCGCCTTCCTGCCGGCTGATTTGCATAGCGGGAGCCTCGGACCAATCACCGCGCGGCGGCGGCTCCGTGGCCACGCCCCCGAGGCGCGCACACGCGAGGGCAGAGGCGGGGGCGCGCACGGCGCCGAGCCCCCAAACCCATCAGTGACACCCCCGGGACCCCCCCGGGGACACCCCCGGGACCCCAAACCCACCAGTGACACCCCCGGGACCCCCCCGGGGACACCCCCGGGACCCCAAACCCATCAGTGACACCCCCGGGACCCCCCCGGGACCCCAAACCATCAGTGACACCCCCGGGACCCTCCCGGTGACACCCCCGGGACCCCAAACCGGGCGCGGCCCCCCGGGATTTGTTTCGGGAGGGTTGGGGGGACACACGCAGCTCCGTGTCCCCACTCCCAGTGCCACCAGTGGCCCCAGTCCGGCTCCCGGCCCGGTCCCGTTGGGGCACACACGGCTGCCCCCCCCCCGGCCAGCACCGGATCCCGGGAATTCCCGCCGGGGCCGCCGGAAAGCCCCCGCTGTGCGGGGGGGGGATGGCACTGCCACCCCCGGGGCTTTCTGCGATGGGGAAACTGAGGCAGGAGGCGGCGCCTCGAGGTTGCGGCCGAACGGGGCCGTTCCCGGCGGTGCCCCCGCGCCCCCCCACCCCCCCCCCGAGCGGCCGGAGCACGAGCGGGGACATTTTGTGGCTTTTATTACAAAGCGGGGCTGGGGCAGGGAGGGGTCCGGCCCCTCCCCGCGCTCACGGCGCCGCCGCGGGGGGGTCGGGGCGGCGGCGGAACACGGCGGTGCAGGGGGGGCGCCCGGCCCGCCGCGCCCTCTGCCCCTCCTCGGTCACGGCCGGCAGCAGCGGCAGCAGCGGGTCCGCGGCCTGCGGGCACCGCCGGGCACGGCCCGGGGCCGTCAGGGCCCGCCCGGGGACACCGGGCAGCGCCCCGGGGAGCCCCACCCCGGCCCGGCCGCGCCCGTCCCACTGCGCCCCAGGGCCCCCCACAAACCCCAGAGACACCCCATAACCCCAGAGACACCCCATAAACCACAGTGACACCCCACAAACCACAGTGGCACCCCACAAACCCCAGAGACACCCCACAAACCCCAGAGACACCCCATAAACCCCAGTGGCACCCCATAACCCCAGAGACACCCCATAAACCACAGTGGCACCCCACAAACCCCAGACACACCCCACAAACCACAGTGACACCCCATAACCCCAGAGACACCCCACAAACCCCAGAGACACCCCATAACCCCCAGGGCTACCCCATAACCCCCAGGGCCCCCCCACAAACCCCAGAGGCACCCCATAATCCTCAGTATCCCCCACTGTGCCCCAGGGCCATCCCACAACCCCCAGTGCCACCCCAAAATGCCCACAATCCCCAGTTGGCTCCCAGTGCCACCCCACAACCCCAGTGCCACCCCACAACCCCCAGTACCCCCCAGTATCCCCCAGTCCCCCCAGTCGCTCTCACCAGCTGGGCGGGGGGCAGGGGCTCAAACAGGGGGTGCTCCCCAAAATGCTGCAGCATCCACTGGTGCAGCTCGGGCACGTCTGTCACCGTGTACACCAGGCCCTGGCACCCCAAAACCGCTGTGACACCCCAAACCCACCCTGTGCACCAGGCCCTGGCACCCCAAAAACATCGTGACACCCCCAAAATCCCTGGGGGGGGTCAGGGGCAACTGGGGACCCCTGGGGGGCACAACACAGAGCTGGGCAAGGATGGGGGGGGTCAGGGGTTTTGGGGGGGTTTTGGTGGGGTTCAGGAGGTTCTGGGGGGGGTCAGGAGGTTTTGTGGGGATTCTTGGGGGTTCAGGGGATTTTTGGGGGGGTCCTGGGGAGGATCAGGAGCTTTTGGGGCAGTTCTTGTGGTGTAAGGATGTTCTGGGGGGTTCAGGGGGTTATGGGGGGGTTTGGGGGGGTCAGGGGGTTTTCAGGGGTTCTGGGGGGTCAGGGAGGTTTTGGGGGGGGTTCTGGAGGCTCAGGGAGGTTTTGGGGGGTTTCTGGGGGCTCGGGGGGCTCAGGGGGTTTTTGGGGGCTCGGGGGGCTCAGGGGGGTCAGGGGGGCTCAGGGGGTTTTTGGGGGCTCAGGGGGGCTCGGGGGGCTCAGGGGGGTTTTTGGGGGCTTGGGGGGGCTCAGGGGGTTTCTGGGGGCTCGGGGGGCTCAGGGGGGTCAGGGGGGCTCAGGGGGTTTTTGGGGCTCAGGGGGGTCAGGGAGGTTTTGGGGGGTTTCTGGGGGCTCGGGGGGCTCAGGGGGGTTTCTGGGGGCTCGGGGGGCTCAGGGGGGGTTCTGGGGGCTCGGGGGGCTCAGGGGGGGTTCTGGGGGGTCAGGGGGCTCACCCCGGGGCGCAGCACGTAGCCGTACTCGGCCAGCATGGCCGGGCTGATGATTCTCCACTTGTGCTTGGTGCGCTTGAAATGGGGGTCAGGGAACAGGAAGAACAGCTTGGAGAGCTGGGGGGGGCAACGGGGGGGGCAGGGGGTCAGCACCCCACGGGCACCGGACCCCCCAAACCCCCCAAACCCCCCAAACCCCCCTGCTGAGTGCAGCTTGGGCCCGGGGAACGGGCACTGGGGGGTCCCACGGGACGGGCAGGGGGGTCCCGAGGGTCCTCAGGGGGTCCCAGGGGGGCTGTGGGGGACCCAGCGGGGTCCTGGAGGGGTGAGGGGTGTCCCCAGGGAGGGGAGGGGGGGGCTCAGGGCGTTGTGGATCCTGGGGGCTCTCAGAGCACACAGAAACTTCAGGGAGTATTTGGGGTGTGCTGTGGGTTGGGGGCTCTTGGGGTGGGTTCAGGGGACACAGAAATCCCAGGACTGTTGGGGGTGTGCCGAGTTTTGGGGCTCTCAAAGCACACAGAAATCCCAGGATTTTGGGGGCTATGCTGGATTTTGGGGCTTGGGGCACACAGAAGTCCCAGGGCTGTGGGGCCGTGCTGGTTTTTGGGGCTCTCAGGCACACAAAAATCCCAGGATGTTGGGGTTATGCTGGATTTTGGGGCTCTGGGCACACAGAAGTCCCGGCCGGGGCTGTGGGGCCGTGCCTGTTTTGGGGCGCAGGGCACATGGAAATCCCAGGATTTTGGGGCTATGTTGGATTTTGGGGCTCTCAGGCACACAGAAATCCCAGGACTGTCAGGCTGTGCCCGTTTGGGGCCCTGGGGCACACAGAAGTCCCAGGGCTGTGGGGCCGTGCTGGTTTTTGGGGCTCTCAGGCACACAGAAATGCCAGGATGTTGGGGCTATGTTGGATTTTGGGGCGGGGGGCACACAGAAGTCCCAGGATTTTGGGGCGGGGGGCACACAGAAATCCCAGGATGTTGGGGTTATGTTGGATTTTGGGGCGGGGGGCACACAGAAATCCCAGGATTTTGGGGCGGGGGGGCACACAGAAATCCCAGGATTTTGGGGCTATGTTGGATTTTGGGGCTCTCAGGCACACAGAAATCCCAGGACTGTCAGGCTGTGCCCGTTTGGGGCCCTGGGGCACACAGAAGTCCCAGGATTTTGGGGCGGGGGGGCACACAGAAGTCCCAGGATTTTGGGGCTATGTTGGATTTTGGGGCGGGGGGCACACAGAAGTCCCAGGATGTTGGGGCTATGTTGGATTTTGGGGCGGGGGCCACACAGAAATCCCAGGATTTTGGGGCGGGGGCCACACAGAAATCCCAGGATTTTGGGGCGGGGGGCGCACCTGTGCGCGGCGGAAGAAGTGGGGCAGGTGTTTCATGGCGTTGCCCCTGACGCAGGCCACGTTGCCGAAGCGGCCGGGCTGCGCCGCCCGCAGCGCCCGGATCCGCGCGCGGGTGAACGCGGCCACCTTCCCGCGCAGCTCCAGCCCCAGCGCCAGCGTCTGCGGGAAGCGCTCGGCCAGCGCCACTGCGCGGCGGCGCCGGAGCCACCGGTACCGCCCGGCTCCCGGTACCCGCCGAGCCCCCGGTACCGCCCAGCTGCCGGTACCGCCCGGCTCCCGGTGTCCCTGAGCCCCCGGTGCCGCCCAGCCCCCGGTGCCCCCGAGCTCCCGGTGCCGCCCGAGCTCCCGGTGCCGCCGAGCTCCCGGTGCCGCCCAGCCCCCGGTGCTGCCGAGCCCCCGGTGCCGCCCAGCCCCCGGTGCCGCCCAGCCCCCGGTGCGCCGAGCCCCCGGTGCCCCCGAGCCCCCGGTGCCGCCCAGCTCCCGGTGCCCCCGAGCCCCCGGTACCGCCCAGCCCACCCGCAGCCACCCCCGTGTCCCCCTCCAGCCCGCGGTGCCGCCTAACCCGCAGCCCCCGTGCCCACCCCCGGTTCCCCCGTGCCCACCCCCGGTGCCCCGGGCTCACCCCCAGCCCCCCCTTAGCCGCAGCTCCCCCGGTGCCTTCGTGCCCACCCCGAGTCCCCAGCGCTCAGCCCCGTGCCCTGCCCGAGCCCCGGGCTCACTCCCGGACCCCCGGTGCCACCCCCCGGTGCCACCCCCGGTGCCAGCCCCGGTGCCACCCCCGGTGCCAGCCCCGGTGCCCCCGGGCTCACCCAGCAGCCCCCCGTAGCCGCACCCCACGTCTGCGAACTCCACGCGGGCCGGGGGGGTCCCGGGGGGGGCGTCGGGCGGGAAGAACGTCGGGAAGAGCGAGGCCCAGTCCATGTCCTGCGGGCGGGAGGGGCTGCGGGCGCGGCGGGGCCGTTACTGCCCGGGAACCGGAGCGCGGCACCGGCCGGGGCACAAGGGCGGGCGGCGGTCGGTGCGACCGGGAGGGGATGGGGAGGGAGGGCGCTCCAGCCCGGCTGCTCCTGGGGGCGGCCCGGTTCCCGGCGGTGCCCCACGGGGCCATGACGGGGCTCCCGGGCCCGGGGCTCCCGCCGCGGGCGCTGGGGCGGGCCGGGGACCCGGCCCGGCTGTTACCGGAGGGGGGTCCCGGGGAGGTCCCGGGCGGTTCCCGGGGGTGCCCGCACTCACTAGCACAGGGTGTGGTCGGCCAGCGGGTTCGAGTGCGCGCGCTGCCGGTAGAAGCGCTTCTGCGGCGGCGCCGCGGCCTCCGCCTCCTCTGCCGCCGCCATGGCAGCACCGCGCCGCGCCTAGTAGTGACGTCACCTCGCGGCGCGGAGTTCTGACGTCACGCGAGACCTGCCGGCGGGGCGAGCCTTGGCTGGCGTTCACAGCGCCCCCTGGCGGCCCGGCGCCGCTCCCAGCGCTCCCAGTACAACCAGTACAGCCAGGGCTCCCAGTACAGCCAGGGCTCCCAGTGCTCCCAGTACAACCAGTGCTCCCAGTGCCACCAGTACAACCAGTACAGCCAGGGCTCCCAGTACAGCCAGGGCTCCCAGTGCTCCCAGTGCTCCCAGTACAACCAGTGCTCCCAGTGCCACCAGTACAACCAGTACAGCCAGGGCTCCCAGTTCAGCCAGGGCTCCCAGTACAACCAGTGGTCCCAGTGCTCGCATTGCCACCAGTGCTCCCAGTATAACCAGTGCTCCCAGTACAGCCAGTGCTCCCAGTGCCACCAGTGCCACCAGTGCTCCCAGTATAACCAGCGCTCCCAGTGCCACCAGTGCTCCCAGTGCTCCCAGTACAACCAGTGCTCCCCGTGCCCCCCAGTGCTCCCAGTGCCACCAGTGCTCCCCATTGTTCCCAGTGCTCCCAGTGCTCTCAGCGCTGCTCCCAGTGCCCCCCAGTGTTCCTCAGTGGTCCCAGTGCCCCTCCCCAGTGCTCCCAGTCCCCCCAGTGCTCCCAGTTCCTCCCTGTGGTCCCAGTGCCCCCTGGTGCCCCCCAGCATCCCCCCCAGTGCCGTCAGTCACCAGTTCCCCCAGTGCTCCCAGTCCCCCCAGTGCTCCCAGTTCCCCCCCCCGTTCCGCGGGCTCTTCCCGCTCGGGGCCGTTTGGGGAATTCGGCTGCGGCCAGGCCGGGGGCGAGCTCCGGGAACCCCCGGGGGTGTCGGGGGGGGTTGAGCAATGTGGGGCCGGAGCCGCCCGTCCCTTCCCGTCCCTTCCCGTCCCCGCCGGTCCCTCCGCGGCTTCCCGGAACGGCTCCGGGCGGGGGTCGCGGGCCGGGGCACAGGGGGGCGGGGGGGGACGCGGGGACCGACCCCTCCCCCAGCGCCGCGACGCCCCCCGGGCGCTCTGCCCCCCCCAGGGCGCGATGTCCCCGCGGTGTCCCCGCGCTGCCCCCCCGGTGTCCCCGGGGCCACATTAACCCGGTGACGCAGGCGGTGACGCGGCTGCGCGGGGGGTCCCGGGGGGGGTCCCGGGGGGGTCCCGGGGGGGTCCCGGGGGGGTCCCGGGGGGTCGGGGCGGGTTGTTCATTACCCCCGGGGCACCCCTTCCCCCCCCGCCGCCGGTCACCGGGGAGCCCGGCCCGGGTGGCACCGGGGGCACGCGTGCGACACCCGCACGGTGGCACTGCGAGGGCACGAGGGGGGGAGATGGCATCGGAGGGGTGGCACCGCGAGGGGTGGCACGGGGGGGACGTTTGGCACCGTGTCCCCCTCCCTGGCCAGGGACAGCGGGACAGGGACAGGGACAGGGACAGGGACAGGGACAGGGACAGGGACAGGGCTGAGCCGCGGCAGGGGGACACAGGTGAGGGACACGGGGACAGCAAGGACAGGGAGGTGGCAGCAGGGACACCAGGATGAGGGACCAGGTACACCACGGGCACGGCCACCAAGGCTGGGGACACCGGGACGAGGGAATAACAGGGGGAGGGGACACGGGTGGGACAGGGACAGCGGTGTGACAGGGACAGGGGTGTGACAGGGACACGGGTGTGACAGGGACACGGGGACTGGGGACACGGGGACTGGGGACACGGGTGTGACAGGGACAGGGGTGTGACAGGGACACGGGTGGGACAGGGACACGGGTGGGACAGGGACACGGGTGGGACAGGGACACGGACAGAAGAACCGAGGACACTGGCATCGGTGACATCAGGGCCCCAGGGCTGTGGCGGCACTGGTGGCACTGGTGGCACTGGTGGCACTGGTGCTGATGGGACAGTGACAGGAGCAGGAAGGGACAGGTGGTGGCAGTGGGAGGAACCCCTGGAGGCACTGCTGGGGTGACGCTGGGGACAGGGATGGGGACACAAGGGGACACCGGGGATGGAGCAGGACAGGGGACCAGGGGGTGGCCAGGGATGGCCTGGGGACATTGGGGACAGGGCAGCCACCAAGGGCATGGGGGAGGGGACACCGGGGGACATTGAGGGACACCGGGGGACATCGGGAGACACCGGGGGAAACTGGGGGACATCCGGGGGGCACCGGGATGGGGAAGGGGACACCGGGGGACACTGAGGGACACCGGGGGACACCGGGGTCGCTGTGGGACACCGGACCTCCCCCGGGACCGCGGACCGGGACAGAGCGCGAGCCGTGGGCGGAGCCCCATCACAGACGGGGCGTGGCCAAATCGGAACCGGCCAATCAGGTTCGGGGGGCTCGACTCGGTCCCGCCCCTTTCACGATGGCGGCGCCCGGGTGCCACGTGGGGACCGGGGGGGGGCGGGAGGCAGAGGAAGAGAACGGGGAAGAGGAAGAGGAAGAGGAAGAGGAAGAGGAAGAGGAAGAGGAAGAGGAAGAGGAAGAGGAAGAGGAAGAGGAAGAGGAAGAGGAAGAGGAAGAGGAGCGAGGAGGAGAAGCAGAGGCGGCGCTGCGGGCCGTGTTCCCCCGCGACCCCGAGCTCTTCGCCGAGTTCTTCCCGCAGCGGCGCCGGTTCCGGCTGTGCGGGCGCGTCCTGCACATCGCCGAGCACCACGGGCCGCGGCTCGGGCCCGCCGGGGCCGTGTGGGAGGCGGTGAGCGGCACCGGGGGGGGGGCACGGGGCTGTCGGTGACATCCCGGGGGACGCCGGGTGATGGGGAGTGCCGGGGATGCCGAGGGTACGGGCACGCCGGGGACACCGGGAGGGGGGGAGGTGACATCCCGGGCGTACCGGGAGTGATGGCGCGGGGGGGATGGGGTGGCGGGGGACCCGGGGGGGGGTGGGGGGGGGGACACACGCGACATCCCGGGGGTGGCAGGAGGGATGGGCGATGTGGGACCGCGAGAGAACGGGGGTACCGGGGGGGTGAGGGGTTGTGACGTCGCGGTGGGCACCGGGAGCGATGCGTGACTGGGGAGTCGTGGGCGGGGGGGGAACCTCGAGAGAACCGGAGGGGGTTGGGGGCACCGGGAGCACCGGGAATGGGCACCCTGGGGGGAGTGAGGTGTCCTGGGCATCCCGGGGCGCGGTGGCGATGCGGGACCGGGGGTGGGGATGACCCTGGGGGCACAGGAAGAAGCGGTGGAGCGGCTGCGGGGTTCGGGGGTGTCCCTGCGGACCCCAGCCCCCCCTCCGTGCCCCCCCCCCCCCAGGCTCTGTCCCTGTGCCGCTTCCTGGGCGAGCAGAACCTGGAGCTGGCGGGGCGGCGGGTTCTGGAGCTGGGGGCCGGTACCGGCATCGTGGGCATCTTCGCTGCCATGCTGGGTGCGGGGGGCGCTCGGGGGGCTGGGGGGGGACACTCGTGGCTCGGGGGTTACCTGTGGGAAGGGTGGGGACACCTGTGGGGCCGGGGAGGGGCACCCGTGGGTTGGGGGGGGAATCGCTGTTCCCCCGCCCAGTACGGAACTGGAAACTTCTGCGAGCAGTCCTGGAGTTTATTGGGGTCTGGGGGATCCTCGGGTGGTTACCCCCCCACCCCCACTTTGGATTCGGGGTTTATTGGGGTCGGGGGGGGTTTGGGGAGATCCAGTGGGGGCGACCCTCACTCTGACCCGGGGATTTTCGGGATGTGGGAGTGGGTTGCTGGGATTTTGGGGTGGGGGTGGGTCCCAGGGGGTGTTCCTTACTGTGACTCGGGGTTTTATGGGATTTTGGGGGGGGGATTTTGTTGGGATTTTGGGGAGGGGGGTCCCAGGGGGTGTTCCTCACTCTGGCTCAGGGTTTTTTTTGGGATGTGGATGAGGTTTTCCTGGGATTTTGGGGTGGGAGGTCCCAGGGGGTGTTCCTCACTGTGACTCGGGGTTTTATGGGATTTTGGGGGGGAATTTTGTTGGGATTTTGGGGAGGGGGGGTCTCAGGGGATGTTCCTCACTGTGACCCGGGGTTTTATGGGATTTTGGGGGGGATTTTGTTGGGATTTTGGGGAGGGGGGGTCTCAGGGGATGTTCCTCACTCTGTCTCAGAGATTTTTACTGGGATTTTGGGGAGGGGGGGTCTCGGGGGGTGTTCCTCACTGTGACCCGGGGTTTTTTTGGGATATGGGGAGGTTTTACCTCTTTGAGGTGGCCTTTGAGGGACTTTGGGGTGGGAGGTCCGGGAGGTGACCCACACGCTGACCCACGGTGAATTGGGGTCTGGGGGCTTGCCGGGGGGGCCGTGCGGCGCTGACGGCCGCGCTGCCGCGCAGGGGCCGAGGTGACGCTCACGGACCGGCCGCCGGCGCTGCCGCAGCTGCGGGAGAACGCGCGGCGGAACTTCCCGGGGGGGGGCGCGGCGGCGCCGCGGGTGCGGGCGCTGCGCTGGGGGCGCGACCAGCGCCGCTTCCCCCCCAAATTCCACCTCGTGCTGGGCTCCGACATCGTCTACGACCCCCGCGCCTTCGCCCCGCTCCTGGGCACCCTCCGGCACCTGCTGGAGCCCCCGGCCCGGGCGCTGCTCAGCGCCCGCCTGCGCGGCGGCGACGCCGGCGCCTCCCGGTTCTTCCGGCAGGTGCTGCCGCCGTTCTTCACCGTGCGGCTGCTGCGGCGGGAGCCCGAGCGGGACATCGAGATCTACGCGGTGACGCCGCGGGAGCCGCCGGCGGAGCCCCCGGGGGCCGGGGCGGCGATTAAATGATTGAATGATTGAATGATTGAATGATTAAATGATTGAATGATTAAATGATTGAATGATTAAATGATGCCGGGGGGCTCCGATCGGGCGCTGTGTGTGTGACTGGGGGGGCTGCGGGGCTCGGGGGGCTCTGAGGGGCTGGCAGGAGGAGGGGGGGGCTGTGAGGCTGGGGGGTCTGTGAGGGTCGGGGGTCTGTGAGGGTCGGGGGTCTCTCGGGTGCGGGAGGGGGCTGTGAGGGTTGGGGGCCGTCGGTGAGGGTCGGGGGGGGGGTCTGAGGGTCTGGGGTTTGTGAGGGTCGGGGGTCTGTGAGGCTGGGGGGGTCTGTGGGGGTCTGTGAGGCTCCGGGGTCTGTGAGGGTCGGGGGTCTTTCGGGTGCGGGGGGTGTTTGTGAGGGTCGGGGGGTCTGTGAAGTTTGGGGGGGGCTGTGAGGGTCAGGGGGGTCAGAGGGTCTGGGGTCTGTGAGGTTGGGGGGGTCTCTGAGTGCCGGGGGGGTCTGTGGGGGTCTGTGCGGCTCGGGGGTCTCTCGGGTACTGGGGGGGGGTTTCGGGCCGGGTACTTCGAGCTCCCCCCTCCCAAAATTCCCCCTCAGCCAATCGCGCGGCGCCCGCGTGACGTCACACAGCGCGGCAGCCAATCGCCTTCTGACCCTTCCCGGCGCCCGTAGCGCGGGGTCGTCACGGCCCGGTGTGGCGTGACGTCACGCGGCGCGCCGCGGGCAGGCCGGGATGCAGCGCGCGGCGCTGGGCGCGCTCGGGGGGGCGGCGCGGGTGAGCCCCGGGACCACCGGGACCCCCGGGAACTGCGGACCCCCAGCCCCGGGACCACCGGGGAACGGGGGACCCCCAGCCCCGGGACCACCGGGACCCCCGGGAACCCCAGCCCCGGGACCACCGGGGAACGGGGGACCCCCGGGAACCACGGGACCCCCCCAACTCCGGGACCACCGGGAACCGCGGGACCCCCAGCCCCGGGACCCCCGGGAACCGCGGGAGCCCCCTAACCCCGGGATTACCGGGAAACTCGGGACCCCCCCAGCCCCGGGACCACTGGAAAGGGCGGGACCCCCCCAGTCCCGGGATTACCGGAAACCGCGGGACCCCCAAAACTGGGACCCCCCAGCCCCGGGACCCCCGGCTATCCCCGAGCGCCCCCCGCCACCGCTTCCCCACCCCCCTCCGGTACCCCCGGTGCCCCCCCCCCATCCCGGGACCCCCATCCCGCAGCCCGGGAGCCCCGGCAGGGCCCGGTGCCGTGACGCGCCGCTGTCCCGCAGGCCCCCCCGGGCCGCTGGTTGAGCGCGGCCCCGCCGGCGCTGCGGGAGCTGCGGGAGCTGCGGGCGCGCACCGGGCAGCCGGTGCTGCGCTGCCGGGAGGCGCTGCAGCGCGCGGGGGGCGACCTGCGCCAGGTGCGGGCAACCGGGGCGGAACCGGGGCGGGAGGGGACTCCGGGGGTCGCAGGGGGTCCCCGGGGCAGCGGGAGCGGAGCTGGGCGGGCGGGGGGGGCCACGGGGCCGGGTCTGGCCTGTGCCACCCCCCGGTGTCCCCCCCGGGCCGAGGGGCGGTGACAGGGGACACCCGGCAGGGGGGTGGCCTTGTGAGTGATGGGGACAGTGGGGTGGCCCTGTCAGTGCTGGGGGACATTGGGGTGGCCTTGTGAGTGATGGGGACATTGGGGTGACCCTGTCACTAATGGGGGACACTGGGGTGACCCTGGCATTGTTGGGGGACATTGGGGTGACCCTGTCATTGTTGGGGGACATTGGGGTGACCCTGTCACTAATGGGGGACACTGGGGTGACCCTGTCAGTGATGGGGGACACTGGGGTGGCCCTGTTGGTGCTGGGGACAGTGGGGTGGCCCTGTCATTGTTGGGGACAGTGGGGTGGCCTTGTGAGTGATGGGGGACACTGGGGTGACCCCGTCAGTGACAGAGGACACGGGGGTGACCCTGTCAGCGCTGGGGACACTGGGGTGACCCCGTCACTGATGGGGACACTTGAGTGGCCTTGTGAGTGCTGGGGGACACGGGGGTGACCCTGTCATTGTTGGGGGACATTGGGGTGGCCTTATGAGTCATGGGGGACATTGGGGTGGCCCCGTTGGTGCTGGGGACAGTGAAGGGGACACTTGAGTGGCCCTGTCAGTGACAGAGGACATTGGGGTGACCCTGTCCCCTCCTGTGTGTCCCCCCCAGGCCAAGGAGCAGTGACAGGGGACACCCAGCAGCGACCCTGTCAGTGCTGGGGACACTGGGGTGACCCCGTCAGTGACAGAGGACACGGGGGTGACCCCGTCCCCTCCTGTGTGTCCCCCACAGGCTGAGGGGCAGTGAAGGGGACACCTGAGTGGCTCTGTCACTGCTGGGGGACATTGGGGTGGCCTCTTGTGAGTCATGGGGGACATTGGGGTGACC
The DNA here is from genome assembly GCF_024509145.1 of Vidua macroura. Classification (NCBI taxonomy): domain Eukaryota; kingdom Metazoa; phylum Chordata; class Aves; order Passeriformes; family Viduidae; genus Vidua; species Vidua macroura. The sequence goes on from NW_026530542.1 coordinate 114,652, forward strand.
CCATCACTGATGGGGACAGTGGGGTGACCCTGTCGGTGACAGAGGACACTGGGGTGACCGTGTCAGTGCTGGGGACACTGGGGTGACCCTGTCACTGATGGGGTGACCCTGTTAGCACTGGGGGACACTGGGGTGGCCCTGTCAGTGCTGGGGACACTGGGGTGACCCTGTCAGCACTGGGGTGACCCCGTCAGTGCTGGGGACACAGGGGTGACCCCGTCAGTGCTGGGGACACTGGGGTGACCCCGTCCCCTCCCGTGCCCCCCAGGCCGAGGCCTGGCTCGAGGCCGAGTCGCGCCGCCGGGGCTGGGCCCGAGCCGCGGCCCCCGGGGCTCCCCGGGCACGGCAGGGGCTCGTGGGGGTCCTGAGCGAGGGCTCGGCCGCCGTCATGGTGGAGGTGAGTGATGGGTGGGGGGGGTTTGGGGGTCCCCGGGGGGGTCCCTGTGTCCCCAGGGTCACCGTGTCCCCCCCAGGTGAACTGCGAGACGGATTTCGTGGCGCGGACCCCCGACTTCCAGCAGCTCGTGGAGATGGCGGCCAGAGGGGTCCTGGGGCACTGCCAGGGGGCCTCGGGCACCAAGGTGGGGTGGGGGGGAGGGGGGTTTGGGGTTTTGGGGTGTGGGGGGGTGTTTGGGGAGTTGGGGTGGCACAGACGGTGTGGGGGTCTTGGGGGGTGCTGGGGTGCCAGGCGTGTTGGGGCAGGTTTTGGGGGTGCCAGGGGTGTTGGGGCAGGGTTAGGGGGTGTTGGGGCAGGTTTTGGGGGTGTTGGGGCAGGGTTTGGGGTGCCAGGGTGTTGGGGCAGGTTTTGGGGGTGTTGGGGCAGGTTAGGGGTGCTAGGGGTGTTTGTAGGGGCAGGTTTGGGGGTGTTGGGGCAGGTTTGGGGGTGTTGGGGCAGGTTAGGGGGTGTTGGGGCAGGGTTTGGGGGTGTTTGGGCAGGTTTTGGGGTGCCAGGGGTGTTGGGGCAGGTTTTGGGGGTGTTGGGGCAGGTTTGGGGGTGCCAGGGGTGTTGGGGCAGGTTTTGGGGGTGTTGGGGCAGGGTTTGGGGTGCCAGGGGTGTTTGTTGGGGCAGGGTTTGGGGGTGCCAGGGATGTTGGGGCAGGTTTTGGGGTGCCAGGGTGTTGGGGTGCCCCTCTGAGCCCTTTCCCCCAGCACCTGCTGCGGGAGGATGAGCTGGCCCAGGTGCGGGCAGGGGACGGGGGGCACCTGCTGAGCGACCAGCTGGCACTGGCCATGGGTGAGTGGGGACCCCCCTGCCCCTCCCAGTACATCCCAGTGCGCCCAGTGCCCCTCCTGTGCCCATCCCAGTCTGCCCAGTGCCCCTTCTATGCAATCCCAGTAATCCTCTTTGTCCTTGCCTTTATGTCCCAAAGTCTCCCAATGATGCCAACCCCCAATGATGCCAGATAACCCCCCCAGTGCCCCCAGTGCCCCTCCCCAGTGCCCCCAGAACCTGAGAGTCCCAGTGCCCCCTGTCCCAGTGCCCCCTGTCCCAGTGCCCCCAGTCCCTGTCCCAGTGCCCCCAGTCCCTGTCCCAGTGCCCCCAGTCCCTGTCCCAGCCCAGGCTCTGGGCTGGCAGCCCCCCGGGGTGTTTCCTGGGCTGGGGCAGGGTGGTCCAGGACCCTTTTTCAGGGTGTTCTGCTCTCTGGGAGGGGTCCATAAGCCCCCCCCACCCCATTTTTGGGGGTGCCGATGGTGACCCCCCCCCCTTTGTCCCCCCCCCCCAGGCCGCCTGGGCGAGCGCCTGGCCCTGCGCCGGGCCGGGTGGCTCCGGGCCCCCGGCGGCTTCGTGGCCACCTACGCTCACGGCTGGGTGGCCCCCGGGCCCGCCGTGGCCATGGGCACCTACGGGGCGCTGGTGGCCTGCGGGGGGCCGGGCCCGGGGCCCCCCCCCGCCCGAGCTGCGGGAGTTGGGGCGCAGGGTGGCCCAGCACGTGGTGGGCATGGCCCCCACCGCCCTGGGCACCCCCGAGGACGAGCTGGGGGGGCGACACCGAGACGCGGCTGCTGGCCCAGGGCACCCTCCTGGAGCCGGGGGTGCCCCTGGGCCGCTACCTGCAGGACCGGGGGGGGCTCCAGGTCTGGGATTTCCTGCGCTTCCAGTGCGGGGAGGAGCCCCCCCCCGAGCCCTCTGCCCCCCCGGCCTGAGGGAGGAGGGGGGTTCAGCCCCTGGGGGGACACACACACCGCCCCCCCCCCCCTCCCCGTGCAGCCCACGCCAGGCTGGGGCAGCCTCCCCCAGGGTTTGGGGGCGAGGCTGAATAAAGGTGCAGAACCAGCCCAGGTGTTCTCTCGGGAGGAGAAGGGGGACCCCAACATCCCTTACCCTGCCCCTCCCCCAGGGAATGCTCCCCGACCCCCCCCCGTGCCCCCTCCGAGCTCCCCCAGGGACCCTCCCCTCTCTCCCCCAAAAAGGGGCTCCTGACCCCAAAGAGCCCCAAACCCCAACGGGGCTGTGGGGGCACCCCCATCCCATCGCTGACACCCCCGGGCTGGGTTTGGGGGGGGTCCCAAGGGACAGGGGGGTGTGACAGAGCGGGGAGAGGGACGGGGGGGAGGGGGGGACAGGGGGCAGGTGGGGGGACAGGGGACAGGTGGGACATGGGGAACAGGTGGGACATGGGGAACAGGTGGGGGCACAGGGGGTGCCCAAGGTGGGACAGGGGAGCAGGTGGGGGGCACAGGGGGCAGGTGGGACATGGGGAAGAGGTTGGGGGACAGGGGGTGCCCCAGGTGGGGATGTGGCACAGGTGGGGACAAGGGGACAGGTGGGGGGACAAGGGGACAGGTGGGACATGGGGAACAGGTGGGGGGACAGGGGGTGCCCCAGGTGGGACAGGGGAGCAGGTGGGGGGCACAGGGGGCAGGAGGGACAGGTGGGGGGACAGGGACATGGCGCAGGTGGGGACAGGGGAACAGGTGCTGGGACAGGGGAGCAGGTGGCTGGGGGGGATCAGGAGGGGGGGTGGCAGGAGTTGGGGTGAGAAGCCGGGGGCCGACCCCCGCCCCCCCGCCCCCCCCCCGGGAGACACCGGTGCCCGAGGGTGGCTCCCCCCCCCTCCCCCCGCGTGTCCCCCCCCTTGTCCCCCCCTCCGTGACGTCACCAGCCGCCTCCCGGGACAAGTAACCGGGAACAGGCCGGGCTGGAACAGCCTATCCTGGATTACTTGAACCGGGCCGCGGCCGCCGGAGCCCCCCCCCCCCCAGCCCCCCCCGCCCCTCCCGTTACCCCCGGCTCCCTCCGGTCCCCGGCCGCTGTCACCGCCCGTTCGCGGTGTCCCCACAGCGGAGCTGGCCCCGCACCTCTCCGTTCCCCCGGCAGCGCCTCCGGTGACCGGCGGGGGGGGGGGGGGGGGGGGGGCATTAACGGGGGGCGCGGGGGTCACGGCGGGCCCCTCCCCCCCCCCCCCCGTACCTGCCGCTCCCGCCGCTCCCGCCGGGGGGAGGGGCGGGGCGGGGGCGGGGCCGCGCGCGCCCCCCGCGGCCGCGGCGGTTTCCAGGCGCCCCCGGGGCGGGGCCGCCGCTGTGGTGAGGCAGCGTAAGGGGCGGGGCCGGGCGGTGCTGGGGGGGAGCCTTGAAACGGGCGGAGGGCGCTGATTGGGCAGGCGGGAAAGGGGCGGGGCCCGGGCCGTGTTTACCTCGCGCGGAGCTCTATGAGGGCGGGGAGTTTGAGCCACGCCCCCACGAGCGGAGGGGCGTGGTTTATGAAACCACGCCCGCGCGTCACGAGGGGGCGTGGCCTAGGGGCTTCAGCCGCTTTTCCGCGTTAAATGTTTGTGAAATTAATTTTGTTAAATAAGACGGAGAATCCCTTTTTCCTCCTGGATTCATTAGCGGGAACCCCAAATTCCTCCCGTTTCCACCCCAAATTCCTTCTTTTTTCATCTCATTTCCACCTATTCCACCCCAAATTCCTAACCCTAACCCTAATTCCTTCTTTTTTCGTCGCATTTTCACCTAATCCACCTCAAATTCCTCCCGCTTCATACAAATCCCTTCGCTTTCCCCAAAATTCTTACTTTCCCCAAAAGAAATCCCGCCTATTTCACCGCAAAACTCCTCGTCTTTCACCCCCAATTTCCTCTTTTTTCACCCAAATTCCTCCGGTTTTCCATCAGTTTTCCACAGAGGAAATTTTTTTCCTGGGTTTTGGGGTTATTCTTAAAGGAAAATGTGTAGGAGGAAAGAGGAATTCCCCGGCATCCGCCGCCCAGTTCTGGGGCGTTTCATTCCTCTTCGCTCACGGAGCGAAACTGGAACGAACTGGGGCGGCGCCAGCCCCAGTTCCGGGCTTAACTGGGACAAACTGGGAATCGCCGCGAGGAGCGGGGCCGGCGGCGTCCGGGCGCTCCCGGGAGGAGCGGCCAGCGGGGAAACTGAGGCGGACTGGGACGGGACTGGGAGGGGACTGGGAGTGCTGGGCTGGGGGCGGACTGAAACTGGACAGGACTGGACTGGGAGGGGACTGGGACTGGACTGGGACCATACTGGGATCGGACTGGGACCGGACTGGGACCAGACTGGGACTGGACTGGGCTCGGACCGAGGCCCCGCCCCCGCCCTTCGAGCCGCAGCCCCGCCCACCCGTTCTGCCGCACCATTGGCCGCTGGTGCGTGACGTCACTGATGGGCGTGGCGACGGCGCGGATGGGGCGGGGGGGGGGGGGGGTGCAGCCCCTTCCAGGGAACCCCAAAATCCGCCCGAGCTCGGCCCCGTCCCTCACCTGGGGCCTCCCCCGGCAGCGACACGGGGCTGTCCCAGCGTGTCCCTGCGCGGGGGACACCGACCCCAAATCCCGCAGTGCCGCGACCCCAAATCCTCAGTGCCGTGACCCCAAATCCCGCAGTGCCGCGACCCCAAATCCCCTGTGCTGTGACCCCAAATCCCGCAGTGCTGTGACCCCAAATCCCGCAGTGCTGTGACAGTGCCGTGACCCCAAATCTCCCAGTGCCACCACCCCAAACGCCCCAGTGCTGCCCCCCCAAGCCCCCAGTGCCACCACCCCAAATCCCCAGGGTCGTGACCCCAAATCCCGCAGTGCTGCCCCCCCAAATCCTGCAATGCCGTGACCCCAAATCCCCAGGGCCGTGCCCCCCCCTCCCAAACGGGGCAATTTTGGGGCTCCACCAAAAATCAGCCCCGCGGCTCCCGCGAGCCCCAGACGGATCCCGGCAGCTCCCCGGAGCTCTGCGGTGCCCCCGGTGTGCGGGGGGTGGGAAACGGGACGGAATTCCTGGGAAAAGGGACTGGGCAGCGTCATTTTTATTTCTAGAACAATCCGGAAACCGCAGGGAAGGAAATTCCCGGCGCTCCACTGCGTTTTTGGGAACTGCTGCCCTTGAACCCCTCCGAGGGTCCGCGTGGAGCTCTGGAAGGCCCCAGAACTCCTGGAAATGCTGGAAACGCCTCTGCCCCACAGCTCTGACCCACGGCCAGAGCCTGGCAGCAAATCTGGCTCTTGCAGGGAATTCCCAAATGGAATTTCCCCAAACTGGGGGAAAACCCCAAGGAGCAAAATCCTACTGGAGTGACCGGAATGGAAATCCGGGAAATCCCAACGGGCTCTTCCCGGAGCTGCCATTTGGGGAGGGGAGGGAAATGGGAAAAGCTTTGAGCGGCCCCGAGCTGCCCCTGGCCGGGGGGGGGTGGCCCGGGTGTCCCCAGAACTGGCCCGGGTGTCCCCAGGGCTGGCCCGGGTGTCCCCAGAACTGGCCCGGGTGTCCCCAGGGCTGGCCCGGGTGTCCCCAAGGCCGGTCCGGGTGTCCCCAGGGCTGGCCCGGGTGTCCCCAAGACTGGCCCGGGTGTCCCCAGAACTGGCCCGGGTGTCCCCAAGACTGGCCCGGGTGTCCCCAGAACTGGCCCGGGTGTCCCCAGGGCTGGCCCGGGTGTCCCCAGAGCTGGCCCGGGTGTCCCCAAGGCCGGTCCGGGTGTCCCCAGGGCTGGCCCGGGTGTCCCCAGGCTCCGGCGGCTCCTCCCGGTCCCGCTGTCCCCGCTCCGCTCCTGCCGCACGCCCGGGGCTCGGTGCCGGGGTCCTGAGGCACCGGGGGGGGGTCCCGGGGGTCCGTCCCGCCACACCGGGGGTCCTGGGGGTCCGCAGGGTCCTGGCGCTGGGGTCACCTGGGGACGGACGGGTCGGAATCGACGTGGCCGAGGAGGAAGAGCTCGGGGCGGGCGGCGAAGCCCAGGCGGCCCTGGCGGGGGGGGAAGGCAACAATTAGTGCCGAGGGGATTTAATGAGCCCGAGCTGAGCCTGGGTTAAGGGAGCCTGAGCCGAAGAGAGTTCAAGGAAGCCCGAGGTGGTTTAAGGAAGCCTGAGCTCAGCCCGGTTCAACGAAGCCCGGGTAACGAAGACGGAATGGAGGCCGGTTTAACAAAGCCACGATTTAATGAAGCCCGAACTGAGCCTGGTTTGACAAAGCCCAAGTTGAGATGGGTTTAATGAAGCTCAAACTGAGGACGGTTTAGCAAAGCCTGAATTAAGCCTGGTTTAACGAAGCCGATGTTGAGCCCAATTTAATGAGCCTGAGCGGGGCAGGCTTTAAATGAAACCAGAGCTGATCCCGGCTTAAGGAAGCCCCAGTTTGGCCCAGTTTAACAAAGCCCGGGGTGGGCGCCGCGGTGGCCCCAGAGTCACCTGCACCCATTAATTAGCAGTGAGCAGAAGGAACGGCGTTAATTGGGAGCGGATCCCGCTGTTAATTGGGGCAGATCTCGGTGCAGCCCCGCTCTGAACGGCCCCTCCCTCGGCAGCCCCAATTAACTGCTCCAGCTTAATTAACTTCGGGGCGTGGATGAGCCTTAATTAGCAGTGGCTCGCCGAGGAGACGCTGCAAAGCCTCTGGGTGGTGCTGAACGGGACTGAGCCAGAGGTGAGGCTCTGCAGGGGCGAAAATCAGGGGAAAAAACGGGAATTTGGGTTTTTTTGGTGGGTCTGGCCTGGGCAGGGCAGGATGAAGGTGCCGAGCCCTGATCCCACAGAAGGAATTCCCATGGGAAGGGAGGGTGAGGGGCCCTGGGAGCCAATCCCACGGGACTGGGACGTGCCCCAGCTCAGCCTGGTGCCCTTCTGAGTTTGCCCTTTTTTTTTTCCTCTTCTCCCTGTGCCCTGTATTCTTTGCAGGTGTATTTGTGGCTCTGTAGCCTGTTCTATTAATAACTACTTTCCCCAGTATTTTTCCATGGCCTTTCCCTGGGCAGAAAGACAAAAATTCCAGAGCTCCAAGCCCCAGGAACAGCTCCTGGAGACTTCAGAGCTCGGCCAGTGCCGAGGGGGGGACTCCAGAGAAGGGGAGAGGCACCTGTCCTGCTAATTGCTGCTTTAATCAATTATGTCACTTCCTAAAGCCTACAAAAATGTCCTCACCCCTGTGGGGATGGGCTTTTGTAACTGCCCCCGAAGGCCTTGAAGTAAAATCCACTTTTATTTTAACTCTGAACTAAAATGACCTCGAGTTTCATCCCCAGGTTGGGAAAAAGGCAACGACCCCACGGGCACAGCTCCGGAGCGTGGGGGGCTCTGTCCCAGCCAGCACCAGCCCCAAAAAATGACCCAGGAAGCCAAGTTGGAAAAGTCTCCATGTTTTAATGGCAGAGGGGGTTTGTACAACCAGGACCAGAGGAAAAACCCCCAAATGAGTGCAGCACGGAGCAGATGGGGACCCGAGCTGGAGGCTCCACAGTCAGTGTTTCAGCCAGGAGAGCTGACCCCTCCCAAGCCAAAATTCCCAACCCAGGGAAGCTGGGGGTGGGACAGCAGGATTGCAAAGCCCAAATCCACCTCTGGTGCAGCCCCTCATCCCCCCCACCCCACAAACCCCACAGCTCATGGCTGCTGTGTTGTGGGAATGGGTGTAAAAACCTGCAAGGGTTAAATCCCGCTGGAATTCTGGGCTAACAGCAGGAAAACTGGGAATCAGTGCTGTGGTCGGGGGGTGCTGCAGGTCTCAGCAGGTTTGGGGAAGGGTGGGAAGAGGGATTTGATCCTGCCCCAAATTCAAGGGGAGTTTTCCTGCTGGGCCCTGAGCGTTTTCACCTTCGTCCCTGCAGCGTGTCCTGGGCACCAGGAGCAGCCCAGGCCTCGGGTGGTGATGGATAAAAAAGTTCAGAGCAGGAGGGGCTGCCCCGACCTGCTCCAGTCCTGGGACAGGAGGCTGGGTTTGCTCGTGGAAGGGGAGAAATGCCCGTGACCAGATCCCAAACATTCCCAAGAGCTGGATACTGCAGGGGTTTCATTTCAGAGAGAATTCCCTGCCCGGAACTGGGAGAGCAGGGAAATGCCCGTGGGCAGTGGGGGATGGAGCCAGGCATCCCAAATAAACCAGGACTGGGCTGGAACACTCTGGGCTTGGCCCCAGGAGAGGTTTGGGGCCCCCCATGCCCCATCCTGCAGGTCCAAGAAGCACTTTGGGATCTAAACCCACGGAGCTGTGCCTCTGCTGCAGCTCCAGCTGGACAGAGAAGGGAATTTCCCTCAGTAACCCCAGTCTGAGCTTCCCACGCCCAATTTCCACGATCCAGAGATCCAAATCCACCCCAACAGGCAGGATGGGGCCCCAAAACACCCCTGGGAGAGCCAGAGGAGACCCTGCCCCCTCCATCCCAACCCACTCCTGCACTCAGGTCGCATTCCTGGCCAAGCTTCTTCCCAGACTCATTAAACAGAAGGGGATGATAGGAGGGAGTTAAATCCAGGGAGCAGCAAAGAAACCCCTGGAAAAGGCCCTTGGAGCTTCCACAGCCTGATTTTGAGTTACAACCCAGGGATTTTTGAGAACTCCAAGAGCATTTCCATGGCTCACAGAGAATAAAGTCATAAAATCATAAATAACCACGAACTCGTTTCATTTGCTGACCCCAAAATCCCACATGGGGCCACTAAAAGTCAGTAGTGACAATATAATATGTTACTAATGCTCAGGTTTCCCATCCTCATGGGAATGGGAAGTGTTTTTCAGTGAAAAGTACCAAATCTGCTCAGGCTGGGGCAGCAGAGCCGTAGTGTCACCCCACGCCCAGCGACAGCAGCATCCCCAAATGCCACCCAAAAGGGGATTTAGGGATTTTGTAGCTTATTTGCCTATTTTGTCCAGCTCAGTGCCAGAGCAGCGTTCCTGGACTCAGTGTTTGTGCTACTGGGGGGGTGGAACGCTCCGGGATGAGGAATTTGGGATTTCAAGGAGAATTGGGGGGGGTCAGGCTGCTCCTGTGTCCCCCCCCCAAGGTGTGGCTCCCATCCAGGGGGGATTTGGGGGTTCAGCAAAGCAGGGCCTGCCCCGAGGGCTCCGGCAGCATCCGTGTCCTGCCCGGGGCGTCCCGGTGCCCTGCGTGTCCCCGAGCGGCGCCGTCCGTGTCCCCGGGGCACCTGGCACTGCTGCTGGCTCTGGGGCTCCGGCCCCCCCCGGCCCCCCCCGGGCTACTTGGGGGGGTGGGAGGGCGACTGCTCCGGGTGCAGGGTCCGGGTGACGCTTACCGTGCTCCCGCAGGCCAGGAAGGAGGCGCCCAGGGCAATGAGGCACAGCCACGTCTGCGGGGACAGGAGGGGACAGGAGGGGACAGTCAGCTGGGACAGCCACCCACTCAGGGCAAGGGGCAGGAAAAGCCTCACTGGGTCCAGCACTGGCAAGGCCACCTCTGCCCGTGTCCCCAAGTGCCACGTGGCTCCCAGGGGATGGGGACCCCAGCCCTGCCCCGGGCAGTTGTGTCGGGGTTGGGCAATTCCCTGAATTCCAGGAGGGAATTCTCCCCAGTGTCCAACCTCAGCTGCCCCTGGAGGCTGCTGGCCCTGGTCCTGTCCCCTGGGAGCAGAGCCTGACCCCGCCTGGCCGCCCCTCCTGAGCCTCCCTCCCCCAGGCTGAGCCCCCCCAGCTCCCTCAGCCTCTCCGGGGCTCCAGCCCCGGTTCTGGACGTGCTCCAGCCCCTCAGGGCCGCACTCAGGACCCCAAAGCTGAGCCTGCGTGGGGTAAACCCCAGTGCTGGCCCCACAGAGGGATCCCCTGGGACCCACGGGGTCAGCAGTCACCCAGGAGCTGCGGCCAAGGGCTCCCTACCCACGGGACGCTGGGTGACTGAACTGGGACCAGTACCCGGGGCCAGCCCCACTGGGGACATGGACAGCGGAGTCACACTCGGGTGACAGAGAGCTGGGCAGGGGGGGGACAGTCCTGAGGGTCACACAGAGGTGACACAGAGCTGAGTGGGGATGGGACAGTCCTGAGGGTCACACTCAGGTGACACAGAGCTGAGTGGGGATGGGACAGTCCCAAGGGTGACACGGAGCTGAGCAGGGAGGGGACAGTCCCAAGGGATGGGATCTGTCAGGGGACAGCCTGGGGCAGGTGAAGGGGGGTCCTGCCCCGCTCAGGTGAGGCCCCACCTGCAGAGCTGCTCCAGGGCACCAAGGCAAGGTCGTGGAGCTGCTGGAGCCAGTCCAGAGGAGGATTTTTGGAGGGAGCTCCCCTCCATGAGGAGGCACTGGCACGGGTTTCCCACATGATGCCCCACCCCTGGAAGCGTCCAAGGCCAGGCTGGACAGGGCTGGGAGCCACCTGGCCAGGTGAGAGGTGTCCCTGCCCACGGCAGAGGGGTTGGACAAATCTTAAAGTCCCTCCCAGCCCAACCATGCCATGGTTCCACCTCTCCACACAGACAGGTCCAGAGGAGCCGTGTGCTCTTCCAAAGTTCTCCCACCTGGAAGGGGCCCAGGTGGAGCCTGACTCACCAGGTAGGCCACGAAGGACAGGTAGACAACGCTGAGCACGGCGGCCCCGACGTAGAGCGCCAGGTTGTGGAGGGACATCACGTAGGCCACCACGAAGTACATGTTGATGCAGCAGATGAGGAGGATCAGGAGGCCCCCGGCCACCTTCCAGAACCTGGAGCAAGGTGAGACACGGTGCAGTGAGGGGGGGATGCTGCAGGTCAGGGGATGCACCAGGGGATGCACGCAGGTGAGGGGCAGCTGTGCCCAGGTGAGGGGCAGACGTGTCCAGGTGTGCCCAGGTGAGGGGCAGACATGCCCAGGTGTGCCTGGGTTTGGGGAAGGTGTGCCCAGTGAGGGACAGGTGAGGGGCAGGTGTGCCCAGGTGAGGGGCAGGCGTGCCAAGGGGTGCCCAGGTGAGGGGCAGGTGTGCCCAGGCGTGCCCAGGTGAGGGGCAGACATGCCCAGGTGTGCCTGGGTTTGGGGAAGGTGTGCCCAGTGAGGGACAGATGAGGGGCAGGTATGCCCAGGTGTGCCCAGGTGAGGGGCAGGTGTGCCCAGGTGTGCCCAGGTGTGCCCAGGTGAGGGGCAGGCATGCCCAGCTGTGCCCAGGTGAGGGGCAGGCGTGCCCAGGTGAGGGGCAGGCGTGCCCAGGTGCCCCCTGGTACTCACAGGCCGTTGGCGAAGTCGTGCATGACGCCGGGCAGGCTGGTGAAGGTGAGCACCGGGATCAGCGCGAACGGGAGCTGCGGCAGGCGGGGAACAGAGAAGGGAGGGTGGGAATGGCTCTGATCCTCTGGTGGCCCTGGGCTGCTTGGGGTGGGAAGGGAGCTCCGTGCCCACCCAGCCCATCCCTCACCACGGCAGGGTGCAAACAGCCCCTCCCTTCAGTAAAACCCTGACAAGGACAGCCCCGGACACCTGCGGGCTGGGAGGGGCCAGGTCCCACCTGGACCACAGGCCCTGCTCACCTGGAGCTCCTGAACCCCAGCCCTGCTCACCTGGAGCTCCTGAGGCTCCTGAACCCCAGCCCTGCTCACCTGGAGGCTCCTAAACCCCAGCCCTGCTCACCTGGAGGCTCCTGAAGCTCCTGAACCCCAGCCCTGCTCACCTGGAGGCTCCTGAAGCCCAGCTCTGCTCACCTGGAGGCTCATGAGGACGTTCAGGAAGTCGTTCATGCCCGTCAGGTGCTCCACGTCCTGGAAGATGGCCACGAAGAGCGTGGGGGTGACGGCGATGGAGCGCGTGAGCAGCACCCGCGCAAAGCGGGACCAGCGCAGGTTCAGGAAGCCCTGGGGGCCAGGAGTAAGGAGTGAGTAAGGAGTGAGTAGTACAGAACCAGCGCAGGTTCAGGAAGCCCTGGGGGCCAGGAGTAAGGAGTGAGTAGGGTGTGAGTAGTACAGGACCAGCGCAGGTTCAGGAAGCCCTGGCTGGGGGCATAGAGCAGCAGGGGTGAGGAGGGAGTAAGGAGTGAGGAACATGGAGTACAGGACCAGGAATTTCTGGGGGAGGATGGGGCAGTGGGGCTGAGGAGGGAGTGAGGAGTAAGTAAGGAGTAGAGAGGAGTAAGGAGGACAGAACACAGAGCAAGGAGAACGTAGTGAGGAGTAGAGAGTGAGGAGTACAGAGTAAGGAATAGATGAGTAAGGAGCAAGGAGTACTGAGTGAGGAGCAAAGAGCCAAGGAGTATGGAATAAGGACTACAGGGAGTAAGGAGTACAGAATACAGAGAAAGGAGAATGCAGTGAGGAGTGGAGTCAGGAGTAGCCAGTGAGGAGTGAGGAGCATTGAGTGCCAAGCATGGAGTAGGTGAGTGAGGAATACAGAGCAAGGAGTACTGAGTGAGGAGTGAGGAGTGAAGAGCCGAGGAGTGAAGAGTGAGGAGTATGGAGTACAGGGAATAAGAAATACGGAACACAGAGCAAGGAGAATGCAGTGAGGAGTGGAGTCAGGAGTACCCAGTGAGGAGCACTGAGTGCCAAGCATGGAGTAGGCGAGTGAGGAATACAGAGCAAGGAGTACTGAGTGAGGAGTGAAGAGTGAAGAGTGAGGAGTATGGAGGACAGGGAATAAGGAATATGGAACACCTGGCAAGGAGAATGCAGAGTAAGAGTCAGAAGTACCCAGTGAGGAGCACTGAGTGCAAAGTACGGAGTAGGTGAGTAAAGAATAAGGAGCAAGGAGTAAAGAGCCAAGGAGTGAGGAGTAAGGACGACAGGGAGCAAGGAGGACGGCACACAGAGTAAGGAGTGAGGAGGGAGCTGCGTTACCTCCATGACGAACTGGCCCGAGTAGGTGCCCGTCATGGTGGAGCTCTGCCCGGCCGCCAGGATCCCGATGGCCCAGATGTAGAGGGCAGCAGGGCCGAAGGAGCAGCCCAGGACCACGCCCTGCAGCGGGGAGGGAGCAGCTCCGTCAGCCCCGGCCCCCCGAGGGCACGGAGCAACACCCAGGAGTAAAGAACGGGGCTCGAGGAGCCCGGGGTCTCCTCACCCCCGCTCTGGTTTTGGGGATCCCTTTGCTGGTCCCAGCCCCGGTGCTCCCAGTTTAGCCAGAAGCAGCAGCTGCCACCAGGCAGGGTCACTGTGACACCCAGGGGACACCAGACAGGGTCACTGTGACCCCATGGGGACACCAGGCAGGGTCACTGTGACCCCCAGGACACCAGGCAGGATCACTGTGACACCCAAGGGACACTAGACAGGGTCACTGTGACCCCATGGGGACACCAGGCAGGGACACTGGGCTGGCCTGGGCATGGTGTCACCCCCAAGGGACACTAGGCAGGCTCACTGTGACACCCAGGGGACACCAGGCAGGGTCACTGTGACCCCATGGGGACACCAGGCAGGGTCACTGTGACACCCAGGGACACCAGGCAGGGTCACTGTGCCCCCCATGGGGACACCAGACAGGGTCACTGTGACCCCATGGGGACACCAGGCAGGGTCACTGTGCCCCCCATGGGGACACCAGGCAGGGTCACTGTGACACCCAGGGACACCAGACAGGGTCACTGTGACCCCATGGGGACACCAGGCAGGGTCACTGTGACACCCAGGGACACCAGACAATCCCCAGCTGCCCCAGACATGGCTGCCCCCACCCTGGGGACACCAGACAGGGTCACTGGGCTGTCCCCAAGCTGTCCCCCCCAGGGACACTCACCCCCTTGTAGATGTCCACCTCCAGTGTCTTGTTGTTGTTGGGGAAGAGCGAGGAGTGGGGGCTGCTGGAGTTGGCACAGACCTGGTGCTGCACAGGAGCAGAAGGGGGGAATAAGGGAAGGGCTTGGGATGGAAAAAAACCCTGGAAAACCCTCTGGGATCACCGGGTCCAGCAGTGATCCCAGCACTGCCGAGGCCACCACTGACCATGTCCCCAAGTGCCACATCCACACGGCTGTTAGATCCCCCCAAGGGATGGGGACTCCACCCCTGCCCTGAGCAGCTTTTCCATGAAGGAATTTTCCCTAAAATCCAACCTAAACCTCCCCTGGACATCTTTTTGTTTCACCCTGTCACCCGGGAGCAGAGCCTGACCCCCAGCTGGCTGTCCCCTCCTGCTGGGCAGCTGTGGGGAGCCAGGAGGGCCCTCTGAGCCTCCTTTTCTCCAGGCTGAGCCCCCTGAGATCCCTCAGCCCCTCCTCATGCCCCAAACCCTTCCCCAGCCCCACTCCCAGCTCTGGACGTGCTCCAGCCCCCTCAAGGAGCCCAGCACTGACCCCAGGATTCAGGGTTTGAGCTCGGCAGTGCCCAGCACAGGGGGACGGGCACTGCCCTCATCCCTCCCTCCCTGCTGCAGCTCCCAGTCAGCACCAGTCCCTCCCAGTGCTCCCAGTCCCACCCACCACGTGCGCGTTGGTCTTGTTGAAGAAGGCCTCGGCGAAGACGGTCACCACGAAGATGTTGATGATGAAGGAGACGAAGAGCGCGATGCACGACTCGATGAAGAAATACTTGTTGGCCTCTCTCACCTCCCTCTTGTCTGCACGGTTCACCTGCCGGGACTGGGGGGACACAATTCCCCGTTAGCCCCTGGGACCAGAGCTGATGGTGGGACACAGATCCTGCCTGGCAGGGATCCCACACCTGCCTCGGGCTGGAAATGGGGAGTGTGTTCTACTGCCACCTCTTAGGGCTGGGGCAGATATCTTCTGTTAATTGGGCAGTTTTCTTCTGTTAATTGGGCAGTTTTCTTCTGTTAATTATGCAGTTTTCTTCTGTTAATTGGGCAGTTTTTCTTTATCTCTTCCACAACCAATCCTCCCTCCTCTCCAGGAGATCTCTTCTGTTCATGGGCCATTAATTATTAATTATCTTCTGCTCATGGCCACTGAGTGTCCCTGCATGGCTGAGAAAATTCCATCATCCCACGGGGAGAGGCTCTGCCCAGGGGGAGGAGCCGAGCATTCCTACCTGGATATAATCTGAGATTTTGGGACACCACAGCAGCCTTTGCCCACTGCATTCCCAGAGGAGCAGCTTTCTGCCCCACTGCATCCCCAGAGGAGCAGCTTTCTGCCCCACTGCATTCCCAGAGGAGCAGCTTTCTGCCCCACTGCATTCCCAGAGGAGCAGCTTTCTGCCCCACTGCATTCCCAGAGGGAGCCCAGGCCCATCCACACCAGCCCTGGAGCTCCAGAGGAAAACTCCAGCCTTGTCCAGGATCCTGCTCCAGCAGAAGCACAGCTGGCACTGCAGGAGGGCTGAGCCCCCATGGAATGGCACTGCTGCCACCACCCTGACCCACAGGCTGCCAGGGCATTTCTGTCTCTGGCAGGGTTGTTTTGTATTACTGCTTTTTAATATTTTATTTTTATTTTCCTCCCTAGTAAAGAACTGTTATTCCTGCTCCCATATCTCTGCCTGAGAGCCCCTTAATTTCAAAATTATAACAATTTGGAGGGAGGGGGTTTGCATTTTCCATTTCAGGGGAGGCTCCTGCCTTCCTCAGCAGACACCTGGCTTTCCAAACCCTGACAACACCCACAAGGTCCACGTGTCCCCAGGCTCCTCTGGGGGCGCTTCCCCACCCCAGGGTCCCCTCGTGGCACGGCTCACCTTGACCAGGGCAGAGTGCAGGTACATGTTGTGGGGCATGATGACGGCGCCCACGATGCCCACGGCCTGCTCCAGCTGCGGCGTGCCGCAGTCCTGGCAGTAGGGGATGAACAGCCCCTGCAGCAGCTTCTCCTGGCTGGGCTTCACCGTGATGTACTGGGCACAGGGACAGGGAAACGGGGAGTGTTGGGGTGCTCCAGACAGAAAGCACGACCCAGACTCAAATCTCCTTAATTCTGTCCCCGTGTTTGGTGCTGTTTTGGCACAGGGGTGGGATCACAGCGCTCAATCGTGGAATTGGTAAGGATTGGAAAAGGTTGTCAAGGATGGAAAAACACTCTGGGATCGTTGGGTTCAGCACTGACCATGTCCCCAAGTGCCACACCCACAAGGATTTTAAATTCCTGGGGACTGGGACTCCCTCCCTGCCCTGGGCAGCCTCCCTTTCCAGGCAGGAATTCTCCCCAGTATCCAACCTCAACCTCCCCTAGGAGGACATTTCCTCTCATCCTGTCACCTGGGAGCAGAGCCCAAACCCCACCTGGCTGCTTCCCCTCCTGCCAGGGAGTTGTGGAGAGCAAGAAGGATCCCCCTGAGCCTCCTTCTCTCCGGGCTGAGCCCCTTCCCCAGCTCCCTCAGGGTCTCCTGGAGGGGGTACCTCATATCCAAAGGTCAGGGCCATGATGGTGATGAGGAGCCCAAAAAACGCCTCGAGCTTCCGCAGGCCTGCAAGGAGGAGAAGTCCCATTGCCACCAAGCTGGGAAGGGCCCAATCCCATCCCAAATTCAGCCCCCAGGAGCAGAAATTACCGTATTTGTCCAGGAAGAGGAACACGAAGGTGTCGGCGATGGTGATGAGCACTCCCCCCCAGAGAGGGATCCTGTGGGTGAGAGCGGGGTCAGAGCCCACCCACAGCTCCAAATCCTCTTTATTTCGGGCTTTTTTTGGGGTGGAGCTGCATGGCTGGGGGTTCCTCACGGCCTGAGTGGGACAAGGGACCACAGCGGGGGGGTGACACCTCCCCACCCTTGTGAAGTCAGTCCCTTTCCCAGGAGCAGATGGATTATTATGGGATGTGTCCCTGGGTGCCTCAGCACAGGCCAATAAAGCACTGAAAGCTGTGCTTAGTTTCCACACATAAAGATCCTGGGATTAATGATGTTCTCGGGATTAAACCCCTGCAGAAGTATTTTGCCCGAAGAAGGAAAAGAAAGAATGTGAGAATGGAGGTCAGTGAAGAAGAGACAGACAAACACTCTGCTACCTGCTTAAAGAAAACAAAATATTCAGGGCAAAATTAAGACACATGCTGCCCAAACTACTGAGCCACTTGTTCAGCAAGCTGTAAAACATTGCAGCAAGTGTAAAACATTACACCAAATTTAAAATATTGCACCAAATTTAAAACATTGCACCAAATTTAAAACATTGCAGCATTGTCCTGCCTCAGGAATGCCTGAATCCATGGGACACCCCATCTCCTGCCTTCCCAGGAGTCCTGTATGGGAAGTGGAGTTTGGCAGGAAGCTGCACCCCAATTTTGTAACAAAAAGGTACAAACAAAGGTAAAGAAAATGAAATCAAAGGTACAATCAAGGGTAAAAAAAATTAATTCAAAGGTACAAACAAAGGCAAAACAAATGAAATCAAAGACACAAAGGTAAAACAAATGAAATCAAAGGTACAAACAAAGGTAAAACAAATGAAATCACAGGTACAATCAAAAAATCAAATCAAAGATACAAGGGTAAGAACAAGCCCAGCCCCTGTGGGTGTCCCACAGTGGAAATGCAGCCCTGGAGGCTGAGCTGGTGACGAGTGCTCGGCCTCCAGGGTGACTCAGGATCCTCGGTGCTGGTTTGGGGGAATTCCCAGGAAATAAGGGCGTTTTGGGCAGTTTCCCTCCCTCCCTGCTGTCCCACGCTCACCTGCCCACCGAGAGCAGGTTGATGGCGATGGCGGAGCCGATGACCTCCTGCATGTCGGAGCCGATGATGGCCAGCTCCACCATCAGCCACAGGATGATCCGAGGGACCTGGGGGGGAAAGGAACGCCCAGTGCCGTGAAAAACAGGGAGAAACATCTTCTCCCGAGGGGCTGTGGTGATCCTGCGTGCAGGAATGGGGCCATCACCCTGCCCTGCTGTGGGAAGCACACAGGGCTGCTCTGGAGGTGAAATCCCAGCTCCTGTGGCAATGCTGGGGAGGATCTGGGTCACCTGTGTCACCCCAGCTCCTGCCCTGGATCCAGGAGCCAGCCCTGAGAGAGAAATGAGGGATCTCCAGGCGTGGATAAACTGGGAGTGAGCGTGGGGAGACATTCCAGGGCAGAGCAGTGACACCGTGTCAGGATGGGGAACACCCAAGTGCACAGGGGTGGGACATCCCCAATGTCCCCACAGCCCTTCCCAGTGCACGTGGGACATCCCCAATGTCCCCACAGCCCTTCCCAGTGCACGTGGGACATCCCCAATGTCCCCACAGCCCCTGTCCAGGCCAGCCTCACTCATCATCAGCAGATCTTCCTTATGCAAACCCAAGAAATTCCCAGCCAGGGCGTGGAACAACCAGGAAAGGACCGAAACCTAACCCAGGTTTTGACCTAAAGGACTGTTTCTCTCCTCATAATTCCTCAGGATTATTTAGCATTGCTGTGCTGGCAGGCAGCTGAAATCTCAGATTTTATTCCTGACTGGAAAATCCTCCTGATCCCTCCTTGTGTTTCCCAAGCCAGGAGAGCACCAAGAGACCCTGAAACCCACCCCATGAGCACCACCAGGGACACTGGGGGGTCACCTGTCCTCTGCTCCCAATCCCCCAGGACTGTCCCCAGCCCCCTGTGGCACCCCTCAGGACCAGGGGGAGTGTCCCACACCCACTCCAGCCCCTCCTGAGGATTGGGGGGAGTGTCACCCACCTACCCCAGCCCCCCTTGGCACCCCTGAGGACCTGGGGCAGTGTCACCTCCCAATCCCAGCCCCTCTGAGCACCTGGGGGAGTGTCACCCACCCACCCAAGGACATGGGGCAGTGTCACCCAGACCCCCTGAGCACCTGGGGCAATGTCACCCACCCACCCCAGGCCCCCTGAGCACCTGGGGGAGTGTCACCCAGCCCCTCTGAGGACCCAGGGCAGTGTCACCCAGGCACCCCAGCCCCATTGAGGACCCAGGGCAGTGTCACCCACCCACCCCAGCCCCTCTGAGGACCCAGGGCAGTGTCACCCAGCCACCCCAGCCCCCCTGAGCAGGTGGGGGAGTGTCCCCCCCCAGCACCCACCTTCTGGTACTGGCGGTTGCACACCTCGGCCAGGTGCAGCCCGGTGACCACGCCCAGCCTGGCTGCCAGCCGCTGCAGCAGCAGCCCGATGATGGTGGCCAGCAGCAGCACCCACAGCAGCTGGGGGACACGGGGACACCAGTGGCTGGGGGCACACGGGGGAGCCCCAGGTGCCCCCAGACCCACTGTTCCAAACCCACGCCCCCCCAGGTTTTTGAGGCAGCTGCGATCCCGGAGCTGGCCTGGGGCGGATCCAAAGGGACCCAAAGGCAGGACCCCAAAGCCTCCTGCTCCCCCTCCTCTCTGGGGTGCTCCCAGCACCAGCAGCCCCCCGTGGGTGCCTGCACCCACCTTGAAGCCTGCCACAGCCCCGGACTGCAGGTCAGACTCGATGTTGCCGGGGTCCAGGTAGGCGATGCTCATCAGGAACCCCGGCCCCGTGAACGCCCACAGCTTGCGGAAGCTGAAGCAGGAGTGCTGCAGGAGGGGAGAGAAATTCATTAACTAATTAATTCATTAATTAATGCCCTCACTGACACCCCAGCCAGGGGCTCAGCCTGCTCCTTAACCCCCATCCCAAATTCTGCGGGGCTGTAAAACCAAACCATTCCCTAATCTCATGCTGGAAGTCCTGGCTGCTCCTTGATCCCAGCCCAAAGCCGGGATCGCTGGTCCCAGTCTGAGGGGTTTAGGCCCAGGCTCTGGGACAGCCAAGGTCCCGCTCATGGAACCCAGGGGGAAGCAGGACCCTCCCCTGCTGGCAGCTGAAAGTGGGGGCTTCAGCCAAGGGCCAGAGGCATGGGTGGGAGGGAAGCAGGGGACAGAGGGGACAGTGTCACGAGGCCAGCCAGAGCTCCTGCTCCCTGATAAGGGAACAAAGAGCCCAGGTCCCTCCCTGAGCTGTGCAAGGCCTTTCCCTGCTCTTTGGCTGCTCCAAGCAGCAGCCAAATCCCATGGGATCAATCATTAACACGGGCCCCACACCCCCCAAAGCACCAGAGACCCCTCCCCCTCTTCCCTCCCAAGCGCCCCTCTCCCAGTCCCCGTTCCCAGTGCGGGCTGGAAGGGGAACTGGTGCCCGTGGGAATGACTCAGGTGGGTGTCTGAGGCAGATTTTTCCAGCAGGGTTTTCCCACTCACCGTCTCATCCTCAGGGATGGGGATCTTGCTGTCGAAGTAGGTGGTGAAGGGCTCCCCGTCGTCGGCATCGGGGGGCTGCAGGGGGCTCCTGCTGCTGGAGATGGTGCTGACCACCCCCCCGAGCCCCCCGGGCTCCCCGGAGACATCCTCTGCAGGGACACAGGGAACAGGAGCAGTGAGCACTCCTGGAGAGGCAGGAAACCCTCACAGGGGCTGCTGAGCCCCACAGGCACGGCAGAACAAGCCAGCACAGTGGATGCTAATTAAGTGATAAAGAGGTAATTAAATTAAAATATCCCCACACTGCTGCACCCCTCGGAGCCCACTGCCTTCCCAGAATCTCCTCTCCCTCCTGGTTCCAGGCTGGAGCCAGGCTGAAGGCTGGGATTTACTTATTCCAATTAATTTTTAAAAAACCCCATCCTGGGCAGCGATGGCAGGAGCAGCGTCCCCAGAACGATGAACTGGGGCTGCATGAGCCAGATCCCAAAGATCTGGGACTGCTCCTGCACCTTTATCCCAGCCTCTCCGGGCTGGATCCCAGGGAAATCCAACATCTGGGAGCAAGAGACAGTCAGGAGGTGCCACACAGCTCCCCAGCAGGGACAGCCAGCACTCCCAGAATTCCAGGAGTTGGGAAACTCCTGGAGTTTGTGAGCTCCCCAGTGAGGAGCTGAGGGTCACCCCAGCACACTCCCACATTCCCAAGTTCTCCCCCCACCACCGCCAGCAAAATCTCAATCCCGTGCTGTCTCCCAGTCCCACACAACCCCACGCTCACTCCCAATCCCATACAATCCCATACAATTCCACACAATCCCACACTCTCTCCCAGTCCCACACAATCACACACAACCCTATACTCTCTCCCAATCCTATACAATCCCATACTCTCTTCCAATTCCACACAACCCCACACAACTCCACTCTCCCAGTCCCACACAACCCCATGCTCACTCCCAATCCCACACAATCACACACAACCCCACACTCTCTCCCAGTCCCACACAATCCCATACAACCCCACACTCTCTCCCAGTCCTATACAACCCCACACAACCCCACACTCTCCCCCAGTCCCACACAATCCCACACAACCCCACACTCTCCCCCAGTCCCACACAAGCCCACACTCACTCCTGCTCTCCCCACGGGGCATTCCCTTCCCTCAGAGCAGCTGCAGCTCTGGGCTCCGGGGGCCGGGGCAGCTCTTTGCCCGACGTTGTTCCTATTGCATCACCAGTGGGCTCCTCCTTTTCTCCTCCTTTTCCCGGCCTCCAGGAGCCCTGCCAGGGCCTGGTTTGCACAAGGGAACAGAGGGAGCTGCCCAGGTGTGCAGAGGGAGCTGCCCAGGTGTGCAGAGGGAGCTGCCCAGGTGTGCAGAGCTCCGGCTCGGAGATTCCTCCCAGGACATTCCTGCCCGGGCTGGTTTGGCTGGTTCAGCTGGGCTCAGTGACCCCGGGGTGCTGCCAGGGCTCAGCCCAGCACCCCAG
Organism: Vidua macroura; assembly: GCF_024509145.1. Taxonomy (NCBI): domain Eukaryota; kingdom Metazoa; phylum Chordata; class Aves; order Passeriformes; family Viduidae; genus Vidua; species Vidua macroura. The sequence continues at coordinate 136,320 of NW_026530542.1, forward strand.
ACAAGCAGGGCACGACTGAAGGGAAGGGGGGTGATGAGGGCAGCCCCCCCTGTGCCCCCTTTCCTGAGCCAGGCTCACCGTAGGACGCTTTCCGCTCCACGTCCCAGCTGCCCATGCTGGAGGCTCTGCTCTGGGAGCTGCTTCACTCTGGACACGTTGGCTGAGAAAAAGGGAAAAATCCTGTCAGCATGCCTTGGAACCCTGGATGTTAAGAACTTTTAAACCTTCTGGGCTGAAAGGCACAGAAAAACTCACAAAAAACCACTCCACTTGAGGCTGTGAAGAAGGCTTCCAACATGAATTAATTACAAGTATGTAATTAAAAAGTGTGTAATATCACAAAGTAGAAAACGTAGAGTTTAGAGCTTTAAAATACAGTAATAAATACAAAGCAAGATGAAAGTTTTAAGGCAGAAACAAATCGTTCTTCTTTACCTTCTTCTTCATAAGTTCAAGTAGTATTTTGTAATTAAACAAAAAAGTCCGCAGTGCGGACTTCTGGTTAAAAAAGAAAATAATTTAAGTGCCATTTCTTAATTAAACAGTTTAACCTTAAGAGGCCTTGTATCAAAAGATAGTTAACCAATTTGTACCTTATTAATAAAAGACCACTAGGATGGAAAATCAGAGCTGAGGGGACAGAGGCAGCTTCACTTCCCAGGCTCTGTCAGCTCTGAGAATCCTCACAGTGATGGACCCACATCCCGAGCTCCTTTCCAGCTCCGGGGCTCCCAGCAGGGATCAGAGAGGGAATTTAGGCCGGGACTTGCTAAGAAAATCCCCCTGCTCTGCCCAGGGGGGGCCTGGTGGTCACAACAGGGCAGGAGAGCCCAAGGGCAGCTGGAGCTGATTGTGAAACTCAGCCAGGAAGCGAGAGGGGAATTCCCCTGATGTGGAAACCACATCTCATCCCCCCCCCCTCCCAGCACCCCCAAACCCTCACAGGCCCCTCCAGCACTCCCTGAGCCCCTCCCAGCCCCCCAGGCAGAGGGAAGTGGGTTAAGGGCAGGTTTAACTCCTTCAGCTGGGTTTACATTCAAGCCAGGCAGGACCTGGAATGGGGCTGGGAGGGACAAGGAGGCACCCAGGAGCTCAACCCCCCAGGACACGCCAACAAAGCACCTAATGCACCAAATCCTCCCTCAAATTCCATCAGATTTGAAAGGGGGATTTCCATAAAGCAAGGGAATAGTGGTTCAGCAAAAGGAAATCATCAGCCAGGGATTCAGCTGAAGTGAACTCCAGCTCCTTCCCCTCACACATGCTTTTCTTTCTTTTCTGAGCACCAAACCTCACAGCTTCCATTAAAAAACAAAATAAAAACCCCAAAAAAACCCCACCCAAACCCCCCCGCCCCCCCAAAAAAAAAAAAAAAAAAACAAAACACCAAAAGAACCCAGTAAAGTTCAGCAAAAAGCCAACTTTTCTCCAGAAGGTGATCCAGGAGGAATGACCTTACCCCGGCAGCGAGTCCCACCAGAGCTTCACCCTGGATGAAGCCAGGAGGGTGATTTGGGGGAGAGGAGGGTGATTTGGGGGCAATGTTCGTTGTGGAGCCACCTCAGTATCTGACCCCCGGCCCGGCCCAGCCTGGGTGGGGCAGGACAGGGCCCCTTATCTGCCCCAGCAGCTGCTGGGCTGGGGGCTGGCCCCACACCCCCTCAGGGAATGTCTCTAATTCACCCACCCGGAGGAGACTCACATGGGCAGCCTTTTCCATGAGGGAATTCTCCCTACAATCCAACCTAAACCTGCCCTGGAAGACTTTTTGTCTCATCCTGTCCCCTGGGAGCAGAGCCTGGCCCCGCCGGGCTGTCCCCTCCTGTCAGGAGTTGTGCAGAGCCACAAGGTCCCTCCTGAGCCCCCTTCCCTCCAGGCTGAGCCCCCCCAGATCCACTCCCAGCTCCAGACAAGCTCCAGCCCCCCCTGTCCTGCACTGGGGACCCAAAAGTGACTCCAGGGCTCAGGCTCAGCTCAGCGGGGTGGGCACTGCCCTGCTCCAGTGGCCACGCTGTGGCTGGCACGAGCCAGCTGCCCGTGGCCTCCCTGCCCACCTGGGCTCACATCCAGCCCCGGGTTCTTTCCTCCCAGGTGTGGGCTCAGCAGCTCCAACCCCCAGCGTGCCCCCAGGGCTGGGGTGGCATCACACCGGGCACCGTTCCTTCCCCGGGAACATTCCCTGGGACACAGCCAGCCCTGAGCAGGGCACAAACCCTGCACAAACCCTCCAGACACGGCTGCTGCTGTGCCCATGGGACACAGCCAGCCCTGAGCAGGGCACAAACCCTGCACAAACCCTCCAGACACGGCTGCTGCCGTGCCCATGGGACACAGCCAGCCCTGAGCAGGGCACAAACCCTGCACAAACCCTCCAGACACGGCTGCTGCCGTGCCCACGTGTGCAGCCAACAAGGAACAATGGGGTTCTTGTTCCACCCCCACCCCGCTGTCCTTCCAGCAGCCCTGGGCTCATCCTGCCCCTGCTCCTCCCCGGGCCAGCCTGGCCCCGTGCTGGGAGCAGTTCCTGCCATTGAGCTCGGGCCTTTGATGTGGGCTCTGAGCTGGGCTGGATCCCGCTGGACCCTTCCGGGGTGGTTTTGGGGCTGACCTCTTGCTTTGCAGGCCCTGCAGGCCGGTGGCACCGTGAGCCCCTCGCCTGCTGGCACTGGGGGCTCACTGAGCCTCTGGGCCAGCCCTTCCAGGTGAGGGAGGGCACGCGGGGAGCCACGGGCCCCAGAGCAGTGCCAACAGCCCAGGTGGCCACTTGCCACCCCAACGCAGGTAACTGGTGACAGCTGGATGATCCCAGAGAGCTTTCCCAACCTTCGTGCCCCGATTCCAGCCCTCCCACACAGCCCGGCTCCCCTGCTGGCACCGGCAGCACCTGGGAAACCTCGTCCTCTGCACGGACCTGCTGGGGCCACCCTGGGGCACAGCCCGGTGGGATCAGCCCTGTGGGATCATCCCTATGGGATCCGTCCTTACAGGATCCCATCCCGGTAGGAACATCTCTATGGGCCCCTTCCCTCTGGGATCCATCCCTGTGGGATCCATCCCGGTGGGATCAATCCTTATAGGATCCCATCCCTGCAGGAACATCCCTGTGGGATCCCATCCCTGCAGGAACATCCCTATGGGCTCCTTCCCTCTGGGATCACCTCTGTGGGATCATCCCTATGGGATCACCCCTGTGGGATCAATCCTTAGAGGATCCCATCCCTGCAGGAACATTCCTAGGGGATCACCCCTGTGGGATCCCTCCCTAAGGAATCACCCCTGAGGCCTCCATCCCTGGGGGATCCATCCTTATAGGATCCCATCTCTGTGGGATCCCATCCCAGTGGGATCCCTCCCTCCTTGCCCTGCCCCACAGGACAGGACGGGAGCAGATGAAGGCAGGGCTGAGCTCGGCTCTGCTCCTGTCACCCCGGGACGGGGCCCTGCCCACCCGAGCTCGGACCTGCTCGGTCCCGGCCTGACCCCATCCCTGCCCTGCTCCCCCCAGGAGGGTGACCTGCTTATTCCACACCCAAAAACCACCAACACCTGGAGGGAGGAGCAGCTCTCCTCCCGGCCTGCTCCAGCCCCCAGATTTAGGATCCAGCCCCCAGATTTGGGATCCAGCCCCCAGATTTGGGATCCAGCCCCCAGATTTGGGCTCCAGCCCCATTCCTTCCAGCATGGGACGGGGCAGCCGGCGCACACCTGGGACTGAGCGTTTCCATCGCCTGTAATGAAGCAAACCCACAAATCCCCGGAGCCGTTATCGCGCCGCTGCCCGCAGCTCCCGCTCCTCCAGCCCGGGGCCGGGCCCGGGACGGCGGGAGGGAGCGGAGCCCGCTCGGAGCGCCGCGTGCGGACCTTGCCCGGGGCCAGGCGGGAGCGCGGAGCCCTGCCAGGTCCCAGCGCCATTCCCCGAGCCGCTGCAGGGCCTTCGCCACCGGGACGGAACCGGACTCATCCTCCCCACCGCGATGGAACCGGAGCCGACACCGGGGACAGCGCACGGCGGGTCCGCGGGGACACGGGCACCGTGCGGGCACCCGAGCCCGGGCAGGACGAGCCCCGCACCCCCGGCCCGAGGGACGAGCCCGGGGGACCCCCCAAAGCCCGGCGGAGGGCAGAGGGTCAGACCCGCTGCCGCCACCCCCACGCTGGGACCCCCGGGACACCCCAAGGTCACCGGGGGACCCCGAGCCCCAGCGGGGGGGTGCGGGCAGTGCCCGGGGGGCGATGGGCAGCGGCTCCGTGACCCCGTCCTGACCCCCACCCGGGGGTCCCGCAGCACATCCAGGGGACCCCCCCCCCTCCGCTTCCCCGGGTACCGCCGGGGCTGGAGCCCCCCGCAGCACAGCCGGGACCACCCCGGCACCGCCTGCCGAGGGTCCGTCCCCCCCCATCGCTCACCGGCCCCGGGCGCCCCCGGCCCCGCCGCCGCCGCCGCCGCATGCCCGGCCCGAGCCGCGCTCGGCGCGCGGAGCCGCGTCACGGGGCGGGCGGGGGCGGCACCGGGGCCGGGCCCCGGGACCCCGGGGTGGGGCCTGAGCCCCAGCGTGGGTCCTGGGCTGGGGGCTGAGCCCCAGGGCTGGGGGGGTTGAGCCGCAGCGTGGCAGCCAGAGCCCAGGTCCCAGTTTGGGGCCCCGGTCCCAGTTTGGGGCCCAAGTACCAGTTTGGGGTCCCAGGTCCCAGTTTGGGGTCCCAGGTCCCAGTTTGGCACCCCGGTCCCAGTTTGAGGCCCCAGGTCCCAGTTTGGGGCCCAAGTGCCAGTTTGGGGTCCCAGGTCCCAGTTTGGGGTCCCAGGTCCCAGTTTGGGGCCCAAGTGCCAATTTGAGTCCCCAGGTCCCAGTTTGGGGTCCCAGGTCCCAGTTTGGGGTCCCAGGTCCCAGTTTGAGGCCCCAGTCCCCCAGTGCAGACCCTGAGCCCTGGAGGGGGGGGTTGAGCCCCAGTGAGGCCCCAGGAGGGTCCCCAGACCCCCGCGGTGGGGGGGGCACACCCCAGGGAAGGGCTGGAGCCGGGTCAGGAGAGGTTTAGGGTGGGTATCAGGGAAAAGGTTCTTCCCCCGGAGGGTGCTGGCACTGCCCAGGCTCCCCAGGGAATGGGCACGGCCCCGAGGCTGCCAGGGATGCCCAGGGCGGGATTTTGGGATGCCCAGGGCGGGATTTTGGGATGCCAGTGCAGGGCCAGGAGCTGCCCTGGATCCCCTCGTGGGTCCCTTCCAGCTCAGGGCATCCCTGACTCTCTGATCCCCCCTGCTCCCCACTCCAAGCTTTTCCCAGCAGTGCCTCTTTCCACCCCAAACCGGCCCCACTGGGAGCCCTGGAGCTGTGCTGGGGCCTCGCCTGCCCTGGCACTGCTCCTCGTGCCAAAACCCCAATTCCTCCCCGAGTTTCCTGCTGCAGGGGCCCTGCAGTGCTGCTTTGGTTTGTCTCTGGTGTTCCCAGAGGCAAATGCTGCTCCCTCATCGTGTTCCTCATCCTCATCCTGCCTTTCCCTGGGATAACTGGCTCAACCACCCCTTCCTGAGAGCCAGAGCTGGGATTTAACTGGGAATTGGGGCAGCACTGGGCAGGAGCAGCCTGGCTAAATGGCCAAGTCCTGGGAAAAAAAAGTGAGAAATGCAGGAGGTGGGAGACTCCACCAGCCCAGCCCTGCCAGTGCAGGAATAACCCAAAATAAAAAAATACTCCTAAAAACAGGAACAACCCGACGGGAGGCCTCGCTCCCCACCTGAACCCCGGCGGCAGCAGGAGCTGGGAAACCACCCCAAAATGCCAAATGTGCTGGGGGCAATGCCAGCTGCTGCCGGGGGCTCGGGTACTCACCCAGCTGGCAGGGCAGGGTGGGCACGGCTCCTGCAGCACCCTCGGCATCCCGGGCAGCGTCCCAGGGCTGACCCCTCCCTATTTAAGCGGTGTCCCCCTCCCTGCCCCCCCCCCACCCAGAGCAGAGTTCCCCAGGGAGCTCCGGGGCACCTCAAAGGCTGCGGCGCGTCCCGGTCGTTAATTAATTAAGTGCCCATTAAGGCGCTTTGATGAAGCGGTCGGGCGGAGCGGCGGGGGCCGGACTCTGCTCGGGCAGCCCCGGGACGTGCGGCCGGGACCGTCCCGGGCCATCGCCCCGGCCTTATCTGCAGCGACGTGCCCCTGTGGAGGGAGTAAACAAGTTACCCTTTGTCCCCTTAAAAAGGAGGAAAGGCCCAGAAGTTTCTCTGCTCAATTCGGTTAAAAGACACCTCACCTGGGGGACTTCGCCTCAAACCTAAGGACACCGAGCTGCAGAGTCCCGCCCGAGCAATTCCCTGCGAAAAGAAGAGAACAAAAGAAGAAAATCGCTTTTGTGAAGTGGTTCAGCAGCAGCAAGACTCGGGTTTTCCCTGTAAAGAGCTTTGTTATTTTGCCTTTTATCAAAAACTTTTCTGTTTGCAGCCTCCCACAGGAGCCGTCCTGTGCCACCTGAGGCAGCTGAGCCATCAGTGCTTATCGGGAGAGCTCCTGAGACCTGGCCTGAAGAGAAAAAACATTTCTCATCGGGGTCAGCGCTCACCCGAGAGCTGAGTGAGCACCTGGGCACGGGGTGAGCACCTGGGCACGGGGTGAGCACACCTGGGCACGGGGTGAGCCCACCTGGGCACGGGGTGAGCCCACCTGGGCACCGAGTGAGCACCTGGGCACGGGGTGAGCACACCTGGGCACCGAGTGAGCACCTGGGCACGGGGTGAGCACCGGGTGAGCCCACCTGGGCACCGAGTGAGCACCTGGGCACGGGGTGAGCCCACCTGGGCACGGGGTGAGCCCACCTGGGCACCGAGTGAGCACCTGGGCACTGAGTGAGCCCACCTGGGCACGGGGTGAGCCCACCTGGGCACGGGGTGAGCCCACCTGGGCACCGAGTGAGCACCTGGGCACTGAGTGAGCACACCTGGGCACGGGGTGAGCCCACCTGGGCACTGAGCACACCTGGGCACGGGGTGAGCACACCTGGGCACTGAGCGAGCACACCTGGGCACTGAGTGAGCACACCTGGGCACGGGGTGAGCCCACCTGGGCACTGAGTGAGCACCTGGGCACGGGGTGAGCCCACCTGGGCACCGAGTGAGCACACCTGGGCACGGGGTGAGCACACCTGGGCACTGAGTGAGCCCACCTGGGCACCGAGTGAGCACACCTGGGCACGGGGTGAGCAAAAATTCCTCTCCTCTGGAAAATTTAGGGGTTTTTGTAATTGTTATCCTTGTGCAAAAATTCCTTTATTATCTCATCTCTTTCTTGAGCTGGTTAAAAAGGATCTTACATAGTATAGTTTCTACTTTAACACTGTGTTATAACCTAAAAACACATTCAGCACACCGCTGGAGAGAATTAATCCAGCGTAACTTTCCGACATGACACATAGAATATTCATTGTAACTCTTGTGAAAAGCCAATCACAAAATGTGCATTTTGCACACCCTGGGGCACTGAGCCGTGGCAGGCAGCCTGGTGAGCAAAGCAATCACCCTCAGCAGCAAATTAAAAACTTTCCTGGGTTTTGTCAACTTCTTCCCCTTAATCCTGGTGGTTCCCTAAAGAGAGAAGGTGGGGAATGTTTGTCTTTTCTGATGAGGAGCTGTAACTCCTCACGGGCCCTCCCTGCCAGCTCTGTGCAGAGTTTCTTGATTATCTCATCTCTTTCCTGAGCTAATCAAAAAGCACCTTACACCTATTCCAACATTGTTATAACCTAAAAATACCATTAAAAATACATTTATCACACTACCCAAGAGAATTAATGCAGCGTAACTTTCCAACATTACACACAGAACGTTTAATACTTGCGAAAAGCCAAAGATAAACCACGGATCTTTCACACTGAGGAGCTGCGGGAATTCCTGCGGGAATTCCTGCGCGTTTTCCCGCAGGAGGGCCGCGGGCGTTCCCCGAAAATCCCCGGGCAGGGTTTGCTTCGTCCCGGCGCCTGGAACAAACACGACCCGCGCGGGGCTCCCCGGGAGGGAGGCGAGGGAAGGAGCCACGGACCGGGGGCCTGGGAGAACCGGGAGAAACACCGGGAGAACCGGGAACACCGGGAGAACCGGGAGAACCGGGCTGCGGGTCCCGGCCCCTCCGCGGGGTGTCTGGGCTCCTGCACGGCACTGGGAAAGTTTCAAACCCCGGGGAAACGGGAGGAGGGTCCCGGCTCACCCGCCCGGGCAGCCGGGCCAGAACCGGGGCGAACGGGCCCGGTTGGACCGGGGAAGGCCCGGGGGGAACGGAAATGCGGGGGGCTCAGGCCGGGCCCGGAACCCTCAGAATGGGCACTTCCGGCGCGGCAGCCAATCAGCGCTCGGAGCCGCACGTGATCGCCGCCCTGTGACGCGCCAAGATGGCGCTGTCCAGGGCCGCGGCCCGGGGCGGGCTCTGGCGCCTCGGCGCCGCCGCCCTGAGCCCCCCTCGGGGCCAGATGCAGCCGCAGCTCGCTCTGGGCGTGTCCAGGTGAGCGGGGACCCCCGCGGGGCCGGCCATACCCCGTGGCACCGGCCGGGACGCGCTCCCCTTAGGGAGACCCAAACACCGACGGCAGCCCCCGCTAAACACCGACCGCAATCGTGATTCCTCGCCAAATATCCCTCTCCTTTACCTCCCTCGCCCTCTCCGGCTCCCGCCGGTGCTGGCCGTGTCCCCCCCCCGCGCTGTTCCCCAGCCCCCGGCGCGCCCCCGTTATCGCACGCCCTCTCCGTTACCGCGCTGCCGTTCCGTGCCCGGTGCCTCCCGTTACCGCCCTCCCCAATCCCCCTCCCCTGCCCGAGCCTGGCACGGGAATCCCGAACCCATCCGGAGCCCCTGAATCCCCCGGACCCCGGTTCCCAGTTCCCCCAGTTCTCCCAGTTCCCCTCTCCGGCGGCGCCGGGAGCCTCGAACGGGCGGGAGCTGAGGCGGGGGCGGGGGCGCAGCTCCCCGGTGTGTTCCCAGCTCTGCCGCTCCCAGCTCCGTTCTCTCTCGTCCCGCGCCGCCTCCCGCGCCCTCGTGGCCGCCGCGGCCGCCGCAGCGCGGCGAGTGAGCGCCAGGTACGAGCGGTTCCTGGAGAGGAGCTTCCCCCGCTTCTACCTCCTGCACAGCACCTTCAAAAGTGGTCAGTGCCCGCGGAGGGGTCCCCAAAAAGCGGGGGCTGAAAGAGGGGTCCCGACAAGGGAAAAGAGGGCGGGGTGTCCCAAAAAGGGGGGGGGGCTGGTGGGGGAGTGCAAACATCGTGGTCCCAAAAGTGGGGTCCCAGCAGGAGGGAGAAAACCCCACTTTTAACGGGGTGTTCTGAAAAGGGGCGTCCCAAGAAAACGGGGTGCTGAGGGGGGAGTGCAAACGTCGGGGTCTCAAATGGTGGGGTCCAAAAAAGGGGGTCTGAAAGAGGGTGGGCTGTTCCAAAAAGGGATATCCCCCCAAAAAAAAAAAATGGGGTGCTGATGAGGATGTCCAAACATCTGGGTCCCAAAAGAGATCCTGAAAAGGGGTCCCAGGGGTGGGTTCAAAAAAATGGGTCTGAAAACCCCACTTTTTTGGGGTTTCCCAAAAGGGGTGTCCCACAAAAATGGGGTGCTGAGGGGGGAGTGCAAACACCTGGGTCCCAAATGGGGTCTCAAATGGGGGGTCCCAGCAGGAGGGACAAGAAAAGGGGGTCTGAAAACCCCGCTTTTTTTGGGGGTGTTCCAAAAAGGGGTGCTGATGGGAGGGCCCAAACATCTGGGTTCCAAATGGGGTCCCAAAAGGGGGGTCCCAGCAGGAGGGTCAAGAAAAGGGGGTCTGAAAACCCCACTTTTTTGGGGGTTTCCCAAAAGGGGTGTCCCAAGAAAAGGGGTGCTGATGGGGGAGTGCAAACACCTGGGTCCCAAATGGGGTCTCAAATGGGGGGTCCCAGCAGGAGGGTCAAGAAAAGGGGATCTGAAAACCCACTTTTTTTGGGGGTGTTCCAAAAAGGGGTGCTGATGGGGGAGTGCAAACATCTGGGTCCCAAATGGGGTCTCAAATGGGGGGTCCCAGCAGGAGGGTCAAGAAAAGGGGGTCTGAAAACCCCGCTTTTTTTGGGGTTTCCCAAAAGGGGTGTCCCAAGAAAAGGGGTGCTGATGGGGGAGTGCAAACACCTGGGTCCCAAATGAGGTCCCAAAGGGGGGGTCCCAGCAGGTGAGTCCAAGTAAATGGGTCTGAAAACCCCACTTTTTTGGGGGTGTCCCAAGAAAAGGGGTGCAGATGGGGGTGCCCAAACACCTGGGTCCCCAAAGAGGTCTCAGCTCTGGGAAGGAGGACGCGCTTTGCAATCCTGTGCCTGGGGGACGGGCTGCTGAGGGAGCCCTGTCCCTGCAGGAGTGCAGGCGCTGTTCCTGGAGGTGCAGGAGATCAGGAGGATCAGGGCCAGGATGTCCCAGCTGCAGCTGAGCCCTCAGCAGCTCCCGTACCGCGACATGGAGCGCCTGCGCCAGGTCAGCTGGGCTGGGCTGAGCCTGGCCTGAGCCCGGCCTGAGCCCGGCCTGAGCCTGGCCTGAATCCTGCCTGAGCCTGGCCTGAGCCTGGCCTGAATCCTGCCTGAGCCTGGCCTGAGCCCGGCCTGAATCCTGTCTGAGCCTGGCCTGAATCCTGTCTGAGCCTGGCCTGAATCCTGTCTGAGCCTGGCCTGAGCCTGGCCTGAGCCTGGCCTGAGCCTGGCCTGAATCCTGTCTGAGCCTGGCCTGAGCCTGGCCTGAATCCTGTCTGAGCCTGGCCTGAGCCTGGCCTGAGCCTGGCCTGAATCCTGTCTGAGCCTGGCCTGAATCCTGTCTGAGCCTGGCCTGAATCCTGTCTGAGCCTGGCCTGAGCCTGGCCTGAATCCTGTCTGAGCCTGGCCTGAGCCTGGCCTGAGCCTGGCCTGAATCCTGTCTGAGCCTGGCCTGAATCCTGTCTGAGCCTGGCCTGAGCCTGGCCTGAGCCTGGCCTGAGCCCTGCCTCCCTTCCCTTCTGCCTGAGCCCTGCCTGAGCCCTGCCTGAGCCCGGCCTGAGCCTGGCCTGAGCCTGGCCTGAATCCTGTCTGAGCCTGGCCTGAGCCCAGCCTGAGCCCTGTCTCACTTCCCCTCTGCCTGAGCCCTGCCTGAGCCCTTCCTGAGCCTGGCCTGAGCCCTGCCTCCCTTCCCTTCTGCCTGAGCCCTGTCTGAGCCTGGCCTGAGCCCAGCCTGAGCCCTGCCTCACTTCCCTTCTGCCTGAGCCCTGCCTCACTTCCCTTCTGCCTCATCTCTGCCTCTCCTCTGCCCCCCTTCTGCCTCTCCTCACCCCCAACTCAGCCCCAACTCTGCCCCAACTCTGCCTCCTTTCCCCTCCCCTCTGCCCCATCTCTGCCCCCCTTTGCCCACAGGGAACGGCTGCAGCTCCTCTGGGACGCCTTCCCTGCCCAAAACCCGGGAGTGGGAGCTGCAGCCAGCACGGGCAGGGGAATTTTTGGGGTTTTTTGGGGGTTTTTTGGGGTCTGGTGCTGACCCTGCTCCCCCTGCCCCCCCGGCAGTTCCGCAGGGACGTGCTCAAGATCATTCCCATCGGGATCATCGCCATCCCTCCCTTCGCCAACTTCCTGGTCCTGGTCCTGATGTGAGTACCCAGCCCTGGGCTCCCCGAGTCCCACATTCCCTGCAGGGGGGTTTCTGGAGGCAGGAGCCCCTCACTGTAAGAAGGATTATTATGGGAAATCCAGGGCTCCTGAGCAGCTGGCCGGTAGGATGGAGCAGAAGGTGTTTATTGTTTACACTCCACAGGCATTGGTGGATTCCACGAGCACAGCACGCACTTCTTGCTGGGTGCCCTTGTCTTGTTCCCTCCTTCTCTGCCTGCATTTCTCAGAGGGTGTGGTTGGTTACATCCAGCTGTTTCACAGCCCTCTGTCATCCAGTTCTTGTGGCCTTGGTATTCAGTTTCTCAGCCTCTTCTTTCTTAATTTAGCACAAATTAGGTCCCAATAGCCTTGATGAATTCCTGAGGCTTTGGTCACAAACTCAGGAGCGGGCTGGCCGGTGCCCACGGTGGCCTGAGCCTTGCAGGTGTGTGTCATAAGTGTCCATAAAAGCGATGGGTTTCTCAGTGATGACATTTCTAATGCACAGATTGATCAGCATTAGCTCTGTGCATCGTGGAGTCGATGCTCATCATTACCCAGCCAGGGACGCCCTGCAGCGACACCAAGCAGCCCCCCCTGCCCTGCCTGAACCCCCTCTCTCTGCTCCCAGGTATTTCTTCCCCCGGCAGCTGCTGATCAGGCACTTCTGGACGCCCAGGCAGCAGGTGGAGTTCCTGGGTGCCTACGACTGCCGCCGCAGGGCCTCGTACCCGGCCGTGCTGCGGGGGCTGGCGCGGGCGGCGCGCTCCCTGCCCGAGCCCCAGCCCCGGCAGCTCCTGCTGCAGCTCTGTGCCCAGGTCTGTGCCCACACCCCGTCACTGTGGGCTGCTTTAGAACAGGAGAAAATTTAGGGAAGTAAGGTAAAAGGGTTTTTTTTTTTTTTTTTTTTGTATCATTAATAATCTGTTGAGTTGTTGAGGAGCTGAAGACGTCTTTGTGAAAAATATGTGATAAAGATGAAAGAAATTTGGGGTTTTTTGGGGGGGTTAAGAGTGAGGTAATATGGGTGGTCTTTGTTATGGGGTTTGTTGTGGCGGGGGAGAATGGGTTTTTCTTTTGGTTTTTTTGCAGGTTTCTTCGGTTGGTTTTTGGATAAGAGAAGAATTGTTGTGGGGCTGGTCTCGTTCTGGGAAGTTTGTTTATTTTAGCAGTTATTAGGTAGAAAAGTAGGGGAGGCTGTGGAGCTCTGGATGGAGTAGGGAGTGCTGCAGGGCTGGCCCCCGTTAATTTTAAAATTAAAAAAAAATCCTAAATTTGCAAGTGAAAACCACCACACTTAAAGCATTTGCAGCATGGTGTGGCAAAAGCTGATAGGCCAAGAAATACTTATAGTGTATTGTAATTAAGAAGCTATTAAATTAAGAATTAGTGTGGTGACGTCAATTATAACATCTGTATTGTCTCACCCTTCACATGAGACTGAAAATAAAATTCTCAAAATTCCTCTCAGTTACCCCATCTCTGAGTCAGAAAAAAGCTTAACCCAACATGGGAGGTGTTGTCACCTGGATGCCTTGGGAAGGCTGACCTAGAACAGAGACTGGACAGAGCTAAAGAATAAATAGGGATTTATTAAAAGAATATCCTCAATGGATGCACCTTGGGCAGCACAAGAGCCCAGCCAGGGCTGCACCCCAGGTGAACCCAAGATGGTCACAGAATGGACCCAAAATGGTCACAAAATGAACCCAAAATGGACCCAAGATGGTCACAAAATGGACCCAAAATGGTCACAAAAATGGACGCCTGGTCACGGGGTCTCTCAATTTGAAAAGTTTTGGTTCATTTGCATATTGGGGTTAATTGTCCAATTACAGCTTTAGGTTATCCAGTCCCATCCTTGTTTTTCTCTCTTCAGTCCATGTTGTTTCTGCTCTTGGGCCTGAGATTTCGATCAGTTGTCCTTGGTTCCCAGCTGGAGAAGGAATTGTTTTGTCTCCCTACTCTGTGAACAGAGCTCACCATCCCATAATATGAAGCCCAGACCCACAGAGTAAAGCAGCACAGGATCTGAAGAATAGAAAAGCCAAAGCCTGAGGCAGCAGCCTGTGTGAGGTGTCACCTGTGCTCACCTGGGGCTCTTTCAGGTGCAGGGAGGTGCCCGGCCCCACCTGGCCCAGCTCCTGGCTGTGAGGAGTTCGTTCTCGGGGTCTCTGCTGGTGCTCAACAGGCTCCACGTGGATCATGTGGTGAGTTCAGCTCAGCCCAGGTGTGCTCACCTGCTCAGGTGTGCCCCAAAACCAGCCCAGGTGCGGAGGAGAAGCTGCAGAGGGGTCCTGGGCAGCAGGTGAGGGGGGCTCAGGTGAGCCCCCACCTGCAGTGCTGCCTCCAGCTGTGGGGGGCCCAGCATGGGAAGGATGTGGAGCTGCTGGGAACGAACCCAGAGGAGGATTTGGGGAAGGAATTCCTCCCTGTGCAGGTGGGAGGGCACTGGGAGGGATTTCCCCATCCCTGGAAGTGTTCCAGGCCAGGTTGGAGCCACGTGGGCAGGTGGAAGTGCCTGAATGGGCATTCAGGGTACAATGGGAGCATCAGAATAGGCTTCAGATGATCAGTCAACTTCCAGAACCTTCCATCTGACACTGTTTGGGATTTTTGAAGGACACGCTGCAAACAGCAGGTTTAAAAATCATGTTTCACCCTTTCTGCAGAGATTCTCTGCAGTGTGGTTAAGTAACCAAAAGCAGCAAAAACTGAGGGATACCAGAAACAGCTTCCTGGCAATTCTCTTGGTTTGAAAAGCCAGGTGTCTGCTGAGGAAGGCAGGAGCCTCCCTTGAAATGGAAAAAATATAAACCCCCTTCCCTCTGAATTGTTACAAATTTGAAATTAAGGAGCTCTCAGGCAGAGATATGGGAGCAGGAATAACAGTTCTTTATTAGGGAAGAAAATAAAGAGATAAAATAAACAATGCAGTGAACCAGAACAACACTGACAGAGTCAGAATACAACCTGACAGGCTGTTGGACAGGGTGCTGGCCACAGTCCAGTTGGAATTGTGGCTGCAGTCTTCCTGCAGTGGAGGAGGCAGCTGCTCCTCTGGGAAATCCAGCGCAGGAAAAGCTGTGCTGGTGTCCCAAAAGCCCAGATTGTATCCAGGTAGGAATGCTTGGCTCGTCCCCCTGGGCAGAGCATCTCCCAGTGGGATGTTCCAGTTCTCCTCAGTCAGGCAGTGACACTCAGTGGCCCCTTAGCAGCAGATGTGTCCCTGGAGGGAGGATTGGTTGTGGAGGAGATAAGGAGAGCTGCCCTGAACACAAAATAACTGCCACACTATGGCTGTGGCAGCACATTTCTCTTTCTCTCAGGATTTCTTTGTTATAATTATGCTATAATACATTAATTAATATACTATATAAAGGAAGATACTAAAACTACCTGCTACTCTCTCTAACTGCCATATCTAACTACTCACAACTTGTAAACCTGTTCTCCAGAGTCCAGCCACAGATGGGTTGGATTGGCCATGAGGCCCAAACAATCCTCACCAGAATCCAACCAAGCAATCACCCCAGGGAAACAATTCTCCAAGCACATTCCACATGAGAAGAGCAAGGAGCAGAAATAGAAATTGTTTTCTCTTTCTTTCTCTCTGCGCACCTCTATGAAAAATCCTGAGAGAGAGAGAAATGTGCTTGGCACAGGTGGCAAATAGAGTGCATCTTGCCTTTCAGTCTGGGACACTGCCCCACCTAACAGGTAACAGAATCCACACTTACCTTGCAGCCAGGACAGCAGTGTGTCCTTGCCCAGTTGTTTCAGTGGAGGCTGATGAGAGGATTGGGAAATGCAATCAATGCTCAAGTCTCTGCCCCCCTCCCTTTAAACCATGGATGTGACTCCAGCAAGCTCAGACTGGAACTTTTAGAAACTTTAGAAAGCCAGGCCTGTTTCAGGAGGGCTTGGACACCTCACAGGTGCCCTCCTTGTCCTGCACAGAGAGCCCTGAGCCAGGTGCTGTTCCTGACCCCGCACCTCCCGGCCTTCTTCCTGCGGCACCGCCTGCGCAGCCACGTCCTGGAGATCCGGCACCTGGACCGGGCCCTGCTGCACCTGGGCCTGGGGCAGCTCTCTGAGGAGGAGCTCCGAGCGGTGAGACCCCTCACGTGCCCGTGCCAGGCTGGTGGCACCTCGGCTGGCACCCGCGTGGCCTCGGGGCGCGAGGTTGCTCTTTTCCCGGGGAAGCGTTCTCCACGCTGGGGTCGCACCTGGGGTGGGGAACGGTTCCTCGCTCCTCTTCCCCTCCCGGAGGGGGTCCTGGCGTGGTGCTGGAGGTCTGTGTGTCCTTCCCTGACCGTGTCCGTGTCTCCCCAGGCCTGTTACCTGCGTGGGCTGAACTCCACTCAGCTGGGCCAGGCCGAGTGCCGGGCGTGGCTGGAGCAGTGGCTCAGGCTCTCCTGTGAGCTCCAAGGTACCTCTGCGAGGGGCAGCCACACCCGACAGCCTTCCCTGGGCACGGGCACTGTCCCTCCTGGGGAGTTCTGGGGTGGCTTTGTCCCCATCTAGGCTCACCCCCCACACCTGTGCAGAGCCTGTGCCCCGGTGTCCCTGCCCTGCAGAGCTCTGGTGGCACATTGCAGCCCCGAGGAAAGGAAAAAGGAGTGGGATGGAAATGTGGGATCAGGAGCCCAGGGCTCCCCCATTCCCCTCCCAGTGCTCCCCGTGCCCATCCCAGTGCTCCCCTGTGCCCATCCCAGTGCTCCCCGTGCCCATCCCAGTGCTCCCCTGTGCCCATCCCAGTGCTCCCCCCATGCCCATCCCAGTGCTCCCCGTGCCCATCCCAGTGCTCCTCATGTGCCCATCCCAGTGCTCCCCTGTGCCCATCCCAGTGCTCCCAATCTGCCAAGTTCCTATCTCAGTGCTGCCCAGTCCACCCAGAGCCCATCCCATACCCACCCAGCACCCCCAGTGCCCTCCCAGTGCCACTCCCATCCCACCCCCAGCTCTCCCAGTGACCCCCAGTGCTGCCCAGTCCACCCAGAACCCCCCTGTGCCCCCCACAGGGCTCCCAGTCCACCCAGAGCCCACCCAGTGCCCACCCCAGCACCCCCAGTGCCACTCCCATCCCAGCCCCAGCTCTCCCAGTGACCCCCAGTGCTGCCCACTCCACCCAGTGCCCACCCCAACACCCCCAGTGCCCCCCCAGTGCCACTCCCATCCCAGCCCCAGCTCTCCCAGTGCCCCCCAGTGCTGCCCAGTCCACCCAGAGCCCACCCAGTGCCCACCCCAACACCCCCAGTGCCACCCCACTGTCACTCCCATCCCAGCCCCAGCTCTTCCAGTGCTCCCCTGTGCCCCCCACAGGGCTCCCAGTGCACCCAGAGCCCACCCAGTGCCCACCCCAGCACCCCCAGTGCCACTCCCATCCCAGCCCCAGCTCTCCCAGTGCCCCCAGTGCCCGTCCCAGTCTCTCAGCGTGCTCCTGTGCTCCTGCAGCTTCCGAGGCCTCTCTGCTGGCACACAGCATGGTCCTGCTGTCCCTCAACTGCGGGCAGCCCCCGGAGTGACAGCCCTGAGCCGGGCACGGCGGGCAGCTGCGTGCCCTCCCCGCAGCCTGGGGCTGCCAGGGCTCCCTGAGCCTCTGCCCGGCCCCCCTTGGCAGCCTCGGCGTGCCCAGGAGAGGCCGTGGCTCCCTGCTTGCACTGATTAACTGCAGCTCGTTAATTGCGGGGGAGAGCGAGCGGCTCCTTGAGCTGGGATCTGCTGGATGTTCCCTGGGATCTCTGGGATGTTCCTGTGGGATCTCTGGGATGTTCCTGTGGGATCTTTGGGATGTCCTGTGGGATCTTTGGGATGTTCCTGGAAGATCTTCGGGATGTTCCCGTGGGATCTTTGGGATGTTCCTGTGGGATCTTTGTGATGTTCCTGTGGGATCTTTGGGATGTCCTGTGGGATCTGCTGGATGTTCCCGTGGGATCTTTGGGATGTTCCTGTGGGATCTTTGGGATATTCCTGTGGGATCTTTGGGATGTTCCATGGGGTCTCTGGGATGTCCTGTGGGATCTTTGAGATGTTCCTGGGCAATCTTTGGGATGTTCCCGTGGGATCTCTGGGATGTCCTGTGGGATCTTTGGGATGTCCTGTGGGATCTCTGGGATGTTCCCATGGGATCTGGTGGCCGTGACTCCCTGCTGGAGGGTTTTCCTCTGTTTCTTTTCTCTTCTGAGCAGTCTTAAGTGTCCCAGCCCGCCCTCAGGGGTTGGGCAGCGCCCTGGAATTCCCACCGAGCCTCCCGGATCCCTGTGGGATCTCCCGAGGGCCCCGTGGGGTTCTGGGGAGCAGTGGAGGGGGCTGAGAGGCTGGGAGGGGCCGAGGGGGGGGTCCCAGGACTGCACCCCCCAAATTCAGCCTCGCTGAAGCCCCTTTGACCTCTCCCCCCCCTGCATTTCCCACTGGGGGGATTTTGGGGGTTTAACTTTGCCCCCCCCCGGCCGAGGAATTCCTGCTGGCAAAGGGGATTTGCCCCACGCGTGGGTGGTTTGTTAAAGCCCAGAGGATTTGGTGGCTCCGGGGGTTTTGGGGGTGGCTCTGGTGCCCCCCCCGAGGGGACTCCTGCACAGTTTCCCTTTCGAAGCGTTTTTGGGGTATGAAGGGGTGGGGGCCACCCCCTTCCTGCTGGTTTTTGTGGATTTCAGAGCCCCCCCCTGGAGGATTTCACCGCTGGGGATGTTTAACCCCTTTTCAGCCACGACTCACATCTAATTTAACCGTTTGTTTTCTTTTTCCACCTAAATGTTCCCCTTAAATACAGCATTATTCAGGAAAAAGGAGCCCATTATTAACGTGCCCATTATTCCTGGGCACGGCTGGGGAAAAAAAAAAGAATTGTAACGTTGAAGAGAAGCTTTGTATTCACAAAATTTGTGAAAATAAAAACAAAAAATCCAGTGGGAGCCTGGAGGAATTTATGGGGACATTGGATTTTGGGGGGCAGGGGGACTCAAGCACCGGGATCACCCAGGATCTGGTGGATTAAGTCCAATAAAAATTATATTAAAATGCAAAGATACCCTTGAGTTGCTGCAGGAACATTGAGATCTGGTAAAAGTAAAATCAGTTCTGGTCTTTTGGGGCAGCACCATCCGGCCCAGTTTGCCCAGTGCCCCCCATCCCAGTGTCCCTGGCAGGTGCTGGGCACCCCCGAGGCAGAGGAGGGGGAAGTGCACAAAGGGTTAATGAGCTGAGCTAAGGAGCAGGAGGGGCGGCTGGGCTCGCTGGTGTTTTAAATCAGGAGAAATGATGATTTTCTTTCCTGAGCGCTCCGGGCTGGGCTCTCGGGGCAGGGCTGCTCCCAGAGCGCTGCACCAGAGCAAAGCCCCACCCGTGCCCCGGGTGGTGGCACATGCTGGAGATCAGGAGTGCTGGAGAAAACTCCTTCACCAGGTACACCACACTCCCCGTGCAGCTCTTCTCTACTTTATTTTTTAAGCTGTCTCTTAGAAATTGTTAATAACATGAAAAAATCAAAGTGGCCAAGTATCTGTGTGGTTCTTCAGTATCATTTCCCAAGCAAAAACCACAAAACAGAAAGCAGGAAAAGGAAACCTCGTCCATAAAACCACCGGCACCCACCCCCAAAGCCCCTCCAAAGTCCACCTAATCTCATCTAATTTTATCTCATCCATCATCTACCACCTATCATCTATAATCTAAAATCTATCACCCATCAATCGTCTAAAATCTATCATTTATCAATCAGCTATCGTTTACAATCTATCATCCATCGATCACCTACCATCTATCACCAATCATCCATCGATCACCTACCATCTATCACCGATCATCCATCGATCACCGATCAATTACCGACCGTCTCTAACGGAGTCGCTGCCCCAGACGGAGCCACGAGGGCCCCGAAGCTCCTCAGAGCATCCCCAGGGCTGGGGTGGGGCCGGGTCAGCCCCAGGGGTGGGGAAGGGGATGGGCAAGGCTCGGAGCAGCTCCCGAGCTCGTGTTGGATCCAGGGGCACGCCGGCGCTGGCTCGTGCCTCAGTTTCCCCCAGGGAATTGCTGTTCAGACAAGGGAGGAGCGGAAGCTGCCCTGGGCTGGATGGGCAGGGCTGGGCTGGGCAGATCTCCCCGGCCTCCAGGGCAGAGCCAAGGGTGCGGGAGGGAAACCAGAAGGTGAAACAGGAGTTCTTCTCTGCTTTGTTTTCTTTATTCTATCTCTTAAAAACTGCCAATAAAATGGGAAAAAAAAAATAAAATTAAGTGTCCAAGTATCTTCAGCATCATTCCCCAAGCAAAAAAATAGAACAGAAAGCAGCAAAAAGAAACCTCACCCATAAAACCATCTACGGCCACCCCTAAAGCCCTTCCTAAATCCATCGAATCGAATCGAATCTAATCGAATCTCTTATCTCCCATCTCTAAGAGTCTTAGGTGGGCCAGAGAGTCCCAGCCCAGGACATCCCCGCTGGGCAAAGAGGCCGGGATGTTTCCAGCCCCCTGCTCCGCGGGGATGCAGCTGGAGAGGTTCCCGCTCATCTCGTGCCACGCGGCCTCCAGGAAAGCCGTGGCCATCAGGGTCTCATCCAAGCCCGGCCTGGCGGGGCTGGGCTCGGGGAGGACTTGGGGCCAGCCCAGGTGCTGCCCCCGCGCCCTTGTGGGGTGCAGGGGGAAGGTTCCGGGCTGGGCGGGAGGTGGGAGCTGCCCGGGAGCAGAGAAGTCTCCCTGCTCGGCGGGGGCGTCGAGCAGAGCTTCCCACTCGGTGCTGCCCTTCAGCTCGGTCAGCTCGCCCGGCCCCTCCTGGCTCCCCGAGGCACAGCTGGGAAGCCAAGAGGGCTCGGCCGGGGCCGCGGGCCAGCGCTGCTCGCACTGCTGGCCCGCTCCGTTCTCCGCGGGGCTCCACTTGTGGCTGCTTTCGAACTCCTCAAACTCTCGCAGCAGCCGCTGCAGCTCCGCGCCCAGCTCGAGGCCGCCCCGGGAGCTGCCGGGCACGGCGCCGGGGCTGCGGGCGCGCCGTGCTCCCGCCCGGGCTCTCCTGGCGGCTGCCGGGACGGGCTCCGCGACGGCCCCGTGCCCTTGGAGGGTGCTGCTCTTGAGCCACTCGGCGTGCTGGGGGTGAAGCTTCCAGAAGGCGCCTCTGCCCGGCTCCCCCTTCTTGCGGGGCACCTTGACGAAGCACTTGTTGATGCACAGGTTGTGCCGGATGGAGCTCTGGACGCAAAAGAGAACAAAGCCCGGGGCTGAATCCTGCCGGCGGCACCCAGCACGGCCGCGGGACGCCGCAGCCGGCAGCGGGGCTGTGCCGAGCCCCGGGCGGGCACCGAGGGCTCCAAACCTCCCCCTACCTGCCAGCTGCGATGGGCACGGCGGTAGTAGCAGAAGTTGTCGCTGATCCACTTGCAGATTGCTGCCAGGGTGAGTTTGGGCTGCTCGCTGGCTTCCAGGGCCATGCAGATCAGGGTGGCGTAGGAGTAGGGCGGCTTGACGTGCGCGTTGCTCCCGTAGTCGGTGTCCCCCGGGAGCGCGGGGGGCCGGGGCAGGGCCCGGGCCGGGGTCGCGGCCGCCGCCGAGGAGGACGCGGGCGAGCGCGGGATGTCGATGTAGTGGCAGAGCTCCTCGGCGGTCAGGGGAAGGCCTGGGCACTGGAAGTCCACCAGGCTCACCAGATTCTCCCAGATGCTGCAGCGATCCTCGGGGTCCTGGGAGATCGGGGCCAAGCCGATGTGGGCGCCCGTGAGGTCGGCCAGCCACAGCAGGTCGGGCTCGCCACCGCGCCGCTCCTCCTCGCTGGAGCTCGGTGGTCCCTGAGCTCTGGGCACGGGGCTGGAGAACACCATGCCTCCCTCGGCGCTGGGCGTGTTCACCTGAAGGGGAGGCAGTGACGGGGCGGATGCTGCAGGAAGAAGGGGCAGAGGGTTGAGGTTCTGCGAGGTTCTTCTGGCACCTGGACAGGTGTTCCTGGAACACCTGGAACCTGGCTGTTCCCAGCGCCGCTGGGTGACACCAGTCCCTGGGCACTGGGCACGGAGCCGCACGCCTGCCCCGGGGGGTTTTACAGCCCTGAGCCTCGGGGAAATTCCCTCTAAGCCCCCTAAACCCTCCGGGCTGGCACTGCCCAGTGAGGTTTTGGCCACAGAAAGAAGGAAAGAAATCAACATCCCCTCCTGCCCTTAAACAACACAAACCCCTCCTGCCCTTAAACAACACAAACCCAGTCCTGCCATCCCACCAAGCGAGGTCGTTCCTCACTCCTGCCGCGGGTAGCAGGAGGGTCCAACACCTCAACACATCTCAGGGTCCAACACCTCGACCCTAAAGACCCTAAAACACTCATCCATCCCCTCCCGCCCCATCCTATCCCGTCTCCACCACCACCTTCCTTCGGTGTGATGCCATTTGTTTGCCATCTCTCCCTTCCCCTGGTCCCCAGAACCAACCCGGAGCAGGGAGCGCCCCCAGGCACAGCGTCCCTCCGGCAGCTCCGGCCGGCGGGGATGTGGCGCTGCCCCCGGCGCCGGGCTGCAAAGCCGGGATGCGGCGTGGCTTTTGGGCCAGGAGAGAGATGGAGAGAGGGAGAGGGAGCGGCCGGAGAGCAGCGGCGGCCGCTGGCCCGGCTGCGGCGGCGGGAGCGCTGCGGAACCCCCGGCGCGCGGGCGACGCGGCCGTTTGGGGCGGGGGGCTCGCGGGTGGCTCCCAGGAACGGGCATTTACTCGCCCGGCCGCCAAACGGGCTCCTTGGCCCCTTGTCGGGCTCAGCGCAGCGGCGGCACCCGGCCCCGGCAGCGAGGGAGCCGCGGCATCCCCCGAGCGCTCCCTCCTCGCCCGCTCGCCCGCAGCCTCCTCGCCGCAGCCCCGGCAGAGACGAGCGAGGCGCGTTCGCTTCCCCTGCAAATCCACAGCGGCATCGTGTGGTTGTTGTGCCGGGCGCGGACCGTGCCCGGCTGGATCCCAGCGCTTCCCTGGCCCGGCTCGTGTGCGAGCAGCGGCTGCAGCGGCTGCTCCGTGGATCCCGGCTCCCGCACGCTGAACGGATGAGACCGAGCCCGAGGCTGGCAAGGGAGAGGAATCGTCTCCTTGTGGGCTGTGCAGTTCATGGGCTGCGAAAGGAAAGGGAATTCCAGCAGGGCCTCTTTCCCCAGGAACCCTTTTCGGTGGCAGCCTCTCAGGAACGCTCTTTGCTCTGTGGCTGCGCTCCGGGAGGCTGCGGGGGGCTGAGATCAGCCAGGACTGAGCGCACGGAGCTGTGCCTGCTGCACTTTCTGAGCTGCAGGGACACAGGGACACTCAGAAATCTCCCATGGGATGATGGAATTTTATCAGTCATGCAGGGACACTCATGAACAGGAGATAATGAATAATTAATGGCCCATGAGCAGAAGAGATCTCCTGGAGAGGAGGGAGGATTGGTTGTGGAAGAGATAAAGAAAAACTGCCCAATGAACAGGAGAAAACTGCCCAATGAACAGAAGAAAATTGCCCAATGAACAGAAGAAAATTGCCCAATGAACAGAAGATATCTGCCCCGGCTCTAACAGGTGGCAGTAGAACAGACACTTATCTTCCAACCCAGGACAGGTCTAACTGGCCTTGGCCCCCCAGGGGTGCCTCTGCTGTGCCCCCACGACCACCCCACCGGGGCTTTGGGCTTTCCTTCCTGTGGAAAGGAGGAATCCTTTGCTGCCTGGGGCCAAACGTGGGATCCTGGCTCCAAAATTGTGAATGCCCAAGGATTGCTGCCAGAAAGCTGCCAGGACCAAGAGGTCTGGCTGGCCTTGGCCTCCCGGTGGTCAGGGTTGGGCTTAGGGTCGGTGTTATGATTGGGGTTAGGGTTCAGTGTTTGGTTAGGGTCATGGTTAGGGATTGGGTTTGCTCTTGCTCTGTGCTTTTGTTTTAGCTTTAGTGTTACTGCTTTGGGTCTGGATTCGGATTCACGTTTAGGGATTTTGTTAGGATTATTGGTAGCATTGTCTTTAGGGTTAGATTTTGGGGGCAGCTTTGGGTTTTTTTTTTTTTGATTAGGTTTTTTTTTTTAGCTTTATAGTTGTGTTTTGGGGATTGGTTTCTGCTTATAGGTTAGGTTAAGGTTAGAGTTTTAGGATTAGGTTATTATTTTTTGGGGATCTGGGTCCTGTTTTCCTGGCAGCTTTTTCTTGGAGCAATCCTTTGATGTATTCAGCTTCGGAGCTGACATTTAAATTTCCTGCCATGAGCTCCTGTAAGAGAATTACTGATCTTTCCCACATAATGAAAGCACTTAACCCCAGCGTTTCGGGTGCAGATTAGGGGCTGCCTATTGTATGTAACAACAGCAAGACCTTTCTGTGCTGCCCCCAGCCCTGGCACCCACCTGGGCACCCATTTCAGCACCCAGCCCTGTCTTTACATAACTGTCTCAGAGCCTCCTGACTTTTCCAGGCAGCAGATTACGGCACATGGCTCCCAGGGTGACTCCTTAAGCCCTAAATCTGCTCCCCGTCCTTCCCCGAGGTGAGGCAGAGCAGGAGGGTGGCAGGAGGTGTCACAGCAGGGTGACGCCGTGCTGACCATGCCCTGTCTGGGAGCTGCACGTTCAGCATCAGGATTGTGACGTTCAGCATTGGGATCCTCATGGTCAGCACCAGCATCTTTATATTCAGCTCCAGGATTCCCAGCTCGTGCTTCCCAGCGCGGAGGGAACAGCTGGGATCCTTCCTCTGATCCATATTTTCATGTTCAAGGGTGCAGCGAAGTGCCCTCTGCTGCAAACGGGGAGCATGGCCTCCCACGATTTGCCTTGGCACCAAATTCCTGCCTTTTTGGGCAAGAAAATAGCTGATCCAGGGTCTGGGAATGCCCTTTTGCAGATCTCCCAGTCCAGATGGCCCTTGAACTTCAGGAAACGCATAAAAACCTCAACAACATGCAAACAACAACAACAAAAAACCCTTTAAAGCTGCAGAGAAGAGAACAGTTGGGCTTTGCGTGTAATTTGGGAAACAATTCTGGGCTGAGGCTGCCCTGAGAGCTTTGGAATTCACTCCTAGTGGAGCAGGAGGGATGGAAACTCCAAGGCACCTCTGAGGGGAAATCACAGAGTTTACTGAATGCACGTGTACATTTCAGATGTCCAAGCCTGGAGCAGCAGCTTTATCTGCTCAGCCAATTCACCTGGCTAGAAAGTCAGGTGGAAGGAGTTTCCAGGGTTTCAGCTGAGCCCGTGGGACTGCCCAGGCAGCACTGTCACACCAAAGTGAGACAGGTATAAAAATACAGCCCAGGGCTCCCAGCAGCTCCTCGGCTCAAGACACTAAATCCTGTCCTGATCCTGCTCAGGCTGGATGCAGCCATTTTAAGCAACAGTTTAATTTAAGATCTCTTGGGTAGCTGAGCCCACATCAACGTGCAGGTTGTCACAGCTTTGGTGCCAAAAGGCCACCTCAGGCACAGAGCACAAACCTCTTTTTCCCTGCAGAGGGTACAGAGGGACAATCCATGGCTGCTTGGTGAGTTCTCCCTCCTGGTTGTGGCCGGGATGCTGCCCAGCTGAAGAGGGACCCACGGGGAAGATCTGAGCAGCCCCAGGGAAGATCCAGGTGAGAGGAACACCCTCCGTGCCCAGAGCCTGCTTGGCAACACCTAAGGGGTGGGGAAGTTTAGTGGAATTTCGAATTTCCCTCCTTTCACGGCACCCATTAATTAATTAATTGCTGGCTTCTGCTTAGAAGCGAGAGGGTTTGATCCCTGCTGCCAGGCTGAGCCAGGGTGTCGCTGCCCACAGCTCCTGTGCCAGGGTTCTGTGTGCTGGGGGAGCCAGGAGCTGCTGCTCCCCTGGGAAAAGCCTTCTCATCTCCGGGGATGTGCCTGGGCTAATGGGGAGGGGGCTGGGAAGGGCTCAGCCCCTGTGGGGCACGGAGGGGAGGACGTGTCCTCCCTGCTGGTGCTCTGCACAGCTGCCCCTGCCCCTGCACAGCCCTGTGAACTGAGGTGAAAAACCAAAGCATGACAATTCTGATCGATTTGTGAGGCACGGTATGCGTTTTTTATTACAGCGCCGGGCGCACGCGCTAGGATTTCTTTTCAATGGGCGTCAGCGCCCCTGAAAACTCTTGATTTTTTTTATTACTCTAATTTATACATTCATAGAATTTCACAATAGGTCCATGCATATTCATTCTGCTGATCTCGAGTTGCACTTTCAGCTAGTTACACTTGTACTCAGGTTTTGTCAGAAAGTGCAGAGAGAACTCCTGGGTCACTCTGCGCTGTTTCAAGCTCAGAGGAGTCTTTCTTATCTTTTTTTTTTTTCTCTTTAGCTTGGAAATTCGCATTCTTTCTCCTTAGCTGGGGCAGTTTTGCTAGTGCTGCAGTTACCAGACTAAGCAGCATATTTTATTTATGTTAGCAAGCTCAAAACGGCGCATTTCACCTAAATCTAAATAGATTTCTTACCCTGTTAAATTTTTACTCTGTCTCACCTGGAGCCATTCCCAGCCCCACCGCAGCCCTGGCTTCACTGCCCAGCTGTGCCACACTCACCCACCGTCCGTGAGAGAGGGGGGAAATGTGGGGAATGGATTTGTAGAGAATCCTCAAAGCCTGGCAGACGGCTCACACAGCTGTATGCAAACTTTGAAATAAGAAATGCTGACTCAGGAATGCCCTGGAACAGGACAGACATTGCTGAGAGAGAAATGGAACCAGAAACGAGGTTCAAAGGGTGGCCTTGCAAATAAGATTGGATACTTTGGAGAGCTAGAACTGTGAGAGATGCATTGTAGGACCCACAAGGGGTAATTTTAGATGATTGGCTTTATGGCATTTACAGCTTGGTGTGGCTAAAGCTGATAGGCCAAGAAATGCTTACAGTGTATTGTAATTAGGAAATAATTAGCCTCTGATTGTGATGGCGTGAATTGTAACATCTGTATTGCCTCACCCTTCACATGGGACTGAAAATGGAATAAAAGTTTTTTAAACACCCCTCAGCTGCCCCATGTCTGGGTCAGAAAAGGGCTTAGTCCCACAGGGTGTCCCCTGGTTTTCCCACGGTGCCATGGGGGGCTGCTCCCTTCTGGGGGTGTCACAGCTCCCAGACACCCCCTGAGAGGGGCTTGCAGGGGGCAGGGGATGGACCCTGGATGGCTGGGCTGGGCTGGGCTGAGCCAAACTGGGCTGTGCTGAGCTGAGCTGAACTGGGATGTGCTGGGCTGAGCTGGGCTGTGCTGGGCTGAGCTGGGATGTGCTGGGATGAGCTGGGCTGAACTGGGATGTGCTGGGCTGTGCTGGGATGTGCTGGGATGTGCTGGGCTGTGCTGGGATGTGCTGGGATGTGCTGGGATGTGCTGGGATGTGCTGGGATGAGCTGGGCTGGGCTGAGCTGAGCTGGGCTGTGCTGGGCTGAGTTGGGCTGAGCTGGGCTGAACTGGGATGTGCTGGGCTGAGCTGGGCTGTGCTGGGATGTGCTGGGCTGTGCTGGGATGTGCTGGGCTGAGCTGGGCTGAGCTGGGATGTGCTGGAGGCTGGGAGGCAGCCGAGGCTCCCCAGCGGGATCGGGGCCGCCGGAGCCCCCCCGGTTCCCACGCCCCCTCTGTGTCTGCACAGGGGCAGTGACAGCCCCGAGAGCCCCCTCGGCCGCCTGGGAGAGGCTCCGGGCCCCAGGCAGGGCGCGGGGCCAGGCTGGGCTCGCTCCCCCCGCCCGGGCCGGATGACAGATGCCTGCAGTGGAGGAGAACGTGCTGCAGCTCCCACTTCCAGCCTGGATGCCTCCGACCCGGAGCTGCACTATGAGGAGGAGGAGGAGGAGGAGGAGGCGTCAGGATCCTCGGAGCCCTCGGACACCAGCAGCATCTTCTCTGATGACTCTGTCTACCCCTGCTACGAGGTGTCCCCCGAGGCTGGCGGTGCTGGGTTCCTCAGTCTCTACCAGTGCTGTGCCAGGAACGATGCCAAGCTGGTGTGGGAGAGGCTGGAGCGTGGGGTGACCCGGAGCGAGGCCACAGAGCTGGACATCAACGGGAGGGTGAGCGGCTGGGGCGGGTGGGGTGTGCACCCTGCAGAGCAGAACGGGGCTTTTCCAGGAGCAGGCAAATCCTGAGGGCTGGGGGTTGCTAAAGCAGGTGGGGCAGGATGGGTCTCCTGGGATTGATCCAAACCTTGGAGCAGAACCTTGTCTGCTCTCCCATCCTGCACCTGCCTGGTTTGGCTGGGGGGGGACAATTTGGAAGGGCCATGGTGCTCCCAGCGTGGTGGGAACGTGGTGCTGAGCGTCGTTCCCTCTCCAGAACGGGCTGATGGTCGCCTGCTCCAAGGGCTTTGTGGACATCGTGCCGCTGCTGCAGAAGTGTCCCTACATCAACATCAACCAGCAGGACAACGATGGCAACACGGCCCTCATGATGGCTGCCCAGGCAGGTCAGCACTGCGCCCGGCCTCGGCACAGGCAGCGCCCTCAAGAAGGGATGTGACCCCCTGTGCTTCCCCCAAAAACCCCAAAACGAGCTGTGGTGAAAGGCGTGCTCCCAAGGGATGTGGCTCACCTCAGCTCTGCTTTGAAAATGATGGGAAAATGGAGATTCCTGCAGTGGTGCTGCCTCGAGTGGCAGAGCTGCGCTGGAGCTGCCCCTTGTGCCCCGGGAGTCACGGGGCTTTACCTGCCCCAAGGCTCCGAGCTCGGTGTTGCACCCAAACCTCCAGTCTGGCTCCCTCCCCCCGATTTACCAGGAGGGGAAGGAGAATGGTCCCAAAGCGGGATCACCCTTAATTCCCATTTTATCCTTGCTAGAATTCATGATTTTCTGGAGTTTTTTTTCCATTTTTGGACTCTCTCCTGTGTTCTCCACTAAAGCAGCTGGTTCCTCATCGCTGCTCCCTCCATGCCCAACCCAAAATAAACCCAACCCAAAACAGACCCGAACCCTTTCAATCCTGACCCCTTCGATCTTCCACACCTGCATCCTCACGGGACGTTGTCCTGCCGGCCCCAGCCATGCTCCCTGTTCACGGTGGGAACTCTAACGCAGCTTCTCTCTGGCTCTTAAGGACACATCACCATTGTCAACTACCTCCTCAACTACTACCCCGCCCTCGAGGTGGACCAGCGGGACCCGCGGGGGCTGACGGCGCTGATGAAGGCGGCGGTGCAGGGGCGGCAGGACTGCGTCACCGCCCTGCTCCTGGCAGGTCAGCGGCCCCTGGAGGCTCCCGGGGTTCCTGGGGAGGCTCCCGGGGTTCCTGGGGAGGTCCCGGGATTCCTGGGGAGGCTCCCGAGGTTCCTGGGGAGGCTCCCGGGGTTCCTGGTTCCTGCTGCTCGGGCTGGCACTGCTGCTCAGCCTGCGACAACGTGGTGATGATGCCCTGGAGTGACAGAGGCTGGACAAGGGCAAAGGACAAGGAACAGACAAAGGTCAAGGACAAAGAATAAAGTGGGTATTTGTTAAAGGCCTTCAATTTACAGTTTCTGTTATAAATAGAAACAATCTGGGCAGTCAAAAGCCTCCCAGAGGCTACACCCAAGATGGATGATGGTCAGGAGTTTTTCAGACAGATGTAAGTTTGGTCCATTTATATATCAGGGGTTAATCCTCCAATTGCCTTCAGGTAATGAAGTCATATTGCCCCAGTTTGCACCCCCTCAATTCACTTTTTTTTATATTTTTGGGGCCTGAGGCTGCTGGGTGTCCTTGACTTTAAGGCCTAGAGGAATTGCTTTGTCTGACCAAAACACAGAGACAGTAGCTAACACTTTATATGGAGTTTAGAGTTATGCACTAACGCAGCAGAGGATTTGAAAAACATAAAATCTAAATTCCTGAGGCGCCACGGTGCTCTCTGCTGTCCCCAGGAGCTGACCTGCAGGCAGTGGATGCCGTGAAGGGGAAGACAGCCAGGGAATGGGCGACTTTCACCGGCCGCTTCGAGACCACCGTGCGCATCCGGAGCCTCCTGCGGCGCCCGCGCGCCGAGCAGTTTGCAGCCCAGTACCAGCCCGAGTGGCCGGCCCTGGCCGGGCTGGTGGCCAAAGCCCTGAGCCCCAAATCCAGGAGCAAGAGGCTCTCGGAGAAGATCCGATCCTTTTTCACCTTCAACATCCCCCGCGACGCCGAGGAGGAGGGCGTGATGGACCACATGGTGAGGATGACCACGTCCCTCGCCAGCCCTTTCGTGGCCACCGCTTGCCAAACCGTCTGCCCCGACAGCCCGCCCGAGGTGGGCAAGCGCAGGCTGTCGGTGCCGGAGATCCTCGGGCAGCACGTGCCGCGCCCCGAGGAGGAATCGGAGCCGAACTCGCGGCCCAGCACGGGGGGATCCTCCTGCAACGGCCGGGCCGTGGCCGAGCCCCCCGAGCTGCGGCCGCCGGCGCCGCGGCCCCGCCGCCTGCTGAGCTTCCTGCCGCTGTGGCTGCGGCGCGGGAACAGCGTCTTCCCGGGGGAGCCCGTCCCCAAAATCAAAGTGAGCAAAGCCTCCGGCTCGTCCGCCGGCGAGAGGAAGCCCCGTGTGAAGGACAAGCACCTGCTGCAGCCGCCGCAGTGGAGGTACAAGGTGCTGAAGGAGGAGAGGAAAGCGGCCGAGGAGGCCAAGACGGGGGAGAAGAAGAAGAAAAAGAAAAAGAAAGGCTAAGGCGGGAGGGGTCGGGGTGGGGACAAGGTTC
This sequence comes from Vidua macroura, assembly GCF_024509145.1. NCBI lineage: Eukaryota > Metazoa > Chordata > Aves > Passeriformes > Viduidae > Vidua > Vidua macroura. Next base: position 166,492 of record NW_026530542.1, read on the forward strand.
TTGCTGTCCCCTTGGATCTGCTGACTTCTCTGGCACAGGGGTGGTTTTGTTCCCGGTGGATGGGAATGAAATATCCCCGAGGGTTCACGGGCCCCTGCCTGGCCTCTCGTCCTCTCCACCCCAAGGGTGGCCACCAAGCATGGGACATGTCGTGCTGGGCACCGATGTCCTGAGACCCTGGACGCAGCTCCAGGAATGCCAGGGAGCAGGACTGTGGCACAAGTCCTTCCTATTTTTCCTGTTTTGTTTTGTTTTTTTTTTCCCTTTTATTTTTTTCTCTTTTTTTGCCTCTTTGATTTTCCCAAGCTCTCGATTCCAGGGCGTGTGTTGGAATGTGTCTGAGCAAATTAAAATGGAAGTGGTTGCCATGTTAACAGGATTTATTCCATGACTAAAGCTCAGGGTCGCTGTGGGGCTGGCAGGAGTGCTCCCCTTTTGCTGCCAGTGTCCCCTGGCCACCCTGTCACCTCCTCAGGGACATCCCCCACTCCTGTGTGTTCCTGTGTGGTGGATTGGACACACCAAGGCTTAGCACAGCTCCATGCTGTGGAAGGAGCACCAGCTGCAGGCACAGGCTGGAAACGAAGCTTGGGATGCTCGTGGGCTCCATCCCAGCTGCCTCCAGAGCTCCAACATTGCTGAGCAGCAGCAGCAGGGTGCTGGTGCTCCCATATTTTGACATTCCCTTAAACCCAGCTCCATCCCAGAGCGCAGGAACGTGAGGCTGGGCTGCTCCTGCAGCGTGGGCAGAGTTTGACTCCAGGAGGGCAGCAGGCAGTGTCACAGTGCTCAGAGCAAAAGTCACCCAGGTCATAATTAATTCGTGGCCAGGTGTGGAGCCCCCTCCCTGCACCACCCCCCTTTTTGGGGGGACAGGAGTCCACACTCCCCCTTTGAGGCTGCAGCTCTGCCCTTTGTGGGGCACCGGGAGGTTCGGGCTGCGCCGCAGGCAGGGAAGGATTCCCGTGGGGAAGGAGCCGCAGCCTCCCCGTCTGTTCCCCTCCATCCCTTGGCTCGCTCGGGCTCCCCGGCACGTGGCTGCCCTCCTTCGCCAGCTCCCTGCCGCTCGCAGCTGAGCCGGGGGCGGGCGGCACATGGAGCAGCCGTGGCATCAGCCGTGCCAGCCTGGCTCCTGCCACGCAGGGGGAAGGGAGAGACGGGCTCCCGCCGGCCCCTCAGCCCCTTGCCATCGTGGGGATGGCTCAGTGAGACCCCAAGGGACGGCTGGGTGCACCTGGGGAGGGTCCGGCTGTGGTCCAGAGAAGCCCCTTCCCTTCCCTTCCCTTCCCTTCCCTTCCCTTCCCTTCCCTTCCCTTCCCTTCCCTTCCCTTCCCTTCCCTTCCCTTCCCTTCCCTTCCCTTCCCTTCCCTTCCCTTCCCTTCCCTTCCCTTCCCTTCCCTTCCCTTCCCTTCCCTTCCCTTCCCTTCCCTTCCCTTCCCTTCCCTTCCCTTCCCTTCCCTTCCCTTCCCTTCCCTTCCCTTCCCTTCCCTTCCCTTCCCTTCCCCAGGATGAAATCACAGCCATGAGCGCCGGGATGATGAAGGAAAGTCTCCCTTTGGCCTCAGGGGGTGAGGGGCGGTTGGACCGGGGCTGGCACGGGCCTGCGGGTGGTGCCCAGCCCCGCCGATTCACGCTGTGTGCCCCGGACAGGGGCAGGAAGGGGGGCAGGAGCCTGCGGTGGGTTTGCTTTGCCCATCCCGTGCCTCTGCAGCCAGCCCCGCTCTGGAGGAATTCACTTTCCCGCAGCGACAGCGCCAGAGCTGCGGCCGAGCCCAGGGCTCCCACCCATCCCTGCCCCTCCAGACACCCAGGATTGGGATTTAGGAACTTTTAGGAGTTTTAAAGCAGCGTTTATCCCCTCAGCGATGACTCTGATTTAGAGAAGGAAGGTCTGGAAGGTGGCAGCCAGCAGCTGGAGAGCTGCCTGCCCGCAGCCGTACGAGCAGGATGCCCCGTGTCTGCTCCCGTGGAAGGGGCTGCGGGAACCATCCAGGAACAACCCCGGGAGGGGCCAATCCGGCCGGATCGCTGAGACCCGCCCGCCGGAGCAAAGATGCTCACGGAGATAAGGCGTCTGCAGGCATCGGCTTCCTGCGGGCAGCTCCTATCGGATGGAAACTGCCCGTTTCCCCCGCGCCGCTCCGGCAGAGCCGCGGGTCCCGCACGGGCAAAGCCACCGCCGCAGCTCCTTCATGTTTTATCCTGGTTTTGTGCTTTTGTTTGTTTAAACTTCCGAGATCCCGGCTGATAGGGCTGGCGAGACTCAAAGCTCCGCCGCCGCGGTGCCCCCGGCTCCGGGAGGCTCCGGGCGGGCTCGGGATGAAAGCGGGGCTGGTGGTGCGATGGCAGCGGGGAGGTAAATCAGGTCCTGCCACCTCTGGGGAAAGAGGCTGCGATGCTGGACAGGGTCACCGTGCCAGGCAAACAGCTGGCAGATGCTGGAGCTCTAGATACTGAGGATTTTGGACTCTGCGTGCTAACTGACTCCCAGGAGAGCACTGCATTGGAAGAGGCTTCCAAAATTGATTGATAGCACTGAGATTACGGGCGTGTAGTTGATTAGAAGTGTGTGATATCACTTTCGTGCCAAAAAAACCGGCAGGCAGAAAGGCAGGGATGGGGCTTGGGACGGCGCTGGGGGGAGAAGCGGGGGGGGGCTGACATTGGGGTGGCCCAAAGAGCAGCCCCGAAAGTGGCAAAACGGGAAGTGGCGCTTCCGCTGCCCGGGGTCCCGTGGGGAGCGGGAAGTGCCCGGCCCCGGCCGTGGGAACGGCCCTGCCGGCGGTGTTCCAGTGCCTGCCACCACGGCGTGCTCTGGGGACAGCGGGGACGTGCCAGCGCAAGGCTCGGAGCGCAGCCCCGTGGCCACCGTGCCCTGCTCCGTGCCCACCGTGCCCTGCCCCGTGCCCACCGTGCCCTGCCCCGTGGCCACCGTGCCCTGCCCACCGTGCCCTGCTCCATGCCCACCGTGCCCTGCCCCGTGCCCACCGTGCCCTGCTCCATGCCCACCGTGCCCTGCCCCATGCCCACCGTGCCCTGCCCCGTGCCCACCGTGCCCTGCTCCATGCCCACCGTGCCCTGCCCCATGCCCACCGTGCCCTGCCCCGTGGCCACTGTGCCCTGCTCTGTGCCCACCGTGCCCTGCTCTGTGGCCACCGTGCCCTGCCCCGTGCCCACCGTGCCCTGCTCCATGCCCACCGTGCCCTGCCCCATGCCCACCGTGCCCTGCTCCATGCCCACCGTGCCCTGCTCCGTGGCCACCGTGCCCTGCTCCGTGCCCACCGTGCCCCGCTCCGTGCCCACCGTGCCCTGCTCCGTGCCCACCGTGCCCCGCTCCGTGCCCACCGTGCCCTGCCCCGTGCCCACCATGCCCTGCCCCGTGCCCACCGTGCCCTGCTCCATGCCCACCGTGCCCTGCTCCGTGCTCACCGTGCCCTGCTCTGTGGCCACCGTGCCCTGCCCCGTGCCCACCGTGCCCTGCCCCGTGCCCACCGTGCCCTGCTCTGTGGCCACCGTGCCCTGCCCCGTGCCCACCGTGCCCTGCTCCGTGCCCACCGTGCCCTGCCCCGTGCCCACCGTGCCCTGCTCCATGCCCACCGTGCCCTGCCCCGTGGCCACTGTGCCCTGCCCCGTGCCCACCGTGCCCTGCTCTGTGGCCACCGTGCCCTGCCCCGTGCCCACCGTGCCCTGCCCCATGCCCACCGCGCCCTGCCCCGTGGCCACTGTGCCCTGCTCTGTGCCCACCGTGCCCTGCTCTGTGGCCACCGTGCCCTGCCCCGTGGCCACTGTGCCCTGCTCTGTGCCCACCGTGCCCTGCTCTGTGGCCACCGTGCCCTGCCCCGTGGCCACTGTGCCCTGCCCACCGTGCCCTGCCCCGTGCCCACCGTGCCCTGCCCCGTGCCCACCGTGCCCTGCCCCGTGGCCACCGTGCCCTGCCCCATGCCCACCGTGCCCTGCTCCGTGCCCACCGTGCCCTGCCCCATGCCCACCGTGCCCTGCTCCGTGCCCACCGTGCCCTGCCCCATGCCCACCATGCCCTGCCCCATGCCCACCGTGCCCTGCCCCGTGCCCACCGTGCCCTGCTCCGTGCCCACCGTGCCCTGCCCCGTGCCCACCATGCCCTGCCCCATGCCCACCGTGCCCTGCTCCATGCCCACCGTGCCCTGCTCCGTGCCCACCGTGCCCTGCTCTTTGCCCACCGTGCCCTGCCCCATGCCCACCGTGCCCTGCTCTGTGCCCACCGTGCCCTGCCCCGTTCCCACCGTGCCCTGCTCCATGCCCACCGTGCCCTGCCCCATGCCCACCGTGCCCTGCCCCGTGCCCACCGTGCCCTGCTCTGTGCCCACCGTGCCCTGCTCTGTGCCCACCGTGCCCTGCTCCATGCCCACCGTGCCCTGCCCCGTGCCCACCGTGCCCTGCTCCATGCCCACCGTGCCCTGCTCCGTGCCCACTGTGCCCTGCCCACCGTGCCCTGCTCTGTGCCCACCGTGCCCTGCTCCATGCCCACCGTGCCCTGCTCCGTGACCACCGTGCCCTGCTCCGTGCCCACCGTGCCCTGCCCACCGTGCCCTGCCCCGTGCCCACCGTGCCCTGCCCCATGCCCACCGTGCCCTGCCCCGTGGCCACTGTGCCCTGCCCACCGTGCCCTGCCCCGTGCCCACCGTGCCCTGCCCCATGCCCACCGTGCCCTGCTCCGTGCCCACCGTGCCCTGCCCCGTGCCCACCATGCCCTGCCCCATGCCCACCGTGCCCTACCCCATGGCCACCGTGCCCTGCCCCGTGCCCACCGTGCCCTGCCCCGTGCCCACAGCGAGGGCTCCACATCTCCCAGCACGCCCTTGTGAGAAGTGCCGCTCACTTCCAGGCTTTAAAAGCTTTACTAAAACCTTGTCAAAAATGCAACAGAAGACTGAGTAGAGGAAATGTTACGGTGCAGGGAGCAGCAGAGGATTTCTCCCACCGTGTGCTCCCCCACTCCACGGAGGTTTTGCCTTTTAACCCTTTAGCCCCTCCCAAAGTCCTGTCCACGACTCCAGTGGTGGAATTTACTTCCTTAAATCTCGATTGGAGGTCAGGTGCTGCCACAGTAACGAGCCGACCCTCCCAAAATATCCCAAAGCCAGGCTGTCCCCTGGTAACAACGCAAGGGGAGGTAAAACATAACTATAAATCTATAAAACTTCTCTTAACATATATATATATATATATAAAATATTTGCCTTTTAATTGTGAGAGTCAACCATCGCATCACTCATCCATCACACCCTGATGCTGCGTTACACCCCAGGGTGAAATCCTCTCCTGCCCTCCTGGTGCCTTTTTGGGCTACCTAGAAAGAGACCAGGCAAAATTAAGGGAATAAAAAGTGAGATTCATTGGTTATATTCATTGAAGGGCCTTCAGGTACATTTCGGTACAAAATGGATGATGGGTCATGGGTTTTAATTCTTTTATGAGTTTGGTCCATTTTTGGGTGTAGTCCCTGGGGGGGGCTTCATCTGAAATGTACCTGAATGCCTTAAATAACTAAATAATTAAATAACTAAACAATTAACTAACTAAAAAAATAAACAAACAAACAAATGCTTTTTATTCCCTTAATTTTGTCTGGCCTCTGTTTTTGGGTAGCCCAAGAAAGGCATCGTTCAGCACTGCACCCTGGGACCAGCATGGAATAACCAGGGAGCCCCTTGGCTCTGCCACGGTGCTCCATCCCCATGAGGGCCGGAGCAGAGGGGTGGCCAAGCAGGTCAAGGTCATTCCCACAGCACATTCTAGAACATTCCCATCCCCATCCCTGCCAAAGCAACCAGCTGTGCTCCTGCTGAAGGCCTTGGGATGCTCAGGGTGAAGTGGTGGTGGCCATGCCCGTACCACGGGGTAGGGTTTGCCATGAAAACTGGGAAATTGGGTGGGAAAGCGCTCGGGGAAGGACGAGGAGGGAGGAACAGGCCAGGGAAAGCAACCAGGATGGAGCTGGGGCCCGGTGAGCGGGAGGAAGGGAGGCTGGTCGTGGCTGTGTGCTCAGCAATAGGAAATGCTTTATTAGCTGGGAGTGGTGGAGAGAAGCCAGGCAGGAAGAGGCAGTAATAAGAAACATTTTTTTTTTGACTTCTCCCACATCCAGACCACAGAGCAGCTGCCAAGAGGCTGCGTTGGACAGCGGGGTCGCCAAGGGGACCCTGCAGCCAGGGGAAGGGTGACAATCCCTCCCCCAGCGGGACGGAGGCGGCCGTGGGAGCCCCTCGGTGGCAGGATGGGCGCTGGGAGGGGAGCAGATCCATGAAGATCCTCAGAGCTGGGGCTCAGCAGCGAAGCTGCCCCGGCTGAGGCGGATCCAGGAGCGGGATCGTGGCCGGGAGAGCCCCGCCAGGGCCGGGCAGTGCCGTGGGCTCCCGCAGGACCTGGATGCTGGAGGTGAGTGGGGAAGAGCCTCGTGCTCCTGGGGTCTGGGGCTGCACCCAGCTCGGGGCTTCCCTCCTGGCCAACCCCCGAAATCAGGATTTGGCCCCATTTTCTTTGTGTTCCATGGGACAGCAGGGTTGACATCAGGGTTAGAGAATTTGGGCCAGGGGCACAAGTCAGGGCTCACATCAGTGTGGGGGGAGCAGGATCTGTCCCCAGGTCCTTGCTAAAGAGCTGAAATAATAAGCAGCTGCAGCGGAAAGGCTGGGATCGACGTGGGAAATGGGGAATTTGGGTGTATTTTGAAAAGGAATGGGGAAAAACGGGGGAAGGTTGACAGCTCTGCCAGCGAGGGCTGCAGTGGGCTCCAGCAGCACAGAATGTGCCACCTCAGTGCTCCCCTGCTGCACAGCCACATCCCAGGTCTCTCAGAGGGCAAGGAAGACCCAAATGGTCACTAAAGAGGCTCCATCTCCAAAACCAAGAGAGGAGAGCCCCACCATGGAGCTCCTTCCCAGTGCTGGCCCTGGAGCCCTCTGGGAGGCCGGGACAGCCACGCTGCCCTGTCCCTGCCGTGCAGGAGGAGCCACAGGCCATGCCAGCCCTGCTCCACGGTGGACCTGAGCGGGTTTGGCCGCCCCCCTGAGCGGGTTTGGCTGCCCCCCTGAGCGGGTTTGGCCGCCCCCCTGAGCGGGTTTGGCCGCTCTCTTTGTGTGGTGCACGTTCATGGAGTGGAAATGCCTGCCAGTGAGAGGGGCTGGGCTGGAGGGTGAGCTCAGCCTTGCTGCATCTGTGACCCACCTGCAGGAAAAGCTCCACCTGTGCCTGCAAGCAGGCTGGAGCCCTGGGGTCCGTGGTGAAGCTGCTGGCAGCTCTGCCCTGGTGTCCATGCAGTCCTTCACCCCTGCAGCTGGCACACGCCTGGCTGGCACCGGCACTGGCAGCAGCACGAGGGGCTGGGCTGTGAAAAGGCAGCACAGGGAACTGAGCCCTGAGCCACATCCCGTGGCTAAAGCCCCTGTCAGCAGCAGGAACTGCAGGGGAAGGAGGAAGAGCTGGGGTTGAGGAGCCTGGCCAAGCTGCCCTGGTAGGAGCAGGGACCCCTGAACCACCTTGCACACCCCGAGGGCTGTGCCCGGCCACCCTTCCCTGGACTCCTCTTGTCTTCTGCTCCATTTTCCCTTTGCTTTTCCCTCCAGGGGGGTGGTGGGGAAATTCCCCTTCCCCGGGGTTTGCTCCAGACCCTCGAGCTGCAGCACAGCTGCCTCTTGCCCCCATGTCCCATCCCAGAGGTTCCCTGTGGGTTTTTTGTTTTTTTTTTTTCCTTCTCCTGATGCTACAAATCCCAGAGAATATAACAGAGCACCCAGGCAGGCAGGGTAAGATGCTCTGGATGTCAGGAGGGCACGTGAGCTGCAGCTCCTGATGAGGAAGGAAGGAAGGGACAGGGATGGCTATGCCAGGACTGCTTGGTGCCATTACTGAAGAACCTGGGATGTTTTTCCTGTGGGATGCCAGGAACAGCTCTGGATTAAGGTTTGCTCCCAGTAACAACGACAACCCATGGGATGTTTCACATGCAGCAGAGATTTGGGTGAGGCCCTGCCTGCTTTGTGTTTCATGGCAAATATCCTGCAGCTGTCTGATGGTTCAGGATTTTGGGGAAGTGGCTCCAGGGAAGGAATTCACCACCTGGGAGACTCAGCTTCCCTTTTAAATCATGCATCCTGGAGCTCTCAGGACTGCAAGAAGTGCGGTGCTGGTGGTCAGGAATCAGCAGCCCAGCTCCAGAGGGGTTGATTTTTAAAATAAAGCAGATCCTAGCCCAGCTCTGGGGGAGTTGGGATTGTAAAACAAAGCTGATCCTGGCCCCGCGAGGGTCGGATGGATCAGCCTGGCATCACTCCTACCCCGGGCACCAAGGACCTGCCTCCAGCCCCAGTGACCCCAAGTCACTGTTTCCTCCCCTCGAGCCACAACCAAGTGAGTTATTTTGGGGAGGAAAAGCCCGATTTGCAGCAGGGCTGGAGCCTGCCGGGGTCAGCCACGTCCGTGTGCGCTCCCGAGGGCCGGGCTTGCGTGACTCCGCTTCCCCATCAAGGCCAGAATCTAAACAATCTTGATTCCTGTCCCAGCAGCCCTGGGCTGGGCTCTTCAATTGCAGGAAACGGAGCCTTTGGCATGTTTATGTCGGGAACACGAAGAATGAGCCGAGGAGGGGCCGGGGCCCGCGGCCACGCAGCGAGGCGGGGGGCAGCGGGGGGATCGCCGTGTTTGCCTTGGCAGAAATGTCTCTTTCACAAGGAGAAAAAAAAAAAAAAAAAAAAAGGAAGATTAAAAATAGCCAAACTTCCCCCAAAGGCTCAGCAAGGAATTTTTGGCTGTCCCAGCACCTCTGCTTGTGTCATTGATAAGCTCCACACAAAAGCACCCCCAGGACTGAGCCCCTGCCCGTGGCCAGCGGCCTGGGGCTGCACGTGGTGTGGGGGCTTTGGGCTCCATCCCACGGTCAGGTCTTCCCAAATCTGGGATCCCCAGCAGTGCCGTGGCATCACCGGGGCTGCCAAGCCCACAGGGGCTGGGTTTTTAGGGAGCAGGAGCCCTGGGAACAGCGGGAAGTGAGCAAGGCAGGAGCTTGGGCTGCGTGGACGTGGCAAGGGCCAGGTTCCAGCACATTCCTGAGCGCTGTGGGGCCACGAGTGGTGCCCCACGCCACGGCAGGGAGGTCCCCCGAGCTTGGGAGGTCCCGGGATGTGTCCTCAGGAAGGGCTGTGCCCAGGATGTCCGGAGCCAAACTCCCTTGGAGCAGCACATCCCACCTCACTCTGTGCCTGCCCTTAGCAAGGCCCCCTCCCTTCCCAAAGCCCCCACGGCTGGGGATGGGCCCTGGGGGTGCAGGGGCTGCTCTGAGCCCTCCTCTCTCCACAGGATGACGCCGTGTGGGGTTGGTGGCCGGGCGGTGCTGGCACTGATGACCCTGTCCCTCAGCTTCGCCACCGGTGAGTGCCAGTGCAGTGGGGTGACAGCAGGTTAAAATAAACCCTCGGCTTTTCGGGAGCATCTCTGCCCAAAATAAAAGCCAGGGAGGCAGCTGGGCTCCTCAGGGACTTTGCAATGCCCCTGTGGTATGGTGACCCATCCCCCCGGAGAGGATCTCAGCTTAATTAATTGGGGTTGATCAAGCGCTTCGCTGTCAGCGGAGGGGAGGTGGGGAAGGGCTGGTACCAAATAGTGTGGGTTTTCCCAGGGGTGGTGGTGGTGGTGATGATGGTGGTGGGAAGCAGGAGGAGCTGCTCAGCATCCCAGGGGAGCAGCAGGTGACCTGGGCACAGATCCAGGCTGGGTGCTCTTGCAGGGAGCTCCAGGATAATGCGGCTGTGCCAGGGAGGAGCAGCAGAGATAACTGGGGGGATGAGTCTCCGCCGAGTCCCTGTCCTGCCCACGGGGCCACCAACCCCAAACCGGCCCCACCACCAGCCCACAGCGCTGGCACCAGGCAGCCTTTGGGGCAGGGGGACAGGGAGTGCAGGATGGCCACCAGAGCCATCCCCTCGCTGTCCCCTCGCTGTCCCCTCGCTGTCCCCTCACCACCGGATGTCTGGCTGCCCTCACGCCGAACTCACTGATTCCAGGAGGGATATTTTCTGTGCAAAAGGGCAGAGCTAAATTAGGAATTTGGGAGCGTGGCTGCCATCTGAGCCACTCTGGCACCACGGTGCTGGAAAGTGCCTTAGGGGGAGTCAGGAAAAACTCTGGGAAAGACCCTGGGTTTGGCACCCAGCTCCCAAAACACCCACTGGGAAGGCACTGGCTGAGTTTGGGGCTTTTGATCTCACCCCAGGCTCCCACAGGTCCCATGTCCCCTGGGATTTTGCGACCCTGTGTGTTGTAAACCAGTTCATCCCAGTTAATCCCAGCTGCTGGGCTGGATGCACAGTCCATCCCAAAGAGCCTCTTGGGGGTGTGGGAACAGGGCACCCCCAGGTTCAGGGCTGGGACTTGGAGCAGGTGATTTTCTGGGAGGTGTCGGGATGGGCTCCTTGTGCTGAGCACTCACAGCACCCTGCCCCTCCTTCTCTGATGGTCCCAGGCTGCCCATTCTCCAAATTTGGTTCATGTCCCTGTCCCCAAAGCCACCAAAGCTCCCGGGTGGGCACTGGGGTGACCCCATGGCACAACGTGTCCCCTCCTGGTGCCCGCAGAGGAGCTGCTGTGTGCCTGCGATGTGCCCCACTGCAGCCAGCCCAACTGCACGGGCAAGGTGTGCTTCGTCAGCAAGAGGAGGGAGGAGGGCACCATCACCCAGCACCGCGGCTGCTTCTCCCAGAACATTCTGGAGCACTGCCACGCGTCCGTCACGGAGCAGTACGGCATGAGGTGCTGCAACTTCCACATGTGCAACGCCCAGCTGGAGATCTTCCTGCAAGGTACACGGCCAAGGGGACGGGGGACGAGCTGCCCACGGGGCTGGAGAGGTGCTTGGGGTCTCAGGATCGTCCCTGTCCTCACTCAGCACCTACGGAGCCACCACGACGCCCTCAGGTGTCCCTTGTTGGGCTGTGCCTGCAGAGCTGCCATCCGTGGGGTTGATCCCAATGCAGGGACACTGTCCCCAGGTCCAAGCCCAAACCCCAGACCTCCACCCTTCCAGGTCCACCCTCGCGCTTCCATCCCTCGTTTCCCCCACCCAGGAGAAGATGCCCCGGTAGAGACACCTTCCCTACCCAGCCTCCTCCTGATGATCTTCGTGCCACTGCTCTCCCTCCTCATCCTCGCGGCGCTCACGGCACTCTTCTGCTGGAAGGTGGCCCAGCACCGCCACAAGCACAGTGACTTTGGTGACACAGACCTCATGCTGAAGGCATCCATGATGGGAGACAGCACCTTAGAGGTGGGTGGGCTCCGTGAGGGACCCCAGGTGTCCCCGAGGTGTGTGTGTGTGTGGGGATGGCCACCACGCTGACCCCGTGGCCACCCTGTTTGCACAGGACCTGCTGAACGATGACTGCACCACGGGCAGTGGTTCAGGGCTGCCTTTCCTTGTCCAGAGGACGGTGGCTCGGCAGATCACCCTCATGGAGTGCGTGGGTAAGGAGGCTGCCCCAGCCACCCCCAGCTGGTGCTGGAGTGATGGCACCACAGCCTCAAGCCCAGGAGGGGTTTGGACCCAGCCGTGTCAGCCAAAACCCAGCAGCAACCCCAAGTTCTTCCCCTGTCCTGCTGACTGGGGAGGGAGGGAGGGAGCAGCTGGGTGGGTGAGGGGATATTGGCCAAGGAACTGCTGCTCCATCGCTCTCCCACACGGGATCCAGGTGCTCACCTGGCTCCTGGGGGCACTGTGTGACACACTGGCACGGCTGTGGCAGGTAAAGGGCGCTACGGCGAGGTGTGGCGAGGCGTGTGGCACGGGGAGAGCGTGGCCGTGAAGATCTTCTCGTCCCGGGACGAGCAGTCGTGGTTCCGTGAGACAGAGATCTACAACACCGTCCTCCTCCGGCACGACAACATCCTGGGTGAGCCAGGAGGGCTGGGGAAGAGGGGGCAGCTGCGGGGTGGGCCCGTGATCCAGGTGTTTCTCAGGATCCCTGATCCCAGGTGTTTCCCAGGTCCTTGATCCCAGGTGTTTCTCCCTGTCCCTGACCCCAGGTGTTTCCCAGGGTCCCAGGTGTTTCTCCCTGATCCCAGGTGTTTCCCAGGGTCTCAGGTGTTTCCCAGGGTCCCTGATCCCAGGTAATTTCCAGGATCCATGATCCCAGGTGTTTCCCAGGGTCTCAGGTGTATCCCAGGTGTTTCCCAGAGTCTGTGATCCCAGGTGTTTCCCAGGTCCTTGATCCCAGGTGTTTCCCAGGGTCCCTGATCCCAGGTAATTTCCAAGATCCATGATCCCAGGTGTTTCCCAGGGTCTCAGGTGGATCCCAGGTGTTTCTCAGGGTCTCTGACCCCAGGTGTTTCCCAGGTCCTTGATCCCAGGTGTTTCCCAGGTTCCCTGATCTCAGGAGTTTCTCCCTGTCCCTGATCTCAGTTGTTTCCCAGGGTCCCAGGTGTTTCTCCCTGATCCCAGGTGTTTCCCAGGTTCCCTGACCCCAGGAGTTTCTCCCTGTCCAGGTTTCATCGCCTCTGACATGACGTCCAGGAACTCCAGCACGCAGCTCTGGCTCATCACCCACTACCACGAGAACGGCTCCCTCTACGACTACCTGCAGAGGACAGTCCTGGATGTGGACACCTGCCTGGGCTTGGCCTCCTCCATCATCTGTGGCCTCGTCCACCTCCACGTGGAGATTTTTGGCACGCAAGGCAAACCTGCCATCGCCCACCGTGACCTGAAAAGCAGGAACATCCTGGTGAAAAGCAACCGGCAGTGCTGCATCGCAGACCTGGGTGAGATGGAGGGCTGGGATGTGGTGCCCCAGGGATGTGGCACTTAGGGGTGTCAAACCCCGGGGCAGTGGTGCCCAGGGCTGCAGCAGCACCCAAGGGTACCCAGGGGTGTGGTGGCCCAGCGATGAGGTACCCCAGGGATGTGGTACCTCAGTGATGAGGTATTCAGGGATGTGGTACCCCAGTGATGAGGTACCCTGGGGATGTGGTACCTCAGTGATGAGGTATTCAGGGATGTGGTACCCCAGGGATGAGGTACCCCGGGGATGAGGTACCCCAGGGATGAGGTACCCTGGGGATGTGGTACCCCGGGGATGAGGTACCCCGGGGATGTGGTACCCCAGGGATGTGGTACCCCGGGGATGAGGTACCCCAGGGATGAGGTACCCTGGGGATGAGATATCCCAGGGATGTGGTGCCCTGGGGATGAGGTACCCCAGTGATGAGGTACCCCGGGGATGAGATATCCCAGTGATGAGGTACCCCAGGGATGTGGTACCCCAGGGATGAGGTACCCCGGGGCTGTGGAGCCCCAGGGACATGGTGCTGCGGGGCTGTGGAACCCCACAGAGGTGATGCTCCAGGAATGTGGTACCCCAGGGATGTAACATTCCAGGGATGTGATGGTGCCACAAGGATGTGGTGTCCTGGAGTTTCGGGACCTCATGGATGTTGAGCCTCATGGATGCAGCACCAGCACAGCACTGATCAGGACCGGAATCCCATTATTTTACAGGTGAATTGATGCCCTTAAAAGTCATCCCAAATGACTCTATGACCTGTCCCCCCCAGGGCTGGCCGTCATGCACTCCCAGGGCAGCGACTACCTGGACATTGGCAACAACCCCCGGGTGGGCACCAAGCGCTACATGGCCCCGGAGGTGCTGAGCGAGCAGATCCGCACCGACTGCTTCGAGTCCTACAAGAAGACAGACATCTGGGCGTACGGGCTGGTGCTCTGGGAGATCACCCGGCGCACGGTGGTGAACGGTGAGCAGCTCCCGGCCGCCGGCTCCGCTCGCTCCCGGCTCCCCGCGAGGCTCCGCGCCCGTTCCCTCCTTCCCTCCTTTTCTTGTTCCTTTTTTTTTTTCCTCCTTTCCTTCGCCCAGAAGATTAGCTGTAAATTATAAACACTGTAATCTAGTGTCAGCACCCGGCTCCCTGATTAAAGGGCCCATTAGACTCAATCAGTGCTTTGTTTGTTCAGCGCTGATTAGAAAACAAGCAGCTTCAAGCGCTGCCTGGAAAGCGGCCACGGCCGGGACCTCCGGCCGCCGGGCTTGGCTCGGGAACTCGGGACTGGGGCAAGGGGAAGGGTCCCCCGGCGCTGGGGATGAACCTAATTGGGGCTGCGTGGCCAGGGCTGCTCATCGCGGCAAAGTCCATTTAAGCATTAATTAAATGGTGGGCGCTGGCGGATGGGGCGGGAGGGTCCCCCCAGGCGAAGTCTGGCCGGGATAATCTCATTTATCTCCCCAGCGCTCCCTCAGATTACACATTTACTCCGAATTACCCCAGCCTTGCGTAGGAACGACTTTCAGCCGGCTGGTTTAACCCTTCCAGGATCCCTCACTCTCCAGGACAGCTTCAGGGGATCGGGGATGGGGAACTCCAGGGGACTCTGAGGTTTTGGGGTCACCCCTTGGGGTGCAGGGAGCTGGTGGGGGCTCGAGGCTTCCCGGAGACGTTAGATCCCACGGGGGACAGGGACATTTGCGAGCATTAAACCGAGATTAGCTGGGCCAGCTGGCAGGCTGACCACCAGGTGCTGAGTGGAGGTGGCCACAGTGCCAAGGGTGCTGGAGCTGACGATATCCGTGGTGGGGCTGGCGCTGGACTGGCGCCAGGGTTGCACTTGGTGCTGGAGGCACCGGTGGTGCCAGAGCCAGCTGCCACCGCCCCCGGTGCCCAGGAGAGACACGTCCCACCGGCAATGCTGCAGGGAGCGGCTCGGCTGTGCCGGGAGCCTCCAGCGGCCCATGACGGGCAGGATGGGGGGGAACCCCTCGCTCTCCCCCGCCCTCACGCCTCCCCTCTCCCGCAGGCGTCGTGGAGGAGTACCGGCCGCCCTTCTTCGACGCCGTGCCCAGCGACCCCAGCTTCGAGGACATGAAGAAGGTGGTGTGTGTGGACCAGCAGACCCCCGTGATCCCCAACCGCCTCTTCTCCGACTCGGTGAGTCCCGGGGGGACCGCTCCCATCCCACCCCTTTGCTACCCGTTCAACCCTTCCGTTTATCCCTCTTTTTGTGCCTCCCCAGGTTCTGTCGGCGCTGGCGAAGGTCATGAAGGAGTGCTGGTACCAGAACCCCTCGGCCCGTCTCACCGCCCTGCGCATTAAAAAGACCTTGAAGAAGCTGAGCAACTCCGTCGAGAAGCCAAAACTGGAGCAGTGAGTGCCGGGAACCGGACACCGGAGCCACTGACGGCTGCACCGGGGACGGGATGGCTCCGGTCACGGAGGGGATTTGCTCACAGCTCCTGCCTCTCCCACTCCTCCTTCGAGCCGGTTGAATTTGCAAGCACGAAAAAAATAGGGGAGAAAAAAAACCAAAACAAACCAAACCAAAAAAACCACCCACCAAAGGAGGAATCTTCCACCCGGCCATAAAAATATCCCCTGGATCCGTCATCCGACACCGGCGCGTCTCGCCGTGCCGCCGGGGATGGCAGCTGGTCGCCCACCCCGAGTCCACCCCGGAGAGGGGCACGGGTGGCAGAACCAGCCCCTGCTGCACCCCCAGCCCTCGGGGCACCCACCCAGGGCCGGCTCTAGCCGGGCGCGGAGCTGCCCGGGCCTGCCCGCCCGGCGCTGGCAGCGCGGCAGGAATTCCCCGGCGGAGCCGCGGCGCCCGGCGCGCCTCCCGCTAGAGGAGGGATGGGTTTTTCTGGGAAAGGATGGTCCAAGGGCAGCACCCCCTGGTTTTTCTGGGAAAGGATGGTCCAAGGGCAGCATCCCTCTGGTTTTTCTAGAAAAGGATGGTCCAAGGGCAGCACCCCCTTGTTTTTTCTAGAAAAGGATGGTCCAAGGGCAGCACCTCCTGGTTTTTCTAGGAAAGGATGGTCCAGGGGCAGCATCCCTCTGGTTTTTCTAGGAAAGGATGGTCCAAGGGCAGCATCCCCCTGTTTTTTCTAGGAAAGGATGGTCCAAGGGCAGCATCCCTCTGGTTTTTCTAGATTTTCTGGGAAAGGATGGTCCAAGGGCAGCATCCCCTGGTTTTTCTAGAAAAGGATGGTCCAAGGGCAGCATCCCTCTGGTTTTTCTGGGAAAGGATGGTCCAAGGGCAGCATCCCTCTGGTTTTTCTGGGAAAGGATGGTCCAAGGGCAGCACCCCCCGGATCCACACCCTGGATTTTGGGGATCCCAAAAAACGAGGAGCTGCTGGCGTCCAGTGTGGTGTGAGCGTCAGGATGGGGGTCCCGTGGTGATCCTTCCTTGCCAAGCAGGCAGCATCCCCCTTGCCAAAGAAGTGCCCTCTTGGGTCTTTGCCAATATTTTGGTGTTTTCCGAGGTGTTTTGGCTCGGCCGGCTTCATCCCACGTTGCTCCTCGCCATCCCAAAATCCACCCCATGCTTGGAGATGTTTGGACATGACCAGGATGGGACGTTCAGCAGAACCAGCTTTGCCACATAACTATTTAATTATTAAGATTTAATATATTTAATAAAGTGTAAAGCTATTTTATCACCTAAGAGCTGCCCAACCTGCCATGCTGGGCACTGGGCACCACGGCAGGATGGGCCTGGGCACTCAGCTCCAAAGTGCCCTCAGCACATCACAGCTGCCAGCTTGGTCTGTGCCCAGTTAGAGACTGGGAGGAACTGGGCAGCAGAGGGCGGCTGCTGGTTTTGGGCACGGCGTGAGGTTAGGGAGGGTCTTGGGTGTCTTAATCTGGGCTTGGGGTGCCCTGCCAGGGTTTGGGGTGCTCAGCCTCTGGTTTGGGGTGCTATCCCAGGGTCATGCTTGCACACCTGCATACCTGCACACACATCATGCTTGCACACACACCCTGCACACCTGAACACGCATCCTGCACACCTGCATACCTGCACACACATCATGCTTGCACACACACCCTGCACACCTGCACACCTGCACACACATCATGCACACCTGAACAAACACCCTGCACACCTGCACACACACACCCTGCACACCTGCACACACATCATGCACACCTGTGCACACACATCATGCACACCTGAACACCTGAACACACATCATGCACACCTGAACACACACACCCTGCACACCTGCACACCTGAACACACACTGTGCACACACAAACACCTGAACACACAGATCACACCTGTGCACACACAAACACCTGAACACACACATCATGCACACCTGCACACACATCATGCCTGCACACCTGCACACACATCACACCTGTGCACACACAAACACCTGAACACGCACATCGTGCACACATCACCACACACCACACATGCTTGCACACACACGTCATGCTTGCACACACAACGCGTGTGCGCACACACCATGCAGGCTTGAAAAACGCACAAAGCACTCGTGGACACGGGCGCACAGCTCACACCCAACACACGTCATGTGTGCTTGCACAAACACGGCACGGATGTCACAAGCACCCCGCGAATGCACGCCTACAGCACACGTGATTGCACACACACAAACCACGCTCGGAAACACGGATCAGGCAGGCTCGAACACACTCATCGTGCGTGTGCACACACACCTCACACAAAAATCACACACAAAAATCGCCCAGACAACACACGTGTCACACACGCATATCACACGCGCACACACACGACACAAACACGTGTATCACACATATCACACACATCACACACATCTCACACTTATTACACTTATCACACATATCTCACACACATCTTACACACTTATCACACCCATATGTCACACACTTATCTTACACACTTCTCACACCCATATCACACACATCACACACATACATCACACATATCTTACACACTTCTCTCACACTTGTCTCACACATATCTTACACCCCTACCACACCCATATCTCCCCCCATCTCCCCCTTATCTCCCCCATATTTCCCTCCTATCTCATACTTATCTCCCACACATTTCCCCCTATCTCCCCCATATCTCACACTTATCTCCCCCCTATTTACCCCATATCTCCCCCTTATCTCCCCCATATTTCCCCCCTATTTCCCCCATATCTCCCCCACATCTCACTCCTATTTCCCCCCATCTCACCCCTATTTCCCCCATATCTCCCCCTTATCTCCACCTATCTCCCCCATATTTCCCCCCTATCTCCCCCATATCTCATACTTATCTCCCACACATTTCACCCCTATTTCCCCCATATCTCCCCCTATCTCCCCCCTATTTCCCCCATATTTCCCCCATATTTCCCCCCTATCTCCCCCCTATTTCCCCCTATATCTCCCCCCTATCTCCCCCATATCTCCCCCCTATCTCCCCCCTATTTCCCCCATATCTCCCCCCTATTTCCCCCCTATTTCCCCCTTATCTCGCCCCCTATCTCCCCCCAGCCCGCTGTCCCCTCCCGCCCCGTGTGCGCAGGCGCGGGCTCGCCCCGCCCCTCCCCTTGGCCCCGCCCCTGGCCCCGCCCCCGCTCCCCCTCCCGCCGGCGCTGCGGCCGCTCCGCTCCGAGGCCGCGGCGCGTCCCCGCCATGGCCGCCCGGGCCCCCCGCTTCCCTCCGGCCCCTCCCGCCGCCCGCCGCTCCCCGCCGTCCCCCGCCGCCCTCCTGCTCCTCCTGCTCCTGCTCCCGGCCGGGCCGCTCGGCGGGGCCCGCGGTGAGTGAGCGGCGGCGCCGGACCCGGCGCCGGGCACCGGGCACAACATGGCGGCGCCCCCGCCCCCGCCGCCAGGGGAACGGGGAGGACCGGGGAGGGGTCGTGAGGGGGGAGCGAGGGGCGATGCGGGGGAAGCGGGAGGGAGGCGATGCGGGGGGCTGAGGGCAGCGCGGGGGAAGGGCCGGGGCCTGCCCGGGGCTGGGGCGGGGGGCGGCTGCGGGGCGGGGGTGAGGCCGAGGGGAGATTTTAGACGGGCTTGGGGCGGGGGAAAGGGGTGAGAGGGAGCTGGGGGTGTGAGGAGGCCCTGAGGAGTTTGGGGGCGGGGAGACACAGGGGTGGGTGTTCCAGGGTGGCGAGAAGGACTGGGGTGGGGGCTGGGGGAGGCGAGAGGGTTGCAGGGGCCTGGAGGTGCCCCCGGGGCTGTGAGGAGGCCCCTGAGGGGTTTGGGGTGGTTGGATGGGTGTGGGTGTTTCAGGGTGAAGAGAAGGATTTGGGGGTGGGATCCATGGGGTTAGGGGTTTCTGGAAGCAGGGGGGACTCTGAAGGCATCAAGGACGTGTGTTGGATGTTTGGGGGGCTGCAGGGGTGTGTGGATTGTGTGAACCGGAGCCGGTTTGGGGCTTTCCCCCAAAGAGGGGACGGGGATGTGTCGGGGAGGGGCAGCAGCAATTGGGGCTGGGGTTGGCCCCCAGTGCCGGGGGATGCTCTGAAGAGGCCTGTGCTCACCTTGGGAGGAGATCTGGGGGCCTTCAGCCTGGTTTTGGGAGATAACGATGGAAACTGGGATTTGTGGGTTTCACAGAGGATGGACTTGGGGGTCTCAGGGGTGTTTTCTGGGCTTGTCACGGAGGTGTGGATCAGCCCAGGGTGGGAAGTGCCACCGTGTTGTCATGAACCTTCTGGAGTTTGTGGCCTCTTCCCATTATCCTGTGGCCCGTGCCGGGGTGAACTGGGCAGCCCCCCGTGCCCCAGAGGTGGCAGTGTGTCTGTAACATCTGCAGTTTGGGCTTTTAAGGAAACCTTTCCATCCCCTGAGCTTCTGGACTGGAACAACTGTAAATATTTGTTTGGAGGGGAGGTGAGGGAGGAAAAACTCTTTGTGTCACTTGTTTGTTCCGTGTTGATCCTTTTCCTTTCCCTGGCCTGGTTCTGTGGCTCATGGGGGGAAGAGTGAGGGGTCTCAGCTCTGGGTTTGGGAGGAGCAGGAGGCCTCTGCTGCAGGCTTGGGGCAAGCAGAGCATCTCAGCTCCAGTTCGAGGAAGGAAATTGATTTGGGATGAACTGGGCCCTTTTCCCCAGAGGAAAGACCTGACCGAGCATCTCCTGGGGACAGAGGACGGGCTGGTGGCCCTGCCTCTGGTGTCCAGGGCTTCCCAGAGCAGTCCAGCTCTGTGGCCATCGGGGTGATCACTGTTGTGTAACTCAGGTACCTGTTCTGACAGGTTCCACTGTGGAATATTTTTCTCCTCCCCAACCTCTCACCGTTTGTGTTCTGCATTCCCACCTGACGGTCGGAGGGTAATAACTGTGTGTGTGTGTGTGTGCAGATCTGGGCTTGTTAGAGCACGGAAAATGGCTTCAAACCTCACCTGGGCAGCAGGTGAGGGTTTACCTGGGAGTTCTGGGAACTTGGGAATAGAAATGGGCTTTTGGGAGGAGAGTAGCTGTGTTTTGGTGTAACCTCAGGTAAAGCCCAGCCTTACAAGGGTGTTCCAGCTCCTGTGTGATAAGTGGCAGGGCAGGATCAGATGAGACTCGTGGCACGGCTGTTCTCAGGCTTTCACTTAGCTAAAAGCTGGTGTTTATTAAAAAAAATCATAATTAATAAACAGGAAAGGACCAATTGACTGTACAAATCCCCTGGAAACTTGGCGACTCCCGGTGCCTTTGATTTTGGGCTCTATGAGTGACTATTGTTTCCGCTCAGTGTGTGCTGAGGTTTCATTCAGTGCAAGGTGTGAGCTCAGCCCGGGCTGGAGGGAGCTGCACTCATGGAATGAGGTGCAGGATGGCAGGGATCACCCTGGGAATTGTTCTCTGCTCCAGCAGCCATGATGCACGTTTGGTATGCCGGGGCTGCCCTCGCTATTGTGCCTCGTACCGGAGATTTAACAGCTGCTTATTTCGGGAAAGGCTGGAAAAACATCAGAATTTCTGCAGTGCTGGGGAGCTGGGAACCTCTGCGTGCCAGTAAATAGTGCAGACAGCACTCCCCCAGCCCCTTCTTTGAAAAATAAAAAAAGGAAAATAAGCAAGGCTCCTTTGCAGAGGGGTCTTGCAGGTCGGCTTTGCTTGAAATAAATCAAAAACTCACCCTGGGGAATAATTTTGGGGCAGCAGATTTTATTATTTATCAAATATTTACCCAGTTAAATCAGGCAAACTCTGCGTGGTCCGTAAGTTATATCCTACAACTTTCCAAGAAAGCCTTTCTCTAACTGGAAATTAAAACCAGTGTCCAACAAGCATTCCTGAACTCGTCCAGCTCCTTGGCCAGACAGCTTGGGTTGTTTTTTTTTTCTTTCCCCTGGTTAGGCTGCCAGGAGTGGATGCTCCGGAAATGGCTGTTGCGAAAGGAGCGCAGTCAAACGTCAGCTCTCTTAGCAGCAAGCAAAGTTCACTGGGTGGTGACAGGGGGAATGTGTCCTGCCCTGAGCAGAGCAGGCAGGAATTGCTTCTCTGAGGGTTTTACAGGGATGAAATGCTGGCTGGGAGCTCCTTTGTCCTCCTTGTTTAAGCGCCTGGCTCTCAGCTGCCCCGTGCTTCTCATGTGCACCGCTGTTTATTTATTTCTTTTCAGCAGAAAAAGAGCCTTCTCTGCACCTTAAATCCCCTTGATAAAGTCTTGCTGCCTTTTTGTGGCCTTCTTGGAAGTGTGGATTGCTGGATGTGGGAATGTAGACCGCATGTTAAACGATGTATTTCCACTCTGGAAAAGCCAATTGCCTGAGAGAAGCCAGGATGGGTCTGAAGTCTTGGAGCCTTGATAAACCTGGGCATCAGGTGTGCAGGGTGTTCTTCCCCAGCACCAGTGTGTGTGGTCTGTTGGCTCCTGAGCTGGTTTCCTGACGAGTTCAAACACAAAATAGGTGTCAGACCAGAGCCCAGAGAGGGAACGGGGAGCTGTGTGTCCGTGTTCTGGGTGGAAGAGCAACAGCAGAAACATCAAGGCTTCTTCTAATTAACCTCTTAATGATGAGACTCCTGTCAATCCCTTATTTACAATTCATTCAGAAGCTCTTTTGTGTTCCTGGAGTAGATGCAGGGAAAGTTCTGCACTTTAAAGCCACATTCTTCCTGCCTCTTTTTTTTTTTTTTTTTCCATTTCGTGTGTTTTCTGGTCAGCCGTGCTGCCTTCACGTCAGGTCCAGCCTGTGCCAGGGGACTGCAGCCAGCTCAAAGAAGTTGAGACTCTTACTTCCAGCTTGAAATATCCCAGGATAATGTTAGTTTCTGGATGACTTGCTTTAAAGTGCTTTGTTTTTCATAGTGCTTTGCAGCTAATTTTAACTCCATTTCGTGTAGCAGCAGTGGGTCAGTAGATATCATAAGCACCAGCAAGAAGCAAAAGAGAAATGTTTTGATCCAAAACAGGAGGAGAAATTGGAGGGGAAGTGAGATGTAAGGAAGGTACTCGAGGTGGTGGTGCTGTGTCTATGGAAGGGCAGATCCCTGCTCGTTTCTCCAGCTCCTTAGTAAGGAAAAGGGCAGTGACAGCATCCAGAACTGGCCTAACACTGGATTTTGGAGGCAGTGGGTGCAGGTGAGCTGGCTCTGGGGTTTGGAGGGGACCCCTGGGGAGTCACTTTGGACTCGAGTGTGTCCCAGCGAGGGGTGGAGGGATCCCTGTTGGGGACACCAAGCAGACAACAGTCGGGGTGAATATGAGTGTGAAGGGCCATCAAGGTGATCAGAGGGATGGAGCACCTCTCCTGGGAGGCAAGGATGGGAGAATTGGGATTGTCTGGAGAACAGAAGCTTTGGGGTGACCTGATTGTGGCCTTCCAGTACTGGAAGGGAGTCTGCAAGAAAGAAGAGGGGGAGAATCTTTACAAGGAGTGCCAGGACAAGAGGGAATGGCTTCCCACTGCCTGAAGGCAGGGTTAGATGGGATATTGGGAAGAAATTCTTCCCTGTGAAGGTGGTGAGGCCCTGGCACAGGTTGCCCAGAGAAGCTGGGGCTGCTCTTCCCTGGAAGTGCTCCCCTGAAGGGGGCTTGGGCAACGTGGGATAATGGAAGGTGTCCCTGCCCATGGCAGTGGGGTGGAACAAAATGAATTTTGAGGTCCCTTCCAACCCAAAGCATTCCAGGATTCCATGATAATATAATGGAAAGTAAATCTTGTTTCTTTAAAGCCTTCATCAGTATCCCCTCATCATTGCCTCTGGGAAAGGGAGCTGGTTGTTTCCTTGGAGCTCTGTTCCTTTATCCAGCTGAACAAGGAGCACACAGGGACTCCTGGACACACCTCAGCTCCCTCTCCACGAGGGAATGGATATTCCTATCCCTGTGTGATACAGGTTGCTCTTTATTTTGGCACAGCACAGAGCCAGACACTGACAGGTATTTCTTTCTTCCGAGCATGTTTACACACGTCCCTCTTCATTAAAGCATCCGAAGAAGCAGCAGAGCTACAAAGCCAATTGTTCCCCATTTCTGTTGCTAACATTATGCTGCTGCAGCATGAAACTGGTGCTCCCAGAGTGGGGCTCATTAAGTTTGGTGCTGCACAAAGACACAATCAGCTGCAGCTCCTGTTCCAGAGCCTTGGAGAGGCTCAAAGTCAGGGGAATCATTCTTCCAGCCTCGATTCGAACGGTTGAAAAAGAACAGCAGCTACAATCCCTGCAAAAATCTGTTTATCTGGTAAATACGTGGGTGGTTATTGGCAATTTTACCAATGATCATCTTCAGGTTAATTATCCTCATACATATTGAACAGGTAGAGTTCAGCCTTGAGAAAATGGCATCTTTCTTAGGCACAGCTTCGGGAGATGCTGGAAAATGTATTCTAAAAGGTGGTTAACACCATTGCAGGAGATTCTGCTGTGAAACTTTCCCCTGTCTAGCTGCAGAGACATCTTGACACATGCAACTCCGTGTGAGAATAAATACGTGCAAAATGAGCTCGGAGAGTTGCTGGGAAAGGAGGAGAAATGTTCTTTGCCTGTCAGAGCTCAGTGTTTGAGTCTCCCTGGAGCACAGAGCTCAAATCTACAGCCCCCCACCTGTTTGTTTGGATCCATTTTGGGAATGCAGGTTGCTTTTAATGGGGGGATTTGGAGGGAGAGAGCCAGCCCTTGCTTTTTTCCTCTTTTCTGTGGTTGATGCAGGGGGATATGGATACCTCTGTGCCCCAGGATCCTTTCAGAGCTGGGGCTGTGACCTGGGAACCTCGAGGGGAGCAGAACCAGCTCTTGGGCTTGAGGGAGTCAAACCCTGGGCTGGGATAGTCGAAGATGAGGAGAGATCACTCAGCACTGCCAATAAACAAATATTTTTTTTATTGTTTATTGTCAGTGCTGAGTGACCTCTGAGGTTTTGGGGAAGAGAAGTGAGGCCCGGCCTCGGATCGAATCACAGCAAGGTTTGCTCCAACCTGCTCCATCCCTGCAGTGAGAACAAAGCTTTTCATGCACAGGATGTGCAGCTGAACGTTGGGCTTGTTCAGGCAGTGTCTCTGAAGGGCTGGGCTGGGCTCTGGGTGTCGGTGTGGGGAGCAGATCGAGCGGGCTCTGCTCCAGCTCCAGCTCCTCTTGCACCTTCCACGCAGACGCATCCCCGGGCGCTCCGCGAGGGGGGAACGCGCCGCCCCGGCTCTGGGAACTGCTCTTTGTTTCCCTTCACCCCATCTATTTCCTTCAGCCCAGGCGTTTTGGTTTTTTTTTTTTTTTTTATTAAGTAGATTATATGTTTGGCTCAATAGGAGCTTTTCTTCCCGAAGGAAAAAGAATGCTGTTGGCATGAAAAATCCTTTTATCCACTCCTGTCTCCTGCTTTGCCCCGGCTGCTCTCGAGAGCACCCAGGAGATACCAACGGGGGGCTCTGCTTCCCTGCCCACCTTCTGTCCCCCACCCAAGGGCAAACAACAGTTGCTTTTTCCTGGCTTCTGATAAGTTTGTGACAGAAGAATTTGCCTTTCTGGTTAAGCAAACTGGAGTTACTGGACCCGCATGAGTTGCTCTGTAATTCTCCTCTTTGCCAGGAGCTTCCCAGTGAGCCCCGGTGCAGACAGGCCTTTCCTCCCTGGCACACACAGAAAATTGGAGAGTTCCTGCCTGCAGCCTGGAGGTTCTGGCCAACAATACCTGGAAAGCCCCTCAAGGGTCTGTGATGAGAGGTGGAGAGAAGGACAGTCATGTGCTGAAGGCTCCATTCTCTTTGTTCTAGCTGCTCTCTGATTTTTGGGGTGCAAACATAAGAATTACAGTTAAAAAAGAGCTGTTGTCTGAGAGGGAACAGGGTGAGGTGGAGCCGTGGGGCATCCCCCTCCTTTTGCAGGAAATTTTGGCTTTGTGCACAGAGCAGATAAGGATCTCACTCTGTCTCCAAGCTGGGGCTCTGGTATCATACCTTGCAGGTAAACTGATTTTTTTGTTGTTTTTTAATCCTACAAATGAGGCTGAGCAGACACGACCTGCTTCTCTGCTTTCACTCTCAAAGGCATGCTCAGTTTCAGGCCAGATAATTCACTCAGAAGTTTACAAAACCAGTTTTATTAGTGCATTGAAGTGTTTTGTTTGCTTTGTAGCTTCTGGAAGCAAAACTGCCACAGCCTAAATCTTGGAATTGAGACCTCAAAAATGAGTCTAACAGGAACAAAGTTCAGTTTTGTTGTATCTAAATCAAACTGAAAAGAACCTACACAGTGAAATGTGTGTGGGTTAAATGTTTTTAATTTGTACCTCGAGCTTTTGATAAGTAATAAGGGAGATGCTTTAAAAGACCATTTCCTTTTAAGTAGACATGAAGGCAGGAATGTGCCCTGGGTGCTCTTTGCCATCTCAGATTTTCATAAAATCTCCTTTATCACCAACCTTTGTTCCCCCAAGTGTATGTATTTTTCAGAATTGTCTTTTCTGCACTCTGCTGACCATGGGAGAACACTGATCTTGGAGCTGTTTGAAGTGCATGTTACGGAGGGTTTTTTTCCTTTCATTATAACATTTCCTCTCAAAATCTTCAGAATCTGTGGATGTTCTCCACCCTTCTCAACACAGATCAGTCTGACAGTCTTCCCTGTCTGTTTTCTGTCCTGTGTCCCTTTTCACTGGCCTGTGCTGAGCACCTGGTAATTAGCTCCATTTGCTCGTGATGCTTTTTAAAGGTGTCTCACTCAACAGCTCTTCAGCTTTTGATCACAGAGTTACAGAATCATGAAATGTCCTGAGTTGGAAAGGGTCCACCAGGATCATCCAGTCCAGTTCCTGGTCTTGTGCTGACATCCCAAAATCTCACCTTGGGCATCCCTGGCAGCGCTGTCCAAACGCTCCTGGAGCTCTGGCAGCCTCGGGGCCGTGCCCATTCCCTGGGGAGCCTGGGCAGTGCCAGCACCCTCTGGGGGAAGAACCTTTCCCTGATACCCACCCTAAACCTCTCCTGACACAGCTCCAGACGTTCCCTTGGCTCTTGTCACTGGCTTTTCACTGCAGTTTTGAATCTGTTGATTCCAAACTAACCAGCACCCACATTCAGCCCATCTGAAACAGCTCACAACAGCAGCTGGAAAAGGAGGAGCAGCATCCAGGGAGAATTAAGTGAATAGTAATGCAATTACCCTGATTGATTTACCCAGGTCTCTGGGATAAGGGCTAATGGGTGTCTTCCTCCTAAAGGAGCCCTGAGTAAATCAGGACCAGCTTGTTTTTCATTAAGCTTAGGGTAACATGGCCCCACACCACAAGTGTTGAGGGTGACTTTGTGTGTGACTTCACACTGAGAGGATTTAGATCAGCCTGGGCAGAGTTAACTGTGGCACTTGTATCTTTTAAAACCCTTCTTCACAGCCTCCCTACCTGAAAGCCCATTTCTGCAGCGGGTAAGGACATGTTTTGGATTCCCTCTGGGAAGGCTGGGAGAGCCGATGAAAGCTGGTGAAAACCCAGCGTGCTGCTAAACAAGCCCCACCCTTCTTCTTGACATTGTTGGATTCCTCTTTGTTCCCAAGGATGGCAAGGCCTGGGGATTTGCTTATATTTTCAGGCAGCTTGAGAAAAGTACAATGACAGCTGGGAGGTGGAAAAATGTGGGAATCTGCCTCAGAGTTTCTCCTTCTCTTTATCCAAATAATCTTTGTGGAGAGCAGGCAAAAAGCCAGGAATTTATTTGACCCAAGGTAGTGTCTCGGATCAGGAAAGCAGTTATTAAATCAGTGGCTGATCTAGCTGGGTGTGCACGCTTGGCTCGTGCGGTCGGTTGGGATTGGCTTTGGTTTGGCCTCTGCCAGCTGCTCCTTGTCTCCGTGAGCTGGGGTGGTCGTCCCTCGCCAGCCCGGATTAGACAGCTCCAGGGAGCCTGGACAGTCAGCCCAGGTGGAATCAGGTCAGTCAGTTTGAGTAATTGTTGTTTTTTTGGGTTGAGTCTGACCCGAGGTTGGGCTGGGAGAGGATCTCGGTCGGATCTCGCCCGGTTTGCAGGGATGACTTGGGTCATGGCTGGTGGTGATTGCAACAGGGGCAGGCAAAGGGCTGCCTGGACAGGCACCTCCTGGAAAGGCTCCTCTGCCTCCACAGTCTGTTCCATGCCGAAATTGGATTCTTGCAGGTCTGGAATAGAGAGTATGATTTGTGCTGTTTGCAGAGCCGGTTCTTCCAGAGCTTGAGAAAGGCCCTTCTGAAATGGAGAATTTAAAAAAGGTTTCCTCTCGTTCGAGCTTTTGCTCTCTGTGGGTTTTAAGGAGTTGATCTTGTTTTGATTTCAGCTTTGACATGTCTGTGCTCTGACTGCAAACAAGCCAACTCCACGTGTGAGACGGACGGTGCCTGCATGGTCTCAGTCTTCAACCTGGATGGTGTCAAACACCACGTTCGGACCTGCATTCCTGAGGCAAAATTGATTCCTGCTGGGAAACCCTTCTATTGTCTGAGTTCAGAGGATCTGCGTAATACTCACTGCTGCTACTCCGATTTTTGCAACAAAATTGATTTAATGGTTCCCAGTGGTAAGTAGAGAGTCAGATAAATCATGTGTTTGAAGTGGGAGGAGAGGAGCTGTCTGTTTGGGATTGGCAATTTGGAGTTCTCGGCCCTGTTTGCACTTCTTCCTTTCAGTTGCTGCATGAACTTGAGCACTGGGTTTCTTTCCTTCATCTGTAAAGTGGAAATAACAAACTACTTCAAATTCAAATGGGAATGTGTATGTTCCCTTTGTCACTGAGCTGGCCCTGCCTTTATCAGCTGGTGTTGCTTTCCTTCCAAGATTCCAAATCTTTTTAGTGCTGAGCACAAGCAGAGGAACCATTGCAGCAGCTTCAGAGCAAAGTGTGTGGGGAGGAAGGTGCCTGTGTTCAGAACACAGGGGAAGCAGCCCTGCCTCTGAGTGAGGGTGTGGGAAACTTCTGCTTCTCATCCCTGGGACAGAGAGGGCATGTGGTGCTTCCTCACACCTCCTACTTTCTGTTTTGGGCTGGTTTTTAGTGGGTGCTGGGAAGACTGCAGAGTCATTTTCCTTGGGAGCAGTGGGGAGGTCTCATCTGTGCTCAAAACAACAAATAATTGTTATCAGGTACAAGTTCACTGGCTGTTGCAGGGCTAAAAGGGAAAGAGGGAGCAGGGAGCCCTGGCTGACTGGTTGAGTTCAAATGGAAGGTGAACTTCAGGCTGTTGTGGAAAATCAGCCCAGAACACACTCCTGTCTAAAAGAGTGAATGAACAGCCCACAATCCCTGATCCCACAATTGCAGCTCCATTTTCTTTTTGGGGTTTCAGCTGCATTTTGCCTGCCTGATGATCAGCCCCACATTAATACTCTTTGATGTGTCCCCAGGCTAAAATTGTCCAGGCTCTGAGGGAGCAGTAAAACACACGAAAGTCCTCGAAG
Organism: Vidua macroura; assembly: GCF_024509145.1. Lineage (NCBI taxonomy): Eukaryota > Metazoa > Chordata > Aves > Passeriformes > Viduidae > Vidua > Vidua macroura. Next base: position 195,114 of record NW_026530542.1, read on the forward strand.
CAAGGGTAATTTTCTCAAAATGTCTGTTTTCCTCCTCCCTTTCCTCCCAAGGACACCTGAAAGACAATGAGCCCCCGTCAAGCTGGGGTCCTGTGGAGCTGGTGGCGGTGATCGCCGGGCCCGTCTTCCTCGTGTTTGTTGTCATGATCATCGTGGTCTTTGTGTTCCATCACCACCAACGGGTCTATCACAACCGCCAGCGGCTGGACATGGAGGATCCTTCTTGTGAAATGTGCCTTTCCAAGGACAAGACCTTGCAAGATCTGGTCTATGATCTCTCCACCTCCGGCTCTGGCTCAGGTATTGCGAGATGGTGGGACGTGACCAGTGAGAACCTGCAGTTGTCTCTCTGGGCTAGTGGTTGCCACAGCTTTGCCACGGCAGTGAGGCTGCTGCCTTGGAGCTGTTCAGGGGTTCTGTCAGGAGTAACTCGAAGGAATGTTTAAATTCAGTCGTGTGGTGGTCTCATGTCTGTTCAAGTAAACTCCTCCTTAACTGCAACAGCAAACAGCTGCATCTGTTCCCAGTTTAGCCTTGGAACAGGATTTGGTTGAAAACAGCCATTAATTGCTAACCTGTGCATTGTTGGCTTTCAGAGGACAATGCAGGATGTCACCTGCATCAAAGCTGCCTGAAAATGGGGAAGATCCCAGCAGATCAACATTTTACAGTGCAAATAGTGCATTTGCACAGCCCATTTCATCCCAAAGAACCCTTGGGTCTTCCCAGGTGGATGATGTGCTTCTGTAGCACTTAAAAGGAATCCCCAGAATAGGTGGAAAGTCACCATTTAGTGGTGGCTTTGAACTAGGAGGGTAGTTGGGTTAAAGGACATAAGGAATTCTGCAGCAGATGGAAACTGTAGGAAAATCCACAGAGGCAGAGAATGTCACAACCTGATATTTGACCAGGGAATAAACCTTCAGCAGCACATCTGCTGCTATATATAAAATATTTGGGATCTCTTCTCTGCATGCTGAGGGCAGGTGAGCTCAGTGCTTTCTATAAGCAATGGCAGCGATGCTGGGACTCCTTTCTTAAGAGAAATTTGGGGAGGTTTCTGCTTTTTAGCAGAAACTGATTTCATCGAGTTCCATTCTTTGCATATTGAGGCTGCAGTTCCTTTCATCTGTCGTGGAGCAGAAGTTCCCCAACTGCTCCAGGCTGGATCCCTGCTTCAAAGCAAAATGCAGATGCTGCCCAAGCAGTGGCACATCCCACACAGGATCTGCCACCAGTTCCTGCTTTGGGTCTTGCTCAGGCTCCCAGTTGTTATCAAATGTAGAGCCTGCTGGGTTTGAGGACATTCTTCAGGCTCTGGGGTTTCAGGAGGTTTTCTGCTACCACAGGGATTCATTCCTTCCATTCCTTGTCGCCAGGCTTGCCTCTGTTTGTCCAGCGGACCGTGGCTCGGACAATTGTCCTTCAGGAGATCATCGGCAAAGGCCGCTTTGGGGAGGTGTGGCGGGGCAGGTGGCGTGGAGGTGACGTGGCTGTGAAGATCTTCTCGTCGCGCGAGGAGCGTTCCTGGTTCAGGGAGGCAGAGATCTATCAAACCGTGATGCTGCGGCACGAGAACATCCTGGGATTCATTGCTGCAGATAACAAAGGTGAGAAGTGCCTCGGGCCTGAGAGCAGAGGCTTCACCACTGCGCAGTGCCTCACCACCCTTTCCAAGAAGTTTTCTCTAATAGCCAATCTAAACCTTCCCTGGTGTGGCTTCAGGCCATTTCCTCTGGTCCTGTTGCTTGTTACCCCACCTGGCTCCATCCTCCTGTCAAGAAGCAGCATGAGAAGGTCCCCCCTGAGCCTCCTTTTCTTCAGGCTGAACCCTCCAGCTTCCTCAGCTGCTCTTCAGAAGTTATCCATACCCTTCCCCAGCTCCATTGCCCATCTCTAGTCACATTCCACCACCTCCACGTCTTTCTTGTCATGGGGGACTGAAGCTGATTAAGTTGTCTTCTCTGGGCCTCTACACTGCCCAAAACTGACTCCAGGATTGGAGCTGCTGCCTCACCAGTGCCTGCAACAGGGGGAAAGTCACTGCTGTGGTCCTGCTGGCCACGCTATGGCTGATTTGAGTCATTTCTTACTTGCCCCTGTTGAGCTGCAGCCTTACGCAGCAGCTCTGCTCTGTCCCAAAAATGTGTGGGATGCTCAGTGGCCATCCCTGCACTGGATCTGCCTGAGCTCCATCTCTTTCCTGTTGCAGATAATGGGACGTGGACTCAGCTGTGGCTCGTCTCTGACTACCACGAGCACGGGTCTCTCTTTGACTACCTGAATCGCTACACGGTGACTATCGAGGGCATGATCAAGCTCGCCCTGTCTGCTGCCAGCGGGCTGGCCCACCTGCATATGGAGATCGTGGGCACTCAGGGTAAAAGCTAAGTTGGGAAAGACGTTGGGAATTCTTGAGGGGAGGATAAAGCAGGATTGCTGAAGGGTGCTGATGTGCTGTGCAGCAAACCCTGCCTGAGTCAGCCCGGCTTCATCTGGTGGTTATTGACCAGAAATAGAGCGATTGCTTTGGCTGGCTGCGAAGTGGGTTAACCTGGCGCTCGCTCCCAGGAGTTATATCACCATTTCACATCCCATCCTAAAATTGGCACTGCCTGGGTGGGATGTGAGCACAGGCAGAAGCAGAATCACGGACTGCTGACGTCGGAACCTATGCTGGGATGTGGAGTTTACATCCCTCTTGAGGCCTCTGGGTGCCACTGCATCAGTGGCGCCTCCAAAACACGATTGGAGCCTTTCCCTGCTCCGTTCCTTATGAACCTAAACAGGAAAAAGTGTTGCAACAGCGGGTTTAACGCCCTGAAATCCGGTTCTGCCTCTGTGCCAGTTCCAGCTTGACCCTTGCTGCTTTTTATTTTGCTCTGCTAGGAAAACCTGGGATCGCTCACAGAGACCTGAAATCCAAGAATATTTTGGTGAAGAAGAACGGCACGTGTGCCATCGCTGACCTCGGCCTGGCCGTCCGGCACGACTCCGTCACGGACACGATCGACATCGCACCGAACCAGAGGGTTGGAACCAAACGGTAGGAAAATGGTGGCTGCAAGTGCCTGAGCTGCGGGTTGAGCACTGGGGGAATTCTCTGAATTTAGCGTTTCCCAGCGTCTTGCAGCGTCAGTTTTGTGCCTGAGCTGATGCCAAAGGGATGTTCCGGGTGTCACCAGGCTGGGAGGTGTGGGCCAGCCGTGTAAACCTGGCACCAGGAGCTCATTTAATACATAACAACAAGCCTGGCCTCACTAAAGCCTTTGGGACCTTCTGGTGGGAGCCTGATGTAGTTTTGAGACATTTCTAGCTCTTTTCCCAGCTTGCTGTTGTTCTTGAGTTAATTTCTTCACTCTCTTAGATCACAGGGCCCAGTTCTGTTCTGATAGTGGCTGTGCCAAGCAGAGCTTTGTCTGATCATTTACGGTCTTCCAGAGAATTCCCTCTCAGAATGAAAATGTTTTTCCTTTCTCTGTGCAGATACATGGCCCCAGAAGTCTTGGATGAAACCATCAACATGAAGCATTTTGATTCATTTAAATGTGCTGATATCTACGCCTTGGGCTTGGTCTACTGGGAGATTGCCCGAAGGTGCAACGCAGGAGGTGATCTCCTTTGTGTGCCTGGGCCAGTGGCCAGGCTTGCTCCTGGGGGTTCCATTGATCAGGTGTTTGGGAGGTTTGAGGGAGAGCAGGGCTGTGGGAGGACATGTCCCTGTGTGTTGTCACAGAGGGAGGTAACAAAAGTGACCCGTGACTGCTGCTAAGCCCAGGCAGTGCTGGGTCAATGGTGCTGGTGCTCCCAGTGGTGGCTGATGTTCCTTTGGATGGATTTTCAGGAAATGGTGGTGCTGATTGGTGGGGAACTCCCCCAGCTCAGTATAAATGTCTTGGCACGTGCAGCTGCAGCATCATCCCACGTGTGACAGTCCCACTGCCATGCAGGTTCAGTGACCCTGGCGCCTTGCTGGGAGGTGTTGATCCCAGCCTGCTGACTCCGTTCCAGTTTAGGCAGCTGCATTTTATTTCCCTGAATTTTTCTTGTTAACTCCAATTCCAGATTCTTCATTTCTGTTCTAAATAACTGCAAAGTGTTGACGCATCTCAGCAGTGAGTCATGGAGCCCAAACCTCCATCCGTCTGCCTTTAGCGAGCGCAGTGGCCGTGCTGCCTATTCCCAGCAATTTGATTTTCCCTGCTCTGCCTTTCAGGCATCCATGAGGAGTATCAGCTTCCCTACTACGACCTTGTACCCTCTGATCCTTCGATTGAGGAGATGCGGAAGGTTGTGTGTGACCAGAAATTACGGCCAAACATCCCAAACTGGTGGCAGAGCTACGAGGTAAGGTCTGCTTTCATCTCTGTGTCCCCTTCCTCTCCTGTGAGGAAAGGTTGAGAGAATTGGGATTGTCCAGCCTGGAGAACAGAAGCTTTGGGGTGACCTGATTGTGGCCTTCCAGTACTGGAAGGGAGTCTGCAAGAAAGAAGAGGGGGAGAATCTTTACAAGGAGTTCCAGGACAAGAGGGAATGGCTTCCCACTGCCAGAAGGCAGGGTTAGATGGGATATTGGGAAGAAATTCTTCCCTGTGAAGGTGGTGAGGCCCTGGCACAGGTTGCCCAGAGAAGCTGGGGCTGCTCTTCCCTGGAAGTGCCCCCCTGTAGGGGGCTTGGGCAACGTGGGATAGTGGAAGGTGTCCCTGCCCATGGCAGGGCATGGAATGAGAGGGGCTTTAGGGTCTCTTCCAACTCAAACCATTCCATGATTCCCCCAGGATGAGGTAACAAGTACTGTAACGTGCACTGTGATTTTGGGGGATGTGGAGGCTGTGTCAGTGCCCAGGCAGAGCAGCAGCCTGGCAGAGCCACAGGGGAAGAGCAGAGCACTGACATTTGCTGTTGTTTCTTGCCCAGGCACTACGGGTGATGGGCAAGATGATGCGAGAGTGCTGGTACGCCAACGGAGCAGCTCGGCTCACTGCCCTCCGCATTAAGAAAACCCTCTCCCAGCTCAGTGTCCAGGAAGATGTGAAAATTTAGGCTCTGAGCCTCAGCAGGAGGAAACTGCACAGGAGCTGCTGTGCTAGAGTAGATATGTGATGGAGGCCTACCTCGTGTTTCAGCCCAACCTACTGCTACAACCAGACAGCGGGACCTGCAGGCTGCTAGGCAGGGGGACGGAGCCTACAGAACCGCTCTCTTCCCTGCTTGGGTATGAAACAATCCAAAACCTTTTGTGATCACCTCCTGAGAGCGTGGACACTTGAGAGGGACTTCACCCGAGGGATCTCAGCCATGATCGTAACTCTTTGTTCCTTTAAAGGAAATCCCTGTAAAGTTCAGTGTGCGTTGAGCACCCATTGGTGGGGTCGGAGCCAGCCCCGGGTGCTCGGTGCCGGGAGTGGGAAGGGAAAGGGAAGGTTTTCTTGCCGTACTCTCGAGGATTTTTCCAGGGACTGGCACGTTAATGCAGAAAAAGCAAAACAAATGGTGCTCTCTTCCAAGAGGCTGAGCCGGAACAGTTGATCAGCTTCACAAAACCGTTCTCCCTCCTTTTCTTAAGCTTGAAAAAGTCCAACTGAGCGTCCCGACGGCCGTCGGGGCGCAGCGGTGTCTGCATGCGCGAGGTGCGCGTGTCCCTGTGCCTGGTCATCTCCTCCATAGCCGTGCGGTGTCTGCCTGTGGGTGGCTCATCTCTGTCCGTGCTTCCTGTGCATGTGCAAATCTCGAGTGTCCCGTTCGTGAGCTGTTGCGCTGGTGCTCTCCGTGCTGAGTCGTGAGCGTCGTGGAGCTTGGACAGGCTGCTGCAGAGCGGATCCCTGGCTCCCCGGTGGGCTGCCACAACGTCCCGTCAGGTTGCCTCACTGCCACCCCTTCCCTTTTTTAAGACGAAACAAATAAGGAACTGAGAATCACTCCTGGAATCCAGGTTTTTTTGTCTTGAGCCCCTGGGGTTTGTAATTCTGGGTAGCGGGGAGCTGAGTTGTGTCGGAGGTGGAGCAGGCGCTGTGGCCGGCACGTGGGGAAATGCAGGACTCAGTTCTCCTGGGAACACAGTTCCCAGCTCCAACACCCAGGCAGATTTCTGGGGGCCTGATGATGCAGTGCTGCAGGCTGGGGACAGAGTGGCTGGACAGTGGCCAGGCAGAAAGGGACCTGGGGGTACTGGTTGGCACCTGACTGACTATGAGCCAGCAGTGTGCCCTGGTGGCCAAGAAGGCCAATGGCTCCTGGCCTGTGTCAGGAATAGTGTGGCAAGCAGGAGCAGAGAGGTCATCCTTCCCCTGCACTCAGCACTGGTTGGGCAGCACCTCGAGTGCTGTGTCCAGTTCTGGGCCCCTCAGTTTAGGAAGGGCCTGGAGGGGCTGGAGCGTGTCCAGAGAAGGGCAAAGAGGCTGGTGAGGGGCTTGGAACACAAGTCCTGTGAGGAATGACTGAGGGAGCTGGGGTTGTTTAGCCTGGAAAAAAAGGAGGCTCAGGGGCAACCTTCTCACTCTCTACAACTCCCTGAAAGGCAGTTGTAGCCAGGTGGGGGGTTGGTCTCTGCTCCCAGACAACCACTGACAGAACAAGAGGACACAGCCTTAGGCTGCCCCAGGGGAAGTCTAGGTTGGACATCAGGAAAGAATTCTTCACTGAAAGAGTGATTGGGTGCTGGAATCGTCTGCCCAGGGAGGTGCAGGAGTCACCGTCCCTGGACCTGTCTGAAAAAAGACTGGACATGGCACTCAGTGCCATGGTTTAGTTGATGAGGAGGTGTTAGGTTAGGTCATAGGTTGGACTTGATGATCTCATGGGTCTTTTCCAACCTGGCTCATTCTGTGATTCTGTGAGCTGAGTTCTGGGGGTGCTCTGCACCTCCCAGAGGCGCTGGGCAGGATCTGACAGCGGGTGTGGGTTGGGGAATCAACATCCATCTTTTTAATATAGGTGTATAAATATCTCCTAATGTGGAAGTGGCTGTGTCTCAGTGTGGGGTGGGGGGATCTGCATGGGTTTTCTTTTGATTCAATGCCGAATCCAGGTGAGGGAGAGGTGGGGTGACTACAGAGACTGTGGAAGTGAGGGCTGTGGCTGCCCTGATGACTTTGGCAGTCAGGAGGAGCCGTGGTGTGGAGGTCAAGTCAGTGTCTGCAGTAGAGAACTCTGAAGCCATAACTTTTAACTGGAGTGGTTTTGATTATTATTTTTTTAATTATTATTGTTATTATTATTATTATTATTATTGTTGTTGTTGTTTTCTGGGAGGGTCTGGATTTTAACTTTTTTGAATCTTGTTAATTCTTTCTAAGAGCAGAAAAACAATCTCTAATTATTACCTCTTGACCTGTTGGTTTGTAAAGAAATCACTGAAAAAAAAAAAAAAAAAAGAGAAACAACCAAATGCACAGCTCGATTTACACTGGAACTGTTTCTACTCTGACCTTGCTCCTGCTCTCTAAGGTGAGGTTTCATCTCTGCTCTGGCTGCCAGGGTTGTCTTTATTTCAGTCCCTCTATTCTTGCTGTCTGTGTCCCTGTCCATGTGTCCCTCTCCCCGATTCCCTGTGTGTCCGTGACCTTGTACAAAGTGAGGAGTGTGGTTTTGGAATCACGTTAGGAGCCGTTTTGCATCCCCCAAGGAGTTTTTGGCGGCGTGGATCTGCCGTGGGAGCAGGGATGGGGGGTCCCCTGTCCCCTCCCAGCTTGTCCTGAGTCACATCTCAGCCAGTTGCTCGTGTCCCTTAAACCTGCATTTAGAGGGGGGCACTTGCAAGCCCTAAATGCAGATTTAACCCAATTAAACCTGCTCTTAGAAGCCGAGGGGGGCACTTGCAAGCCCTAAATGCAGATTTAACCCAGTTAAACCTGCTCTTAGAAGCCGAGGGGGGCACTTACAAGCCCTAAGGACTCCCAGGCCATTGGAAGAGGCCCCGGGGCTGGGAGCTGGGGCCATGGCACAGCTGTAGGCACTGCAGGCTCTCCCTTGGGTCTCCCATCCCGGTCCCCACGGGTGCCGGCGGCTCCGGAACTCGCACTGAACTCGCCCCCTCCAACTGTAGCCACACTGCACCTGCCTCAAAAACCAAACCGGGGTCGGCAAGGGATGAGGCAAGGGCACGTCCCTAGCAGCAGGATTTTAGGGAAAGCCTTGTTTCAGGAGAGATGGGGAAGGCGCAGCGGGATCCGCGGCAGGAACGCTGACCATGTAGCATTTACACAGCACTTTCACACAAACCGGTGCCCGGGGGCGCCAGTGCTTGCCGAGCCCACACGGAGCAGGTGGGAATTGCTGCCTGCCTCCCAAAAGCTGCAGCAGCTCTGGGGAAAAGCAGCATTCCAGGCAGTTCCGAGGGGAGCCCGGTGCAGGACAAGGAGGGGGGGTCCATCAGCGGTACGTGGCTGCAGGACAGAACTCTTGGTACTTCTCTGCCCCTTTGATTTGTTTGGTTTTGTACATTTTCTTAGCAAAGGACTGTAAGAAAATAGCCACTTAGCCACTTTACCTCTTCAGTATGCAAATGTACATATGGTGTAAGATAGGAAATCTTTTGTTTAATATAAAACCAGGCTGTCGATTTCTGCTGTACATTATTAAAAGTTTGTTTTATTCATGTGAGGTGTTGCAATCTCAGTTCACTGGGAGGGGTGGGCAGGGCACAGCTCAGTCCCTCAGAGAGGGGTTTGGGCAGGGGGGGGGCTCATCCTTCACAGCTAAAATAATCTCTTAGGAATCCTGGTCAAAACATTTTAATGTTGAATATTCCAATTTTTAGTGAATATGCAGCTTCCAACACCCACCAAGCACTCAGGAGGTGCCACCAGCAAAGTGGAGGTGAGACGAAGAGGTGGCAGGTGGGATTTTCCACCCATGCAGGGATGAGCAGCTGAACTTGGGGCTCCCACTCTGGGGACAGGCACAGAGCAGGAGGGGTCACAGAATAAATACCCTGGAGATCCCCTCAGAGCATCCCTGGGGGTGTGGTGGGTACAGTTGGGCATCTCCCTGGAGCATCTCCGAGTCTCCACATGGACACACAGCTTCAAGGCAAGATAAATCCCACAGCAAACTACCCTGTGCCCCTACAAAATCCTGTTTGCTCCGAGGGTAAACGGTGCTGCGTGAACTGCCCCTACTAATTCCTTAATTAGAGCCTCCTGCAAATGAGTCTGTTGTGAGCGGATCAAGGGGAAAATCTGCCGAGGCCTGGGGTCCCCCCGGGCTCAGACAAGGTGGGGAGGGGGAGGCACCATCTGGGCTTGTCCTTCCTCGTGCCCAGCTTTGTCTGAAGCTCCTGCTGTGGTCCCCAGGAAAATCCAGCCCCATCCTGGAAACGTGGGCAGCAGTGAGATGAGAGCACGGGGAATTTTTAAGCAAAACCTGTCTGCTCCTCTAGGAGATGGAATGGGAAAACAGTCTGGGGTGGCTGCAGCCGAGGGGCCAAGGTTTTGGGAATAAGACGGGGTGTTCCTCTTCGTTCCCGGTGGTTTGGTGACTCAGGGTCGGCGGTGGGCTCGATCCCATCGTTTCCCCAGCCCTTCCCGCCCGGAGCAGCTCTGCTCCTGGAGCAAACTTGCCTCCTGGTAACCCCAGGCCAGGCTGTGGGCGGGAGGTTTGGGTGGAACGCCAGCGGGATTGTTACGATCTTCATTTTTTTTGGCAAATTTTAAACAAACATTTGGGCAAAGCTCTCAACTCCAGCTGGAAAATTCCCGCTGCCTCCCGCCGGGGCGCAGCGAGGAGCTGCCGGAGCCGCGCGACGCGTCCGCAGCAGCCACCGCGGCTGCCTCCGGGAATTGTTCTTCCCTCTGTGTCCCAGCTCAGCGCAGCAGAGATCCTGCAGGAACAGTCTCAATCCCTCAGCTGCCCCCGCTGGGAGCCGGGCCGGGGGCTGGGGCCACTCCTGCCTCCCATTAAATCCCAAATGCGGCTTTGGCGGCGGGTGGTGGCCCGAGGGTGACGTGGTGGCAGCTGTCGGGGAGCAGCAGAGCGCGGCATTGCTCCTGCTCCCGGAAACCCACCGGTTTCTCCCCAAATCATCCCTGGGGTCATCCCTGGGAACCCTCCTTGGCACCCCACGGTGCCTCCCGTGACATTCCCAGCAGCATCCCACCCTGTGCCCTCAGGACATCGCCTCCCCCAGGTTCCACTGCCCCAAGGAGCACCCGGACCTCCACGCTGAACCCCGTGGTGTCCCTGAGGAGGCGCCCACGCAGGACCCTCCCTCTAGACCCCCACGCTGGACTCCCTGTGCAGAATTCATGAAGGGCCCTGGAAACCCACGCCGGACCCCACGGGGGGTGAACCCGTGCTGAACCCCCCTGTGGACCCCCCGAGGGTCACCGAGCAGGACCCCAGGCGGAACCTCCCCGCTGGACCCCCACGGGATCTCTAAGCAGGAACCCGAATAGTTCCGTCCTGCTGGACCCACCCAAGGGGCCCCTGCGCGGGACCTCCATGGGGTGCCCGAGCAGGACCCTCACACCGGATCCCCCCTGGACCTCCATGGGGTGCCCGAGCAGGACCCTCACACCGAACCCCACCCTGGACCTCTATGGGGTGCCCGAGCAGGACCCTCACACCGAACCCCACCCTGGACCTCCATGGGGTGCCCGAGCAGGACCCTCACACCGAACCCCACCCTGGACCTCCATGGGGTGCCCGAGCAGGACCCTCACACCGAACCCCCCACTGGACTCCACGTGGTCCCGACTCGGGGCCCGGGCCCGGAGAGATGCCGGACACAGCCGGACACCGGGCGTGGTCTATCTCCAAAGCCGCGGTTTAACGCCCAAGTGGGTGGGTTCGGCCCCGGGAGGGGCGCGTCCCGCGATGTCCCCGCCCCCGGGGGCCATATAGCGGCGCACGGGACGGCCCGGCCCGGCCATGACCCTGCGGCGGCGGCGGCGGCGCCGGCTCCGGCCGAAGGACGATGCGGCACCGGCGGTGGCCCCGGAGAGCCCCGGGCCCGCCGAGCTGTACCGAGCGCTGGCGGCGGCCGGCGGGACCCTGCCCCGCGTGCGCAAGGTAGGGTTGCGGGGTGAGTGCGGGAGCCGCCCCAGTGCCCCCGGTTGGGCACCGGGGCCGGAGGGGGAAGGGGCGCCGCGGGCGGTAACGGGCTGCGGGAGGAGCGGGGCTGCGCCGTGTCCCCCTCCCGCCCGGCCGCTGGTGCCTGCGCCCCGCGGGTTTGCTCCGGTGTCTCCTCCTGGGCTCTTATCCTGCCCCGGGGGCTCGCCCAAGCTTTCCTCGTGTCCCCATCCCGCTCTGGTGTCCCGATCCTGCCCCGGTGGCCGCCCCCAGCCTCTTGTCCTGCCCCAGCATCTCCTCACCCCTGTCCCATCCTTCTGCAGCATCTTCCCGGTGTCCCCGTCCCGCTTGCTCCGTGTTGTCCCCCCAGGCGTCACATCCTGTCCCGGATCCTGCCTGGTTTTTATTATCGCTGTACCCCCAGCTTGGTTTCCCCCCAGCCCCACGTCATGTTCGGGTCCCTCCCCACGTTCCCTCAGGTATCTTCCCTGTGCCCCTTTCCCAGTGTCCCCCAAGCCCCACATCCTGTCCTGGTCCCTGTCCATGTCCTGCCCTGCAGCTCGCAGGGCGCAGGGCCAGGCTCCCAGCCCGGTGTTCGTGGCTCTGTCACTGGGACAGGCGTGACCCCACGGCCCCCTGGACTCTGGCCTGTGAGAAGGGCAAGGGATCGGCCACCGGCTACCCCAGGACCGGGGTCTGATTTAGGGACAGGTCACAGAGTACCCCGGGTCTGGTTTGGTGGAACACGGGGCCCCTGGAAAAACTCCTCCGTGGTGACGCTGGGACCGCCACCGCCCTGACGCTCCCCCCGGCCCCGTGGTGCTTCCTGAGCGTTGTGGGGAAGCGAGAGCGGAGCCGACATCCGGAGCAGAAGTGGCCTCACGGCTGCGCTGCCACAGCCCAGATACGCACGGTGGCCTGGCTCCCGCTCACCAGGCAAGGCCACCACCAGACATGTCCCTGAGGGGTGCAGGACGTCCTGCGTCACCTTCCCGTCACTGTGGTGACGTGGGGCCCGGCGTGACAGGCGACAGCTTTCCCTTTGGTGAACACACCCAGCTCTGGTGGTTTTGCGCCCGTGGATGCGTTTGGGGCGGTCGGTCGCTATCTGGTGACACCTGCGGGGCTGGTGACACCCGTGTGGCAGAGCACAGAGGGAGCCGCTGGCGCCCGGCTGCCACCACGACGTGCCATGTGCCACTCTCAAGGGGCAGCTGATGGTGACGCCGCCTGCAGTGCTGCCAGAGCCCAGCAGCCACAGAGGGGCATTTGGGGACAGCCCTGTCACCTCCTGCCCTGCGGTGAGGGTCCTGTCTTGCCCTGCCAGTCCCTCCGCCCGCCCACGCCTCTGCGCCTGCCACAACAGGGACATTGTCTGGGCCGGGGAGGGGGGTGGATTTTGCACAAAAATCCCGACTTTGTGACCACAACAGGGCCCCTCTGTGCCGGGGCCCCTCGGAGCGCGGCGTGGGGTGGGTGCGGCGCAGCTGACGTCAAAGCGTGGGGCGAGCACGGGGCAGCTCTGAGGGTGCCTTTGAGCCCCGATCAAAGCCCCGTTATGCCCGGGGGGCACCCGGGTGCTGGTTCGGTGCCGGCTTGGCACGGTGCTCCCGCGGGGTTTGGTGCTGTCCTGGTGGCACACGGCGTTGTGGCTGTCCCTGGAGGAGGTGAGGGATGTCCCCTCGGGTGTCCCCTCGGGCTGATGGCTCTTCCTTTGCCGCAGGACACAGGGTTCAAGTGGGCGTCCCCGAGCCAGTCCCCGGAGGAGCACAGGTAGGGACAGGGGACACAGGAGTGGGGCTGGGGTCGCTGTCCCAGAGCGTTGGAGCTTGGTCCTGCGACATTGTTCCACTCTGGATACCCCGGGAGGGCTGGAAATGAGGGGGGGTTTATGGGGGAGCTGAGAGCAGCCATGGGGTCACAGCTCCCTGGTGGGCTCAGACACCCCAGACCCTGTGGGCATCCTGCCCGGCACCCACAGGACTCTGGCCAAGGCAAACTGGGAGGGGGTCTCATCCCTGGGGGTGGGGTGGGGGGTGAATCCCATCTCAGGCAGAGGTGTCCTGTCCTTGGGGACACCCAAAGCAGCGTCTTGAGAAGAGCCTGAGGTTTGCAGAGGCGGGTTGGGGTGTGCCGGGGGCTCTGCCTTGCCCCTGATCCCTGTGTCCCCCAGGAGGGTGGTGATGCTGGAGAAGAAGGCAGAGGAGTCCTTCGGCTTCGAGATCCAGGTGGGTGTCGAGCCGAGCTGAGCCTGGCCGTGCCCTGCTCCCCGCCTTTCCAACCCGCACCTTGCTTTGCATCGGGGGTATTTTTAAGTTGTCTCTGAGCTGGGGGTTATTTTTAGCGGTGACAGAGTTGCCGTGTTACCGAACCTCCCCCGGCTCTGCCGCTGGGGGGGCACCCTGGGGTGCAGCCATGGGGGGGGGGGGGGGCTGCGCTGCTGCCCCACTCACCCAGCAGCAATTAAACACTGCATTGCCGCCCCGTGGCTGCTGCCGGGGGGTTCCTGGGGGTCGGGGTGCCCCCCGTGCCCCTCACCAGAGCCCCGTTCCAGACCTACGGGCTGCACCACCAGGACAGCAACAGCGTGGAGATGTTCACCTTCGTGTGCCGCGTGCACGACGGGAGCCCGGCCGAGGCCGCGGGGCTCAAGGCTGGTGAGCACATCCTGGGGGAGCTGGGGGGGGGCTCTGGCAGCGGGGAGCGGCCCCCCCTGAACCCCTGTTCACCCTCTGCCCCAGGGGACACCATCACGGGCGTGAACGGGCTGAACGTGGAGGGCATCCGGCATCGGGAGATCGTGGAGATCATCAAGAGCTCGGGCAATGTTCTCCGGTGAGCTGGGGGGCGCGGGGGGGGGGCCCGGGTGGCTGCAGCCCCCCCACTGCTGACAGCTGCTGACCCACAGGCTCGACACGCTCTACGGCACGTCCATCCGGAGGGCCGAGCTGGAGGCCCGGCTGCAGTACCTGAAGGTGAGCAGGGGCTGGCAGGGGCCACGGGGGGCTGGGGACCCCTCACCAGGGTCCTCACCCCCTCACCCTCCCCACAGCAAACCCTCTACGAGAAGTGGGGGGAGTTCCGCTCGCTGATGGTGCAGGAGCAGCGGCTGGTGCGGGGTGAGTGGGGGCCGGGGGGCTGGCGGGAGGGTTTTGGGGCACCAGCCGGCCCCCCTGACACCCCCGTGTCCCCCATCAGGTGTGGTGGCCAAGGACCCCAGCATCTACGACACGCTGGAGTCCATCCGCTGGTGCCTGCAGGGGGAGGGACTGCCGGGGGGCTCCTCCCGTGCCAGCGGCAGCGATGACTCCCTGTACCAGACCTGCGTCTTCGCCTCTTCCAGCTCCCTGGACGGGGACAAGGATGGCGACAAGGACAAGGACGAGGGCAGCGGCGGTCCCGCGCCCCCCCCACCGCGCCCCCGACCTGCCCTGGCCCGCAGCGCCAGCCTCAAGTGTGCGGGGGGGCCGGGGGCTGCGGGGCGGCTTTGGGCCCGGGCCGGGGACCCTGGGGACGGGGCAGCCGCCCCCCGCAAGAGCCGACACAGCAGCTTCCGCCGGCGGCTGCTCAAGTTCATCCCGGGTCTCAACCGGGCGCTGGAGGAGGAGGAGAGTCACCTCTAAGCCGCCCCAGGACTATTTATTTATTTATTGCAAAGGGGCTTCATTCCCCCGGCCCCCATCCCTGGGGGCTGCAGGAAGGAGGTTTGGGTTGGCCCCAGGGGTTCTGATTTGGCCCCCCCCCGGGCCCGTGGGGATCGTGACGCTGAGGGACGGACTCGGCACCAAGGGACAGACGTGAGGACCCTCCCGAAGCGGCTCACGGAGCTGGCGCTGCTCTGGGCAGCGGGGCCTTCCTCCCTGGAGGGGAGCACCGGGGGAGCCCCGCACTCCCCGGGCTGGGGGGGGGGCTGTGGGGGTCGCACCCCTGCCCCCCCCGGGCTGTTGTACCGCGTCAGTGCTCGCCAATACAGAGAGGATTTGCAGCGATGTGTGGCTGTGACTGAGAGGGGACAGAGCCCCGTGGGGACCCCCGTGGGATGGGGGCGCTGGGGGGGTGGGGGCCGCCGGCTGCAGCTCCCCCACAGCCCCCACGCTGCCCCCTTGGGCCTCCCCGCTGGGCTCCGGGCAGGGCGGCCTTGGGGGTGACCAGCTGATGTCACCTTGGACGTGAGTGAGCTCCCGGGGACCCCCTGTGTCCCCCCCCCAGCCTGCTGCAGCCCCCGGTGCCGTCGGCCACGTCCCGGCGCTGCGGGGCCCCGGCCAGGCCCTTCCTGCCCCGTTTCCTCCGGCAGCCGGCGGGAAGCGGGTCCCACCCCGAGCCCTTCCGCCCGCGGGGGACACGGTGCCCACGCGGGACGGGCACTGGGGTCCCCCACGACCTGCCTCAGTGTCCCCCAGAGCCGCTGAAGCGGCATGCGGAGGAGTTGGGGGGCGCAAAGCACCCCCAGGGCTGGGGGACTGCTGCAGCACCGCTGTGCTGCAAGATTCCCTTGCACAGGTGCTCCGTGGAGCACCGAGAGCCCTCAGCCCTCTGCTCTGTCTCAGTTTCCCCTCTGGCCGGGCTGTTGCATGTCTGGGGAGCCCAACTCTCCCCTTGCCCTCCCCGTCCCCCCCCAGGGGAGCCTGTGGAGATCTGGGGGTGAGAACTGCAGGTGTCTGTGTGTGCCGTGGAGTGGGGGCTGGGGGGCTCAGCTGGCTCCCCCACCCTCTCCTGCCTTGTCCCTGTTCCAGGGCAGCTCCGTGCTGGACATTTATGGTCTGGCTCCCGCAGCCCCGGCGGCTCCCGGCGTCCTCCCGCGTGCTGCCGGGGTCGGAGCATCCCGTTCCTGTCAGAGCCACCCCGGCACCCCCCGTGGCAGCTGCCACCCCACGCGGAGCTTTTTATAGCCCCGACCTGGCTCTGCGTGTGCCCGGAAATGGGCAGATGGCCATGGGACACCGGGGTCACGCGTGGCACCGGGGGGCCGAGGCTGCGGGGTACGGACCGGGAACGCCCCGGAGCAGCCTGTCATTACCGATAAATATAGGCCCGGGGCAGGGAGCCAGGGCCGGGCACGGGCACCCCGCAAGCCCCAGCGCCCACCCTGGGGCTGCCCGGTGGTCATCCCGTCCCCGTGTCCCCCCACCTGGGTGTCGGGACGGATCCCTGGGGCTGGTGTGAACAGGGGTCCCCCCTTGCACCCCCGTGGCCTTGCCAGGGTGGCTGGGCTCGGGTTTCCTCCCCCGAAGCCATCGCAGTCCCCGCGACCTCTCCCGGGGTACAGCTAATCCCGGCTGCGGGGGCTGCCGCTGTCACCCTCCTGCCTCCGGTAACGCCGCCACCAAGCGAGGGATGCGGGCGGCTGCAGCCCCCCCGCTCCGCGGGGCCTCGACAGCTTTGGGACCCCCGACAGCTCTGGGACCCTCCTGTCTGACGTGTCCCGAGGGCTCGCGGCCGTACCCCCGGGCTGGCACCGGCCCTGCCCCTCGTCGCGTGTTGCAGGGACCTCGGTGGGTCCCGCCGGGCCCGGGGGATCCCTCTGGGGGCGGCCCCGGTGGTGCCGCGGGATCCCCAAGACGTCAGTGACCGGTGTGACGTCAGCGGGCAGGTGTGATGTCACGGAATCCCGTCGGGGGCGGGCGACAGCCAGAAGCGGGGCCGGTGCGAGGTAACGGCTCCCGGCCCCGGGCCGCCACCTCCGGTACCCCCCGTGCGCCCTCCGGACCCCTCTGGTGCCGGGCTGCCCCCGCCCCCGCTGCTGCTCACGGGGCCGGGGGTTTCGTGAGGCCAGGCAGGGTCCCGGTACCGGAGGTCCCGGCAGTACCGCCTGGTGCCGGCTGCGGCTCCCGGGGCACCGGGGCACTGGCCCCAGCCCCCCGGTGGGACCGTGCCGGGGGCTCTGCCGCTGCAGGGGCACTAACGGGGGAGCACTAACGGCGCTGTCAACCCCGGGGGCGCTGCCAGCCCGGGCACAGCGGGCCGGGTCCCCCCAGACCCCCGGTTTGTCCCTGGGAGTGGAAACCGGCGGGTACGGTAAGGGACGGGACCGAGCCGGTACCGACGCGTATCGGGTCGGTACCAGGAGATACCGAGGGAGCACCGGGGTAGTACCGGAGGGTTCCGGCTGGGAAGCTGCGGGGTGCTACCGGAGGGTATCGCGGGAGGTGCTGGAGTCGTACCGAAGGGTACCGGGATGGTACCGGAGGGTATTGAGGGGGTACCGGACCGGCTCCGGAGGGTACTGCGGACTTCTGGGTCACTTCCGCTCACCCTTCGCCCTCCCGCGGGCCCGGGCCGGCTCCGCACGGGCTGAGCTCATCTTTCCAGCCCGCGGGCGCTGTTCCCGGCGCCGGCGCCCGCCAGCAGCCGCCGCTCTTTCCATCGCCCCGGCCAGGGGCTCCCCGCGGGGACCGGGCGGGGGCGGGACCCCGCGTCACTCCCCCCGCACCCGGCACCGAGCGGGAGGAGCCCGGGGGTACCGGCGCCGCTGAGCACCGGAGATACCCGCACGGGCACTGGGCATAGCGGCACCGGGGGTACGGGAGACCACCGGGGAGAGCGGCATCGGGGGGACACCGGGAATGGGGGCACTGAAGATACCGGCACCGAGGGGGCTCCGGGGATGCCAGCACTGAGGGGACACCGGGGATGATGGTACCGGAGATGCTGGCACCTAGAGGGCACCGAGAATGGGGGCACCAGGGTACCGGCAACGAGGGGACACCGGGGATACCGACACCGAGAGGTTACCGGGGGTGGGGACTGAAGTGATGCCAGCACCGAAGGGGCATCGGGGGTGGGCGCACCGGAGTACCAGCAACGAGGGGACACCGGAAATACCGGCAGCGAGAGAGCGCCGGGGATGGAGGCACCGGGGGACGCCAGCGAGGAAACACCGTGCATACCGAAGGGCCACCGGCTCTGGGGACACCGGGGATAGCCCTGACACCGGGGCCTCCCTCCCCCCGCCGGCGGCCCCCGGAGCCCCGGGGGGATATGTGGGGAAGCGAGGGGCGCCCGAGCTATTTTTAGCCGGGGCCGCGGGGGTATTTTTAGCCGGGGCCGCGGGTGCGTCAATGGAACCCCGCGTGCGTCACGGCCGCGCCCCCGCCGGGGCCGCCCCCCCCGTGCGTCACCGGCCCCGCGCCGCCCCGCGCGTCACCGAGCGCTTAAGAGAAAGTAGTGGCGGGGCCGGAGCCCGGCGGAGCCCGCGGAGCGGCGGTGGCAGGAGCAGGAACCGGAGCGCCGCCGCGCCGGCACCCGGGTACGGGCGGCACCGGGATGCGGGGACCGGGCGGGGGGCACCGGGGGCAGGGGGTCGTGCTGGCAGCGGGGGCGGGCTGCGCGCGCCGGGAGGCGCACGGCGTGGGGTGTCCCGGTGGCACCGAGGGAACAGGAACCGTTGTCCGGGGCGGCACCGGAGGGATTCAGATCGGGCGTGTCAGGTGGCGCCGAGGGGATCCCGGTCGGGCATCCCGGTGGCACCGGCGGCTCAGGGCGGTGGGCGTCCTGCAAGGTGGATGGATGTGGTCGGGTGTCCCAGTAGCACCACGGGCAAGCGGGTCGCGCGTCCCGGTGGAGCCGGGGCTCGCGTGTCCGAAGGACACTGTGGAAGGAACCCCCGGTGCCACCGGCGAGAGTCGGGGGTCCCGGTGGAAGGGAACGGACGGTGCGCGCTGTGCGGGACTGCCCCTTGTGGGTATCCGGTGGCACCGGGAGGAACCGAGTCGGGCGTCCCGCGTGGCGCTGGGAGGTGCACGGCACCGGGCGTCCCAGTGGCACCGGCAGGAACTGGGTCAGGAGTGCCGGTAGCACCGGGAAGAGCCGAGGATCGCGCGCCCGGCGGGAGTTGGCAGAGCGAGAGGTCCCGGCCCCGGGGGTCCCGGGAAGAGCCCGACACCGCCCTCTCCCCTGTGAGGAGCTGCGCAGGACCGGGAGCCGCTACTTGGGCCACGGGGGACCGGGCTGGTTCCCCCATCACGGCACCCCAACCGGGACCAGCTGCAGGAAGTCCCCGTCTCTGGGAGCCACCCCACACCGGGCATCACCCCGGGAGCCCTGAGCAGAGCGGTCACGGAACCGGAGAGGGCAGCAGCGGGGCAGGCAGGAGCATGCGGGCAGCCCCGGGAGCCCGGCACTGCCAGCAGGGATGTGCAGGCAGCCAGCCCCGTGCAGGCAAAGCCCCCGCTGCCCACGCGGGCCTGGCAGCAGCCGCTGCGGCATTACCGGGCAGCAGGTGCCGGCAGGGATGTGGGCAGCGTGAGCCACCCCCGGTGCCACCGGCTGCTCTCGCCCGCCCGCGGCCCGGGGCCCGGTGCCAGCGGCTGCCACCCGCCCGTGCAGGCGGCAGCCTCGGGGCTGGGCACGGGCAGCTGCCTGCGCTGCCGAAGCAGGAATCTGCAAACAGAGCCCGGCCGTGGGCAGCGCAGAGGCTGCTGCGGGAATCTGTGCCCGGTCCCTGGGGGGACAGGGCACGGGGGACCCCAAATGCTGTCAGCGAGTGGCTGAGAGCAAAAGCCTTCAAACAACCGGGAGCACAGGAAAGGTCGAGGCGTTGCATCTGCCGGGGTTTTCACGCAGGCAGGGAAAACTCCCACTGGCACAGAGAGTGTCCCCCGGGGCGTGTACCCAGCACGGCCTCAGGTCCCCTCGGCTTCATTCGGGGACAGGAGGCAGCTGGGGGGGTCACTGTTCCCTCTGAACCCAGCTGGACACGCACAAACTCCACTGGGACCACCAGCAGGGGGCTGGGGGCTGGTGCCATCCCGTGGGTGCCAGAGCTGGACCCACACTGGATATTTTTAAACCCAGCTCCTGGCGGGTGTCGGCTTTCTTGGTGCCCGAGAGAGCTGCCCAGATTTGGCTGGGGGAATCCGGGGGCTCTGGCAGCAGGGCCGTGCCAGGACATGGCGGGGGGCCAGTGCAGCGTGACCTTTAAAGGTCTGCGAGATGAATTACATTATCGTCTTGCCATTGGGGTCACTTCTGGCTTGGCTTTCAGCTGGACACAGGACTCCGCTTGTCCTATGTCTCACCAGATCCATGCACAGCCCCGGGGGGCTCCAGGGACCAAGGGTGGGCTCCTCTCCCCCTCACCTGGAGGGCTGCCTGCACCGATTTTCCCAAAAATCCCCAAAAGGGGTTACGGGGGAAGCGAGATCCTCAAAATGCAGTTCAGCCCAAACTCTGGCTTCCCTTGGCCAGCTCTAGGGCTTGGGAATCTGCTGGCCACATTCCTCCCTCCTTCCCTTTCGGGGGCTTTTGCTAAGCCAGCGTTTTGGGGAATGTCCTTTGCACCCATTGGCTGTGCCGTGACCTTTCCCAGGGACGGTGGTGGCCGCCACCACGCAGCCAGCGGCTATGGAGGTGCGGTCCCAGCACGAGGGGAGGTTCCCACGGTTCCCACCCTGTCTCCATCCTCTGCCTGGATGCCGGAGAGTGGCGTCGGGGTCCCGCTGACGCCCCTCTCTCCCCGCAGAGATGCCCTGCATCCAGGCACAGTGCAGCACCACGGGCGCCGGCCCCTGCGAGCGCTGCCCGGCCGAGCTGCTCAGCCCCGAGGGCGGCCGATTCCCCATGGAAGTGGCTGGAGCCGACCTGGCGGCCGCCCCTGCCCTGCCCAGCTTCAGCACCTTCATGGAGGGCTACGCCGGCGAGTTCGACGCCTTCCTCTACCAGCTGCCAGCAAGCGGCCAGTCCAGCGCCGCCACCGCCTTCAAGCTGGAGGACTTCCAGGTGTACGGCTGCTACCCCAGCGCCTTCGGGGGGCAGCCGGACGAGACCCTGTCCTCCAGCGGCTCGGACTGCTACGGGAGCCCCTGCTCCATCCCCTCGCCCGCCACGCCAGGCTTCCAGCCCCCGCAGGCCCCAGGCTGGGAGGGCTCCTTCGGGCCGTACTCACCGCTGCCGAACTATGAGGGTGGGCAGCCCTGGGCTGAGCCAGCCAAGGGCGGGGGGTCACAGCCGCCTTTCTTCGCCTTCGGCCCCCCGGCCACCAGCCCTGGTGGGTCCCCTGCGACCCTGAAGGGGCAGCTTGGCCCCTCGCCCCGTGTGGACCCGCGGCTGCTGGACACGGACGCCTTCCCCCCGGGCCAGGGTCCTGCCAGGGGTTTCGCGGGGCTGCCCCTGGCCCCCTCCTCGCCGCTGCTGGAGGGGCCGGCGCTGGCGCCCGCCAAGGTGCGCAGCCCCGGGGCAGGCGAGGGCCGCTGCGCCGTCTGCGGGGACAACGCGTCGTGCCAGCACTACGGCGTGCGCACCTGCGAGGGCTGCAAGGGCTTCTTCAAGGTAAGGGGGACCCCCAGGTGATCGCTGCTGCCGGGATGTTCCCACAGTGCTCCGCGGCGGCAGGAGGATGCTGCGGGGTGTCCCGGGGAGGGGCAGGGCAGGGAGCACGGCCGCGGAGCCCTCCCCGCGGACACGGAGCCGGATGCTGGGCTGGAGCGGGAGGCAGGGGAGGACAGAAGGGCTTTTGTTTGGAGCTCGGCGCCCCGGGCTGAGCTCGGCCGCTCCTTCCCCACCCGCAGCGCACAGTGCAGAAGAATGCCAAGTACATCTGCCTGGCCAACAAGGACTGCCCTGTGGACAAGCGGCGCAGGAACCGCTGCCAGTTCTGCCGCTTCCAGAAGTGCCTGGCCGTCGGCATGGTCAAAGAAGGTACCAGGGTCCCATCCCGGGTGGGGGTAGCCAGCAGGAGCGGGGAGTCCCCTCTCTGCAGCCTTTCTGGCTGCGCTGAGGGCAGACACTCACTGCAAGTCCCAACCGCAGTGGTCCGGACCGACAGCCTGAAGGGGCGGCGGGGCCGTCTCCCCTCCAAGCCCAAGCAGCCGCCGGATGCGTCCCCGGTCAGCCTCATCACCTCGCTGGTGCGGGCACACATTGACTCCATCCCCAGTGCCACCAAGCTCGACTACTCCAAGGTAGGGCTGGTGCCACTCCGTGCCCTGCCCAGGGCCATGCCAGGGCTGGGGCTGGATCCTGACCCATCCCCATCCCAGTTCCTCATCCATGCCCATCCCATTTCCTGATCCAAACTCATCCCTGTTGCTAACCCAACAGTTCCTGACCTGTTCCCATCCCAGATCCTGATCCTATTCCCACCCAGTTCCTCACCCATCTTCATCCTAGGTCCTGATCCCGTTCCCACCCCAATTCCTGATCCACCCCTGTCCCAGGTCCTGACCATCCCAATCCCTGACCCATCCCCATCCCAATCCCTGACCCATCCCCATCCCAGTCCTGACCCACCCTATCCCAGTCCTGACCCATCCCCATCCCAGTTCCAGGAGTCAGCACCGTGCCCGTTTGAGAAGGAGGACTCGGTGGACGTGCAGCAGTTCTATGACCTGCTCACCGGCTCCATGGACGTCATCCGCAAGTGGGCCGAGAAGATCCAGGGCTTCACCGAGCTGCCCAAGGAGGACCAGGACCTTCTGCTGGAGTCAGCCTTCCTGGAGCTCTTCATCCTGCGCCTGGCATACCGGTGAGCCCCGGGGCAGCGCGGAGCAGGGGGAGCCCGAGCTGTGCCCAGGGGTGACACCTGGGTTTGTGCTGGCAGCTCCAAGCCAGAGGAAGGGAAACTCATCTTCTGCAACGGCGTGGTGCTGCACCGGCAGCAGTGCGTGCGCGGCTTCGGGGAGTGGATTGACGCCATCCTCGAGTTCTCCCAGAGCCTGCACCGCATGAGCGTCGATGTCCCCTCCTTCTCCTGCCTCGCCGCCCTCGTCATCATCACAGGTGAGACCCCCCAGCTCCAGGCCCGTCACTGTCCCCATCCCCACCTGGTGTCTGTCCCCGCGGTCCCACAGCCTGTGTGTCACCCCAGACCGGCACGGGCTGAAGGAGCCCAAGCGGGTGGAGGAGCTGCAGAACCGCATAGTGGGCTGCCTCAAGGACCACGTGGCAGCAGCAGGGGCTGAGCCCGGCCGCTCCAGCTGCCTCTCCAAGCTGCTGGGGAAGCTGCCCGAGCTGCGCAGCCTCTGCACCCAGGGCCTCCAGCGCATTTTCTACCTCAAGCTGGAGGATCTGGTGCCGCCACCACCCATCGTTGACAAGATCTTCATGGACACTCTGCCTTTCTGAGTCCCAGGCAAAGGGGCTGCCATGAGCCCCTGACCTGCCTGGGGACATCTGGGACCCGCCCTGGGCAACCCTGGTTCAGTCCAAGGATGCCTGGGAACCCCCTGGGCACCCCTGGGTCACCCCCGGGATGCCTGGAACATCCCCTGGGTACCCTAGATCAGCCCTGGGATGTTTGGGACCCCCATGGGTGACCCCCAGAATGCCCAGAAACCACCTGGGCATCCCTAGATCACTGCCAGGATGCCTGGAACCTGCCCTGGTGACTCCTGGATCAGTCCTGGGATGCCCAGGACATCCCTGTGGACTCCTGAATGACCTCTGGGACACCTGGGACCCCCCCCGGGCCATTCCCAAGACTTTATGTATACCCCTAGATCACCCCTAGAATGCCTGGAACCCCCCTCCCCGGGTCATCCACAGATGCCTGGGACACCCTGGGCACTCCTAGGTCGCTCCTGGGATGCCTGGGACCACCCCTGCATCACCCCAGGGATGCCTGGGATCCCCTCTGGATCACTCCCAGGATATCTGGGTCCCTCCTCAGATGCCTGAGTCTTCTCGGGGGCACCCTTGGGGGTGCCCCATGTGCCTTCACGGCCCAGGGTGCAGCCTCACCGCAGCCCGGGTGCCGTCTTCCCCGGGGGCATCGCCAGCGCGGTGCCCCCTTCCCCTGTACAAACGCCCCTGATGTAAATAGCGCCGGCCGGGTCCTGTACAGAGCGGGGGGCGCGGGCGGGGGGTGGCTCCGGCCCCCTCAACCTCGGCCCCTTCCCCTTTATATATATTTTTCTGGGTTTCCCTCTTTTTTGGCCATTTTCTGTATATAAACTTGTACGTACAGTGAGAGCCACTGGGCGGGACCTTTGTCCCTTGTGCTCCCCTTTAGTTAATATTTGGGAAGGGGGGACAGAGCAGCGGGGCTGGGGACAGCTGGGACGCTGGAGACGGGGAAAGACGGGATGCTGGAGCTGGGGAGGGTGGCGATGTTGGAGCTGGGGGCAGCCAGAACACCGCGGAGGGGGAGAGCCGGAGGGAACAAACCGGAGACGGGAGCTGGGACAGCCGGACTGGGGACAGCCGGAGCTGGGGACAGTTAGAGCTGGGGACCGGAGCTGGTGACAGCCGGGGCTCGGGACAGTGTAGATGTCAGAGCTGGGGGCAGCTGGGACGCTTGGGCTGGATAAAAACAGGACGCTGGAGCTGGGAAAAAAAACCAGCGCACTGGAGCTGGGACAGCCGGGGCGATGGAGCCGGGGACAGCTGGAGCTCCGGAGCCGGGACGCCAGACTGGGGACAGCCGGGCCGGTGGATGTGGGGACAGCTGGGGCACCGGAGCCAGCGACAGCCGGGATGCCAAAGCCGGGGACAGCCGGGGCTCCAGAGCCGGGGACAGCCGGGACGCCGGAGCCGCACGTTGCCCACGCCGCTGCCCTTGAACCGTCACTCACCCCCGGCTGCCGCGGCCCCGCACCTGTCGCCTGCCTGATTTATCCTCCCCAAAATAACCGGGAAGCGTGACCGTGTCCCCCGCTCGTGTTCCTGGGGACGTGGCCATTGGCAGCGCCAGCCCTGGCGGGGGCGGGGGGGGGGGGGTGGCGTTTGTGGTCCCGAGCCCGGAGCTGGGGACAGAGCCGGGGCTTCCGAGGCAGGCGGGTGACAACGCGCGGCTGATGTGTCCCCCCCGGCTGGTCGCCTTCCTCCTGCCGGGCACAGCCTGGCCCCGGAGCAAACGTTACCGGGGACACCCGGTGCGGAACAAGGGCCACATTGAGGCGCGGGGCCGGGGGCGCCCGCAGTGACACACAACAAGGGTCCCTCTGTCCCCCCCCCGCCGCCGCCCCCGCCGTGGGGACAGCGCTGACGCACGGTGGGGCCGCGAACGGGAGTCGGGGCGGGGAACAGCGGAGCTGCACGCAGCGGGCACGGTGGGCGCGGGGTTGGCACCCGGCACGGCTCAGCACGGCACGGCTCGGCTCTGTCCCCTCGCAGAGCTCAGGGCTGTCCTCTGCCACCATCGCTGTCCCCGTTCCCTCGGCACGGGCTGCTGCGGGAGGGACGGGGCCGGTACCAGCAGGGCCAAGGAAAAGCAGCTCCGCGGAGAGCTCCGGCCACGCCGGCGGTCCCGGGGCTGTGTCGGTGTGTGCGCGGCTCCCCCGCACGGTGACACGCCACGGCCACATTCCTGCTGCGACTGACACCACCCATGGCAGTGTGGCCGATCAGTGCCCCAAACCGCCATGTCCCCGTTCCCTGTGTCCCCATGTCCATCCATCCCCTGTTCCTGTGTCCCCCAAGTCCCCACGTCCCTGCTTCCTCTACACCCTGCGCCCTGTGTCCCCATGTCCATCCCTATCCCCATATCCAGCCATCTCACTGTCCCTTTGCCCGCCTAGTCTTCATGTCCCGTTATCCAGTGTCGCCCCGCGTCCCCATATCCCCGTGTCACGCTGTCCCTTGTGTCCATCTGTCCCTATGTCCCCCCTTCCTTATTTCCCCCTGCTGTCCCATATCCTCGTGTCCCTTCATATCCAGGTGTCCCCCGTGCGGCTGTGGTCCCCGCGAGCCCGGCCCGTGCCCCTGTGGCCCGTGTCCCCACGCGTGTCCCCCCCGTTGTCGCCTTGTCCCCGCAGGGGTCAGCGGGGGACACCGCCCCGCCCGCCCCGCTGCAGTACCGCCGCGGAGCCTCCAGCACAGGGGGCGCAATGGAGCCGGTGAGCCGCTCTGGGCTGCGGCATTGCAGCTCTATGGTCCCTTGGGAACGAACCAAGCCGAGGAGAGGGGAATCCGCGGACTCGGAACGGCGATTCCGTCCCCGGCGACGCCCCGCGGCCGGGAACGGCACGGAAGGGGCAAAATCAAATTGACAGGATCAGGTTCAGAGTGATGAAACGCGCTGGTCATGGCCGGAAGGGCCGCTGCGGTGGGCGGTGGTGTGCTCCGACCCCCCCGCGCAGATGGGATGGTCCACTTCCCTCCTCCGTGCCGTCAGATGGTCGGGCCCGGGCGGTGAGTGGGGACCGGGGCTGGGGTCGGGACCGGGGCTGGGGTCGGGACCGGGGCTGGGGGCGCCCAGGGACCGAGGGGGATCCGGGGCCTCGAGAGAACCTGAGGCGCTCCGTGGGAGCCTGAGGTGGGCTCGGGCCGGGACGTCTGGATCTGTGTTGGTGTTTTGGGGGAGCCCAACCGGGACCCCCCGAGCCCCTGTGAGGTGAGGGTGGGCCCGTACCGGGACACCCGCGTCCCTCCGGGCTGCTGGATCCCTGAGGGGACCTGACCAGGAAATTTGGGTCCCTCTGGGGTATTGCAGAGCCCGTACCGGGACTCCTGGCGTCCGTGTGTGCTGGCGGGGGAGCCAGGCTGGGGTGTGAGGGGACCGGGCCGGGACATCTGCGCTTCTCTGGGCTGTTAGAGGCTCAACCCAGGACAGCTGGCTTCCTGTGGGATATTGAGGGGCACCCACACTGGATGGGCGGGCACGCACTGCGACACCGCCCTGGAGTGTGAGGGGACCAGACCGGGATATTTTGGGGGCCCGCCCATCCTGGGACGCCCGGATCCCTTTGGGGCACCCAGTCCTGGACCCTCCCGATCTTCTGCGGGGTGTGTGGGATGTGAGGGACTTCAACCAACCCCGTCTCTGTGGGGCTGCGGGGGGCCTACACCGAGGGTGCCTGGATCCCTGTGGCGTGTGGGGGACTCAGATCAGGACATCTGGCTCCCCGTGGGTGACCGGGAGGGCCACACCGGCTCCCTGTGGGGGACTGGGCCACCGGCATGCAGGGGCTCGGCAGAGGGGCTGTCACCCAAGCCGGGCTGCAGCCAACGCCCCCCTGCACCCTCGTGTCCCCTCAGCAGCCGCTGCTGTGGCCCCTCCGGCGCCGCCCCTGCCATGAACTGCCGCGCCGAGGTGCTGGAGGTGTCGGTGGAGGGGCGGCAGGTGGAGGAGGCCATGCTGGCCGTGCTCCACACCATCCTGCTGCACCGCAGCACCGGCAAGTTCCACTACAAGAAGGAGGGCACCTACTCCATCGGCACCGTGGGCACCCAGGACGTGGACTGCGACTTCATCGACTTCGCCTACGTCCGTGTCTCCTCCGAGGAGCTCGACCGGGCCCTCCGCAAGGCTGTCGGGGAGTTCAAGGTAAGGAGGGGCCGACAGGGATGAACATGGGAGCATCAAAGGCATTAAAGGGAAGCCACACGTCTCCAAGGGTCCCCCAGGATGGAGCAGGGGGCTTGTGTGGGTGGGTTAAAAGGAGCAGCTGAGGGCATTAGGTCTGTTCAGCTGGAGGAGACTGAGAGGAGACTCGTCAGCTTCATCCCTAGGGCAGCTCGGATCTCTGCTCCCTGGGACAGTGACAGGACCCAGGGGATGGATAGAGCTGTGGCAGGGAAGGGGTGGGCTGGATACTGGGAGAAGGTTCTTCCCCCAGAGGGTGATTGGGCACTGGAAGTGCTCCCCAGAGTGTGGTCATGGCCCCAAGGCTGCCAGAGCTCGCGGAGTGTTTGGACACCGCTCTCAGGCACGGGGTGGGATTGTCGGGGTGTCCTGTGCAGGGCCAGGAGTTTGCCTGGATGATCCTTGGGGGTCTCTTCCAACTCAGGATATTCTGTGATTCCGTAAAGCCCAGTGGGATGTGCCCGAGGAGGGGTCGGTCAGCCCCCGTTCCCCCGTGAGCCCCGTGCTGTCACGCAGGACGCGCTGCGCGGCTCCGGCTCCGACGGCATGGGGCAGATCTCCCTGGAGTTCTACCAGAAGAAGAAGTCACGGTGGCCCTTCTCGGACGAGTGCATTCCCTGGGAGCTCTGGACCATCAAGGTGAACGTGGTGAACCTGGCGAACGAGCAGGAGCGGCAGATCTGCCGCGAGAAGGTGGGTGAGAAGCTCTGCGAGAAGATCATCAACATCGTGGAGGTGATGAACCGCCACGAGTACCTGCCCAAGATGCCCACCCAGTCCGAGGTGGACAACGTCTTCGACACCAGCCTGAAGGACGTGCAGCCCTACCTGTACAAGATCTCCTACCAGATCACGGACTCCCTGGGCACCTCAGTCACCACCACCATGCGCCGGCTCATCAAGGACACGCTGGCGCTGTAGGGCTGCTGTCACCCAGGCAGGGTCACCGTGGGCCGTGGCACTTTTGGGACAGTGACGCTGCTTGGATCCCCTCCCTCACCTCCAGAAAGCCTCTGGGAGGAGCTTGGCTTGGCCTGGCCTGTAATTTGGGGGTTGCTGCTCCTTGGTTTATGCCGTGGGGCTTTGTCCATCCTGGAGAACTGGCTCAGTGGCTCCGGCCTGGCTGATGACCGGGGTGAGTCCTCAGGGCACGTGTGGCACCAGCTCCAAGTGGTGCTGGGGGCCTGGCAGAGCGTGCTGGGGATCTGGGTGACACCTGAACCCCACCCCTCTGCAGCACACTTGGTGCCACACAACCAGTGCTGGCCGTGTCCCTTATCACCTGTCCCCCAGTGTCACTTCTGTCCCTGGAGGGGCCAGAGCTGCCCCAAAAATAAAGTTTCTGCTTTCACATGGAGCCTGGTGACATCCTGGGGGCCATGGGAGGGGGGGAAGTGGATGCTGAGGCTGAGCTGGTGGTCCCCATCATGTCCAAAACCAAGGGGCTGAGCTGGGAGGTCCCCACTGCACCCCTGTGCTGTGGGGCTGAGTTGGGGGACCCCAGTGTAATGGAGCTGAGCTGGGGGTCCCCACAGCACCCTCACACCATGGGGCTGAGCTGGGGGACCCCAGTGCTGTGGAGCTGAGCTGGGGGTCCCCATTGCACCCCAGTGCTGTGGGGCTGAGTGGCTGCAGTGGGGACAGGCAGAATGGGCACTTAGCCCCAAGCTGCCCCCCAAGGCACCTAGGGAGGGAGCTGGGGTGACTCCCCCTTCCTTGCAGGACCCTGCACCCCTCCAGGGGGGCTCCAGGGCGGAGCAAAGCTGCTGCCCCTTGCCGGGGGGGGGCACCCAGCGCCAGGGAGCGTGAGGGGGGCCGTGGAGGGAGGATAAGACAGCCCTTGACATCACTTAAACCCTCCCGTCTGTCACCGCCACACTCGGCTCCCGGGAGGAAGACGAGGAGGAGGAGGAGGAGGAGGAGGGGGACATGAACACTACCCGCGAGGACACGGGGGTGAGCGAGGCTGCCCAGATCGCCGTGGTCCTGGTGCTCTGCCTCGCCGTCACCTTTGCCATCCTCTTCCTCGGCTGCAACCTGCTCCTGCAGGCCGAGAGCCTGGCAGCGCCCGCGGCCCAGGGTGAGCGACGCCTGTCCGAGCCTGACGGTGGCACCGAGGGCACGTAGGGACCGGCTGGAGCCTCGCGGATGGACAGATGGACACATGGACAGATGGACGGGACGGGCACGGCTGGATGTGGATGGACAGCGGTGTCCTTGCCCGCAGCACCTCCGAAGGCGTGGGACGGCGCTGGGGGTTTGTGTGGGTGGATGTCACCGAGCTCATGTAGGGACTGGGCAATGAGCCCAGTGGACGGACAGATGGACGGATGGACACGGATCAGCACGGATGGACACGGCTGGGCAGCAGCGTCCTTGCCTGCAGCATCTCCAGTGACCCTCGGGAATGGAGCGGGATGTGCACTGGGATCCTGCCCTGAGCACTGGGGACTCAGGGGGCTGGATGTCACTGAGGGCAGGTGAGACCTGCCTAAGCCTGGCAGATGGATGGGTGGATGGATGGATGGATGGATGGATGGATGGATGGATGGATGGATGGACGGACACAACTGGACAGCAGCATCTTTGCCTGCAGCATCTCCGAGGGTCCCCCAGGACGAAGCAGGGGCCTTGTGTGGGTGGATTTAAAGGTCCCAGGTCAGCAGCAGCGCTGGGTGGGGGCTGAGGCCGGGCCAGATCCCACCCTGGGCGTGGCAGTGCTGGTAATCCCCCCAAGAGGATTAGGGGAAACTTTTATTCCCCGTTTCAGGACTAATCCCTGGGCTGGTGGGGCTCAGCAAGGGAGGCCAGGACCTTGTGCTGCTGCTGAGGGGCTGGGGTCGCATCCCACCCCCTCCCAGCCCCTCACACCCCCATGGCCACATTCCACCCCCACAAGCCCCTCCACTCCCTTTGGGACCTCATCCTGCTCCCCCTGCAGCCCCTCCCGGCCTCCAGTCTATTCCCAGTCCCCCATAGCCACCAAAAGTGGGGTGAACTGGGACCACCCCACACTGGAGTGGGGCTGGGGATGCGGGGGGCTCCCAGTTCCTCCCCAAAGCAGGTCCCCCTCTCCTTGATCCCACAGCTTTAATAACAGCACTGCAAAGCTCTGCCAAATGTCTGGTCCCTGCAGATCTCTGTGCCCCCTCCCTGACCCCCCGGACACAGAACCTCTGGCCTGGGGAGGCTCCCCAGTCTCCTGGGCTGCCTCTGTGCCCCCACCACGTCCCCCAAATCAGGCACTGGCCATGTAAAAGACTCCATATATTTCACATGTACAAAAAGTCACTGCGGGGGAAGGGGCAGGGGGGGTCCTGGGGTGGGGGGGCACCATCCTGCCCCTCTCCCGGTGCCCCCCCAGCTTGGCTTTGGTCCCTTTTTTTTTTTTTTTTTGGCACTTAGTGTTCACATCAGTGGTCAAAGTGTCGAGCGCGGCGTGGAGGGGTCCCTCTGGTCCCTGTAGTGGGGCTGGGGGCTCTGGGGCAGCGAGCCCCCCGGGGATAAGGGGACCCTGACGGGGAGGGAGCACCCCACGGGTCAGCTCCTGCTGCTGGGGCCCCACCACAGATGGGTGGGCAGGGGGTGGACTGGCTGCAGGGTCTCCCCGGGCACAGGGATGTCACCTGTGACGATGGTGGCACGGGGACATTTTGGCCCTGTTCCACGTGGTGTCAGGGCAGGACGGAGCCTCACTGGGCACTTGGGGGGCAGAGGGGGGTGAGGAGGGACTGAGACAGCCCCAGTCCTCCCCTGCCCCCCAGTCGGGCTCCTTAGCCTTGCTTGGCTACAGGCGGATCCACCTTCGGGCTGTGGGATGGAAGGGACAGTCAGGGACAGAGCCAGGGACACCTGGCCTGGCCTGAGGGGGTGCCCAGGTGACCCCCCCAGAGTACAGGCACCACAGGGTGAGTCCTCCAGGCACTGGCCTAGGACCCAGTATGCACTGGGATCCCCACTCTGGCCTCCAGCAGGGCACTGGGACCATACCCTGGCACCCAGTTTTGCACTGGGACCCTGCCCAGAACCCAGTAATGCACTGGGACCTTGTCCTGGGACCCAGTAGTGCACTGGGATACCAGCTTGGGATCCAGTACTGTGCTGGGATCCCATCTTGAGACCCAGTAGTGCACTGGGATCCTGCCCTGGGATCCAGTGATGCACTAAGACCCCACTCTGGGATCCAGTATTGCAGTAGGATCTGTGCTGGAATCCAGCCTTGCTCCAGGATCCAGTGCTGGGATCCTGTGCCAGGGCCCAGCCTTACATCAGGATCCAGTGCTGGGATCTTGTGCTGGGACCCAGCCTTACATCAGGATCCTGGACGGGAATCCTGTGCCAGGACTCCATGCTGAGTAGCAACATTTCATGGGGATCCAGCTCCGTTGGGATCCTGTGCTGGATCCAGCCCTGCACTGGGATCTTGTGCCAGGATCCTCTGCTGGGATCCAGCTCTGTGTTGGGATCCTGTGCTGGGATCCAGCCTTGCACTGGGATCTTGTGCCAGGATCCTGTGCTGGGATCCAGCTCTGTCTTTGGATCCTGTGCTGGGATCCAGCTCTGTGTTGGGATCCTGTGCTGGGATCCAGCCTTGCACTGGGATCTTACACCAGAATCCTGTGCTGGGATCCAGCCTTGCACTGGGATCTTACACCAGAATCCTGTGCTGGGATCCAGCCTTGCACTGGGATCCTGTGCTGGGATCCAACCTTGCATCAGGATCCTGTGCTGGGATCCTGTGCTGGGATCCTGTGCTGGGATCCAGCCTTGCACCAGGATCCTGTGCTGGGATCCTGTGCTGGGATCCTGTGCTGGGATCCAGCCTTGCACCAGGATCCTGTGCTGGGATCCTGTGCTGGGATCCAGCCTTGCA
Source organism: Vidua macroura (assembly GCF_024509145.1). NCBI lineage: Eukaryota > Metazoa > Chordata > Aves > Passeriformes > Viduidae > Vidua > Vidua macroura. The sequence continues at coordinate 227,237 of NW_026530542.1, forward strand.
TTAAGATCCTGCCCCGATCCGAAGACTGGGGCACACCAGACACCCTGGGGTGACAACATGCAGGGAGGGGGCGTGCAGAAGGGGGCATGCGGGGTCAGGGGGAACCCAGGGGGATCCAGGTGTGATCCAAGGGGATCCAGGCATGCAAGTGGTACCTGGGCTCTTAACAGCCGGACTCGTCGTGGTGGGACGGGTCGCAGAAGAAGCGGGAACCCCGCTTGGCCGTGCGGGCAGTGAAGGGGACGCTCTTCAGCGCTGCGGGGGCACGGGCAGGGGACGGGGGGGACAGGGACATGTCAGCCCCCGTGGCTGGCAGGGCCAGGGCGGGGGGCCAGGGGCCAAGGGGGCCGTACCGGTGATGATGTCCTCGATGGTGCCATCCTTGCCCTCGTACATGGGCCGGTGGTCCTTGGCCTGGCGCCGCCGCAGCTCCGCGATCAGCTCCTGCTGCTGCCACTTGTTCCGCTGCGAGGGAGGCACAGGGGGTCCGGGTTAGGAGCACAGGGGTCCCCTCTGTGCCCCCCTAACCCCAGCCCACCCCGTGCCTGCCTCCACTAACCTTCTCCTGCTTTTTAGCCTCCTGTGCCAGCAGCTTCTCCCGCATCACCTCCTCCTGCTTCTTCCGTGTCTCGTTTTCCTGCTCCGCGTCCTGCCGGGGCACACGGGTGGGGGGTGTCAGCTTTCCCCCACCATGGTGTCACTCGCCTGCAGGGTGTCCCCTCCCGGCCCCACCTCACCTTGTAAGAGTGGATGAACCGGACAAAGACCGGGAAGAAGACAGACGGGGGGGTGGTCTTGGGGCTCTCGCCGAAATACCGCACCACGGCGTTGTAGGCGTCCTGGCACGGGACCGGTGGTCAGGCACGGGCAGTGTCCGGCACAGGGGGAGCGCAAGGCATGGCGGGCATCACGCGTGGGCAAAGCAGGGCAGGAGAGCACACGGAGCGTGCACAGCAAGGTGTGTGTGACGAGGAATGCACACAGAGAATGCAAAGGAAGGCAGGAGTGCACAAGGGCCATGCAGAGCAAGGTGTGGGTGACCAGGTGTGCACGAGGAGTGTGCAGAGCCAGGAGCAGAACCAGGTGTGCACGAGGAGCATGCAAGACAAGGTGTGGATGGCCAGGTGTGCACGAGGAGCATGCGAGACAAGGTGTGGATGATGAAGAATGACATGGAGCATGCAAAGGAAAGCATGAGTGCACAAGGACCATGCAAGAAATGGTGTGGATGGCCAGGTGTGCACAAGGACCATGCAAGAAAAGGAGTGACCAGGTGTACACAAGGACCATGGAGGACAAGGTGTGGATGAGCAGATGTGCATGAGGAGTGTGCAAAGCAAGATGTCTGCACAAAGACTGCATAGAGCAAGGTGTGGATGACGAAGAACGACATGGAGCATGCAGAGGAAAGCAGGAGTGCAAGAGGAGCATGCAGAGCAAGGTGTGCATGGCCGGGTGTGCACAAGGACCGTGCAAGACAAGGCGTGGATGAGCAGCTGCGCACGAGGAGTTTGCAGAGCAAGGTGTAGCTGAGCAGGTGGTGCCCGTGGCTGGTGCCAGGCCGGGTGTGAGCAGCCCTCACCTCGGCCGTGCGCGCGTCGCGCTGCAGCCGCTCGAGCTGCCCCTCGCTGCCGCCCAGGAAGCCGCGCAGCACCGCGCTCTCGTGCTGCCCGCACTCCCGCCGCAGCAGCTCCATGCCCCGGCCCAGCTCCTTCACATCCAGCAGCACGTTCTCCAGGGACACTGCAGGGACACGGGATGGGTCAGCGGCTGTGTGGGGCCGGGACAGCGAGGTGGGGCCACGGGCACAGGTTGAGGGGCACCTGCCGCAGCCTTCTCCACAAAGTGCAGCTCCTGCCAGAAGGTCGCCAGCTCTGGGTACTTCTCCCGCACCGTCAGCGCGATGAAGTGCAGCAGCGTCATCTTCCTGTCTGTTGACTTGGTGTCCAGGAGCTGCAGGAGGATTTGGGGAGGGGGTCAGGGCTGTGGGATGGGAACCTCGGGGTCCAAGGGAGCCAGGGAGGGGGCTGCCCACCAGGTCCAGGCTCTGCAGTTTGAAGCCGTAGACTGCACCGCGTTTGCTGCTGTTCATGTAGTTGCCCAGCGCCAAGATGATCTGCAGGGGCAACGCAGCAGGATTGGAGGGTCAGGAGGGAGCGAGACCCCCACAGGATCCCCCTCAGCCAGCTACAGTGAGGCTGGAGTGAAGGACCCCCACCCAGCCCGTCCTCACATCCCCACCTCCAACATGTGCTTCAGCTTCTGGGACGACTTAACAGAGGCCGAGGCCGCGATGATGGCGTTGAGCTGCTGCAGGGGGACAGCACAGGGGGGCTCAGCTGGGGTTCAGGGTGCGGCGGGCCTGGTATCCCCCTCCCCAGCTCCATACCGGCGTCAGCATCTGGATGTTCTCGGTGAAGTTGCCGAGGAAGGCCATGATGGCCATGCGCTGCGGCAGCCGCTCCACCTTGCTGAACTGCAGCATGAACCTGTCCTCGTCCGCCAGCTCCTCCAGCGGCTTCCGCTCGCGCTCGTACTGCCGCAGCGCCTTGGCCTCCGCCTCCGTGGGCAGGAACCGCATCAGGCACTCCACAAAATCCACCGGCAGCGTCGCCAGGTCGAACCTGCCCCGCACCGCAGTGTTGGGGGGCAGCTCCCAGCGGTGCCCAGTCTGGGAACCCCGGATCCCAGCCTGGCTCCCTGCCACCTGCTTGGCCACCCTGAAGCACAGCCAGAGCCCCTGCACCCTGCCTGAACCTCTGTACCCTGCCTGTCCCTCCTGCATCCCAGCCAGGCCTGCTGCACCCTGCCTGCACCCTCTGGACCCCAACAAGCCCCCCCTGCACCCCAACCAGTGGCCCTGTACCCTGCCTGGCCCTCCTGAACCCCAACCCGACCACTTGCCCCCCAGCCAGTCCCCTTGAAGCCTGCCTGGTCCCTCTGCACCCCAGCTGGCTCCCCTGTGTCCCAGCTGTTCCCACTGTACCCCAACCAAGGCCCCGTACCCTGCCTGAAACCCCCACACCCCATCCAGACCCTCCTGCACTCTGAGCCACTAGAACCTCAGCCAGATCCCCTGTCCCTGCTAGCCCCTCTACTTGCCTGGCCCCTCTGCACCCCAACCAACCCCCTTGCACCCCTACCAGCCCCCTTGCACCCCTACCAGCCCCCTTGAGCCCTGTCTACCCCCTGCACCCCATTCCTGACCCTCCCTGCCCCATTTCTGGCCCCCCACCAGACCCCGTCCCCCCCCCAGCGCAGCCCATACGTGTGGATGGCCCGGCAGATCTCGTCGGCGCTGCGCCCGGCCTTGCGCAGGGTGATGGCCAAGTTCTTGGCACGGTTGGCCTCCAGCAGTGTCACCTTGGTGGCCACTTTCTGCGCCGCCTTGCTCTTGGCACACACCAGGTCCAGCGCCGGGCCCTGCGCCTTGGTCTTGAACAGCTCCTCGAAGCGCTCCAGGTCCAGGTCCTGGGGGGACGAGGGGGGTCAGAAATGGGGCTGGGGGTGCCCACGTGGGGAGGGGTCCTGGGCTCACCTCCAGCACGCGCTCGTCGTCCAGCTCGCTGAACACCGTCCCGCTGATCTGGCTGGGCTTCAGCGCCGTCCAGTTGAACACAGGCAACCGGAATTTGGTCTTGATGGGCTTCTTGATCCGGATGGCTGCCAGCGGGGTGGGAGCCAGCTCAGCACCCCCGGGGCACGGGGACATGTCCTGAGCCCACCCTGAGCCACCCAATCCCCATGCTGGGGTCCCTGAGCGGGTGTTCCTTGAGGATTGCAACCCCAGCACCCTGGTGCCTGCAACCCTTCCCCATCCCTTGTCCCTGTCCCCACAGTTCCTCCCTGTCCACACAGTCCCTACACCATCCCTGTCCCCATGGTCCCCACGGTCCCCACAGCCTTCCTGTCCCCTGTCCTTGTCCCCACTGTCCCTGCACTGTCCCAGTCCCCACGTCCTCCCTGTTCCCTGTCCTTACAGCGCCCACACCCTCCCTGTCCCCGTCCCATGGTCCCCCCTCATCCCCACGTACCTGAGAGCCCCACGGTGAGGGCGATGGAGGGTGAAGCCCCGGGCAGCGGCGGGGCCGGGGGACACTTCCCTGTGGAGCCACCAGAGGGTGAGACCCCAGTTCTGGGGACCACCCAGCCTCGGGAGCGGCCCAGCACCAGGGACCTCCCTGCCTGGGAGCCCTCCCACCCCTGGGGACACCCCGCTTTGGGTGCCCCCTCCTCACCTGGGAGCGGGGGCGCGGGGGGCGGCAGAGGGGGAGGCGGGGGCGGCGGGGGGGGCGCGGCTTCCACGGGGGGCAGGACCGGGGGTCGCGGGGTCTCCTCCGAGGGCTCCGCCTGCGGAGGCGGCGGCTCGGCGCTGGGAACCGGGGGCGGCTCGGACCCGTAGTGCCGCCGGAAAGCCTCGTCCTTCTCCTTGATCATCCTGCGCAGCGTGTGCACCTGGTGGCTCGTGTGCTCGTAGGTCTCCTGGGGACAGCGAGCGTCAGCCCAGGGGGATCGGGACCCTTCCCCGCTCCCGACAGCCCCTACGGCCCCCCAGCACACCTTGACCACCTCCAGCTCCTTCTCTCGCTGCAGCAGCTGCTTCTCCAGCTCCGCCACCCGCATCATGTTCTCGTTCTCCAGGTCCAGCAGCTTCTCCGTTAGCTGGGGAGAGGGACACGGCTGTGACAGCAGCTCAGGGACGGCCCTGGTGTCACCACTGATCTCCTTGGGACCCAGAAAGGAACATCCCCGCATCCCCCCGTGCTCACATACGTGGGACAGGTGCTCCTCCAGCTCCTCCACCTTCTCCAGGGCCACATTCTTGGTCTCGGCATCCTCCAGCAGCCCCCCAACGTCGAAGACGTTGTCCAGGTACGCCTGGATCTGCACCTGCAGCTTCTCGCTCTCCGTGTGCCTCGACTTCTGTGGGCACGAAGGCAGCGTCAAGGATGGGGGGGCCCCCCAACACAGTTCCCCTGACCCTCGACCCCCCGTACCTGCAGGAACTCCTCCAGCCCCAGTTTGGTGAACTCGTACTGGAGATGGACGCGGAAGTTCATGTCCTCCACCGAGTGCACCACGATGTTGATGAACTGCATGCAGGCCACCTGCAGGCAGGGCTGGTGTCACCAGGAGTCCTCCTGTCCCCCCAGAGAGCCTCCCCCTCGCCCAGGACAGGGTGTCCCACCATGAAGTCGATGCTGCTGTCCTCGTTGCGGAAGTATTCCATCAGCCGCTCAAAGCGGTGTTTCTCCTTGCACACCTGAGCAGGCAGAAATGGGGTTAACCTGGCGTGGCCCCCCCAGCCACTGACCCCCCCCCATCTCCTGGACTCCACTACCCTAATCCCAGTCTGGTCCTGGTGTTCCCAGACCCCCCATTCCTCATCTTCCCTGATCCCTCCATCCCCTGCACTCCAGACTCCCCTTTCCAGCCTGGTCCTGGGAACCCTAGTGCCCCCATCCCAGCCTTCTCTTGGGGTTCCCCTCATCCCAGATTGCTCCTGGGGACCCTGGTGCCCCCATCCCAGCCTTCTCTTGGGGTTCCCCTCATCCCAGATTGCTCCTGGGGACCCTGGTGCCCCCATCCCAGCCTTCTCCTGGGATTTCTCCCATCCCAGATTGCTCCTGGGGACCCTGGTGCCCCCATCCCAGCCTTCTCCTGGGATTTCTCCCATCCCAGATTGCTCCTGGGGTCCCCAGTTCCTCCATTCCTGGTATCCTGCTCCCCAGTCCCAGCCTGATTCTGGTGCGCCCATTCCCCCCATCCCAACCTGGTCCTGTCTCCCTCCCATTCCCCCCATCCCAGCCCGGACCCGCTGTTCCCACTCCCCTCGTACCTCCTTGAAGTTGTCGAAGGCCGCGAGGATGATCTCGTGGCCGCCCCTCACCAGGCAGACAGCCGCCAGCAGCTCCAGCACCAGCGCCTTCATCCTGGCCACAGCGTCACCATCAGTGTCACCCCCAGCCAGCTCCAGGACCCCCGTCCCACCCTGCCAGACCCTCCCTCACCTCGGGTTCTTGTTATTGAGGCTCAGGGCGATCTCATTGACAGCGTGGGGGTGAGACATGACCAGGTTGAAGCCGTACTGTGGGGATGGAGAGAAAACGGTGTCAGCTGTGGTGGCACTGGTGACAACGGTGTCCCCACCGTGAGGTGACAGTACCTGGTAGTTCATGATGGCCCGAAGACACATGATGCAGAGGTGGACGTCATCCTTCTGGCTCACCAGGCGCGAGTTCTTCAGTGCCCTGCGGCTGGGCAGCGTCCCGTAGCTGCAGGACAGGGCACACAGTGAGCGGGAACGGAGGGACGGCGTGGGGACGGCGTGGGGACGGCGTGGGGACAGCGTGGGGACGGCGTGGGGACAGCGTGGGGACAGCCGGGATTCCGGAGGGGCAAAGGCAGAGAGAAGCGGTCGGAGGGCGACAGGGACAGAGTCGGCAGAGGCGGAGCGAAGCCGCCGCGAGCGCTGGGCTGGCCCCGGGCAGCCGGTACTTACCCGGCCGGCGGGCGAGCGGCGAGGCGGGCACGGAGGAGAGAGAGAGAGAGCACAGCCAGAGAGGGGCACCCCGGCCCTGGAAGCAGAGACGGGGTGCATTACCCCGGGGCGCGGGGGCAGAGCCAGAGCAGGGTGAGCGGAGCCGCGGGGGCAGAGGACAGGCAGGACAGCGACACAGCGACGGCAGTGCCAGGGCTGCATGGGCCGGCAGGGCGGGCACAGCGCGCGAGGCAGAACAGGACGTGGCACGCGTGGCACGTGCCGTGGCACAGCCACACCAAGGGAGAGGCACGGCCTGAGCTCCAGGCACCGCGTTTGTGCCATGCAGGCGATGGGCATGGCACGGGACAGGGCGGTGAGCGGCACCAGGCACGATGGCACGAGCCATGGGAGGACAGCGCTTGGCACGGCACACACCACGGCACACTGGCACACACCATGGGACACAGTAACACCACGGCACACACCACGGCACACTGGCACAGACCATGGGACACAGTAACACCACGGCACACACCATGGCACACTGGCACAGACCGTGGCACACCAGCACACACCGTGGTACACAGCACACACCATGGGACACAGAACACACCATGGCACACACTGTGGTACACTGGCACACACCACGGCACACAGCACACACCATGGGACACAGTACACACCATGGCACACTGGCACACACCACAGCACACTGGCACACACCATGGCACACAGCACAGCACACAGCACACACCATGGCACACCAGTACACACCATGGGACACAGCACACACCATGGCACACACCGTGGCACACCAGCACACACCACAGCACACAGCACAGCACACAGCACACACCATGGCACACTGGCACACACCATGGCACACACCGTGGCACACTGGCACAGACCATGGCACACACCCTGGCACACAGCACAGCACACAGCACACACCATGGCACACACCATGGCACACACCCTGGCACACCAGCACACACCATGGCACACACCATGGCACACACCGTGGCACACAGCACACACCATGGCACACACCCTGGCACACACCATGGCACACAGCACAGCAGGCAGCAAGCAGCAGCACCATGGCCAGCCCGAGCCCTGCGGCAGGACGTACCCCCATGGCAGGACGTCCCCCCACAGTGGGACATCCCCCCGGGCACGTACCGTAGGGCGGTCTGGCGGGCAGAGCGGGCCAGGCTGCTGGTGAAGGGGGCGGGCAGGGCGCTGGGGTGCTGCAGATCCTCGATGGACCTGCTCCAGGAGCGCAGCCTGTCCAGTGCGCCATCCTCGCCGCCTTCCAGGCCCTCAAAATCCAACCTGGTGGGGGGACACGCACGCAGCGGGGGGCACACTGCTTTGGCGGGGGGCACACGGCTCCAGCACAGATGCAAGCACTGAGGCAGGTGGCAAGTGGGTGGTTGCGGGGTGGGGAGAGGCACGAGGGTGGCCCTGGAATTCCCAGAGCAGGCAGGGAGGGTCTGAAAGCCCCGCGTCCCTCAGCAGCCCGATGCGGACAGGCCCCTGCCTTAGGGGTGATAAGGGACCGAGCAGTATCAGGCGTTGGCAGCAGGGAGCTGCCCCAGCCACCAGGAACTTCCACACTCCCCAAGGACTCCCTGGATCCCCCCTCACCCGGGGACCCCCCGACCCCACTCACATGACGGCGCACTGGGCGAAGGACAGGTAGTTCACCAGCACGTCCAGCCCCTTGTTCTCATCATTGAGGAACTCCCGCACCCACCTGCGGCACCAGGCACCCGTCAGAGCCCGCAGGAGTCGGGGACCCCCCCCCAGCACAACCCCCTCCACCATGGAGACCCCCGTCCTGGCACAGGGGCGGTGAGGGGACGGCGGGGGCACTGCAGTGGTGGGTGCAGCCCCTCCGCTATCAGCGGTGCCAGCGCCAGCGCGGGGTTATCTGAGGAGTGCAGGGCAGGGAGGGCTCGGGGTGGGTGGGAAACGGCGCTGCACCCCCACCCTCACCCTGGGAACCTCGCGGGGAAAGGAGGGGATTTCGGGATGCCCCGACCCTTGGGAGGGAGTTGGGGCGCACTGGCGAGGTGCTGTGCCCAGGGGCAAGGACGGGGTGGGGGTGCGCGGGGTGGGGGGCTCACCCAGGAGCACCGGGGGTCCCCAGGACTGCCCACAGCCGTGCGTCAGGGAGCCCACGGGGGCCGCGGCCGCCCCTTTCCTGCCGCCGCCAGCCCCTCGCCTCAGCCCGTTTCCTGTCTCCGGCTGCTGCTATTTTGGGTCCGTGGGCTGGGACGAGCGGGGCCGGCGGCGGGGAACAGCCGGCACGTGCACGAGCCACCCCGGGCACGACTGTGCCACCCTGGGCACGACTGTGCCACCGGGCACCCGCCGCTGGTGTCCCCAACGCCCCCGGGACGGCCCCGTCCCGCCCGAACCCCCCCCCCCCCCCGCCCCGCGCGGCTCCGGGGCATCCCGGGGCGGGTCGCGGTGTCACCGGCTCGGGGACGGTGCCGACCGAGCCCTCCGGTCGGTCGGGAGGAGCTGGCCAGGATCTGGCCACGCTGCCTCGTTCAGGGCGTCATCGCCGGCCCATCCGCCCCGGCATCCGCCCCCGGGACCTGCCCGCGGGCCGGGGCAGGAACCGGCCCAGTTCCTGCAGCGCCTCCGGCTTCCCCTGCAGCTGTGTGGGGCTGGAGAAAGGACCCCGCAGCCCCCCCGGGACCCCGCGCGCCATCCGGAACTCTGCACCCCACTCCACGGCTCTGCGCCCCCAGCCTGGACCCCACAGCCCCTCCCTGGGACCCCACAGCCCCTCCCCAGGACCCCACACTCACCCAATGTGGTTCGTCCTCAGGCTGATCTCCAGCTCGCGCAGCACCTTGGTGGACTCCTGCACCCTCCTCCTGAACTTCTGGGGGCAGAGCAAGGCTGAGCCGTGCCCCCTGGACTCCCCAAACCCCCCCAAGGCTCCCCCAAAGCCCCCAAGGCTCCCCCAAAGCCCCCAGCCCCTCACCTTCCGTGTGACACCCGGCTCCAGGAAGCTGCGCAGCTTCTGGATGTAGGCATGGGGTGGGCTCTTCACCTGGAACCGCTCCTGGGGGCGACAGAAGGCTGGTGGTGACACTGGGACAGCAGCAGAGCCCCCAGAACCCCCGTGGGCCACCCAGCCCCACCTGGTCACAGATGAGGTCCCACTTCTTCTCGTTGTCATACTGGCGCAGCAGCCGGGCTTTGTCCGGGGGCAGGTTCATGGAGCTCTGGGGACAGGGGGGGGCTGTCACCCTGAGGGACATGGGGACAGTGCCCCCCAAGGGGCACCGAGACCCATGGTACAGCCTGGGTGGCCCCAAAAAGCACCCACAGCACAGCCAGGGTCCCCTCTAAGGGCACCCTGACCCGTGACATAGCCAGAGTCCCTGGCACCAGGATGCACCAGCAGGCACAGATGTGGCACGGGCACAGCAGTGCCACTGGGGCCACGCGCCAGCCACCAGCGGCACCAAATCTCCCCATCCCTGACGCATCCTTCCTGTCTGCACCCGCTTCCGTGCCACAACCGCAGACTCCGCTCCCGACCGTGGCACGGGGCCAGGCACCGGTGCCAGCTCCCCAGGACACCGGACACGAGGCCAGGCACCGGTGCCAGCTCCCCGGGACACCAGACACGGGGCCAGGCACTGGTGGCTGCTCACTGGGACATCGGGCACAAGGCCAGGCTCCGGTGCTGGCCCAGGGAAGACCCCGGGATCCTCAGTGCGGGATGTGGCACAGGACAAATGGGGTGCCACAGCGGGCACCAGGGATGCCAGAGGGCCTGGGACTGCCCTGGTGGGCAATGCCACCCCGGGGAGAGATGCCAGCTCATGTGGGCGATGTCACCCTAGTGGGAGATGCCACAGCAGTGGGTGATGTCACCCTGGTGGGTGCTGCCAGCCCAGCTGATGATGCCACCCTGGTGGGAGATGCCCCCCCAGTGACGCAGCTCGGGGCAGCCCCATTATCGGGAGCCGTCACCGTGGCTGCTCCACCCCCCCCATGTCAGCACGGCCCTCCCTGCTCATCCCGGTCCCACGGGAAACCGGGACAGAGCCTGGGCGAGGCCAAGCGCCCCTGGGCAAGGGGTCCCGCAGGTTCCCACGAGACTGACCACCAGCAGAGACTGACCACCAGCACGGTGCCACCAAAACTGCCCCCAGAGGGGCACCATGCCCTCCCCAGAGGGCTGCGGATATTCCCCTTTGGCCACCAGTAAAATCCCGGGCCTCCCTGGGAATGGAGGCGGGAAGGACGCACAGAGACCCCGGGTGGGGGCGAGGGGCGCCCTCGGGGGGCTTTGAAGCGCGGCCGCCCGTCCCGGCGTTCCCGCCGCTCCGTTTCCTGCCTTTGTGGTGGGAGCGCGGCCGCTCCCGGCCGGGAACTTCCTCCGCCGTCCGCCCCACCGGGAGCCCCCATGGCTATCCCGGGGCTGAATCCCACCGGGAAACCGCGGTACCGGGGCTGGAGTCCGCCTCCGGGGCTGGGGGGCTCCGGGGCGGATCCTCGCCTCCGGGGCCGCCGGACCTCCATCACATGATGGAATCTTTTCCGCCCCCGGCAGCAGCCGGGACGGCACCGGGCGCTGCCGACGGCCGCGGGGACATTTTGGGGGAGGCAGGTGCCGCCACCCTGCAAAGTGACCCCCCCCCCTCCCGGCACCGGTGTCGCCCGGCAGGACGTGTCCCCCCCCCCCCCGGCACAGGCCCCGCGGAGACCGGCGGCCGCATCCGCCCCGCGTGGGATGCGGGACGGGCAGCGCCGCCGCGGGCGGGAGCCGCTCGTCACCGGCGGGACGCGCCCACGCCGGGGCTGCCGGTGCCCCCCGGTGCCCCCGATTTCGGCTTCCAGAGCCCCGTGGGACCACACTCGGCATTTCCTGCCCGGCTGCGGCTTCCGCTGGCGGCGGCTCCCACCGGGATGGCGGGGCCGGTTGCCGGGGGGCACCGGTGTCACCCCGCCAGGGTGTCCTCGCGGTGTTCCCCTCCCAAAACAAAGCCGGCGCCGCGGAGGGACCACCGGGACGGCTCGTGGGCCACCCAAGCGCCGGTGGGACGCCTCCGCGGTGTTGGTGGTCCCGGTGGCACCGGGGGCACTGCCGAGCCACGTCCCGGGGCCGCGGTGGCAGCAGGGTGGCCACCGCCCCGGCTGTGACAGCGGACTGGGAACCGCGCAGGGCACCCGCGCCCACCGGGAACCACTTCATCCACCGGGAAACCGGGAACCCCCGCACCCAGCGGGGAATCCCAGCCCTGCGGTGCCCCGCAGCCGCGGAGGAACCCGACTGCAGCCCCGCGCGGTGCCCCGACCGGACTTTCCCGGCTTTCAAAGAGTCCCCGGGGCCTCAGGGGCTCCCGCGGTGGCACCGGGAGTGGCGTCACCCCCGGGGCTGTCCCGGGTGGGGTGTTCCCCGCGGCCCCGCGGCCACTGCCCATCCCCGCGGGCACCGGCGCTCCACGCCCGCCCCTGGCGGCTCCGGGCGGCGGTGCCGTCCCGGCGGTGCCCGGTGCCCGCCAACTGGTCCGGGAGAGCGCATGAAGAGGAGTCCCGGGGAGGGATGAACCGGGAGGGGGGGTGGGGGGCTCAGCGGGAACACCGACGGAGCGAACGGGCGAAGTGCACCGGGGGCACATCGGGAACGGAGGGAGAGCACCGGGAACTGGGGAGCGCGGCGGGGGTCGGCCTCTCACCAGCACTAGGGCGAAGCGCTCCTCCAGCTCGCAGGGCTCCGGCATCGGCATCTTGCCCGGGGCGAACAGTCCGGCTCCCCCCGGGGCCGCCGGTGTTCCCGGGCCCCGGGGCAGCGCCTCCCCGTCCGCGCTCTCCACGTTCCCCATCCCCGGCCCAGGCACCGGGGGGCGGTGGGGGAGGTTCAGCCCGTCGTGTCCGGCGCTGCCACCGCCTCCCGGTCCCGCCCCGCCCGGTCCCGCCCGCCCCGCCCGGTCCCGCCCAGCGCTGCCCGTGCGCGGCGGCGCCACCAGGGGGCGCCCTCCGGGGCGGCGGCGCCACCGGAGGGCGCCCGAAGGCCGGCAGCCAGCGGGGCGCTCCGATTGGCCGCGCCGCGCCCGCGCCGACCAATCAGCGCCGCGCTCGCGCGCGGGGGCGGGCTCTGCTCGTCCAACGGCGGCGCTCGGGCGCGGCCCGGGCCGTGACGGCGGCTCGAGACGAGCCCCGCCCCCGGGCGGCGACGAGAACCAATGGAATGAGGCGGGAGGCGGGACCATGCGGGGTTTCAGCCAATGAGCGGCGGGGGCGTGGCGCAGAGCTCGCGGCCTGGCACGGACGGCGGACGCGGCGCAGGTGCGGGCGGGGGGCGCGGGCGGGGCGGGCCCGGGGCGGCCCCGGGGGAGCCCCGGGGGTCCCAGGGCGGCTGCGGACCCCGGGCGACCCCCCACAACACCCCCGGGACCCGCCCCGAGCGGCCCGCGGGGGTCCCGCCCCCACCAGGCCCCGTGGAAGGGGGAAGGGGGGTGGGGGGGGCCGCGCACGGGTTGGGCCCCGGGGGTCTCGGCCCGGTTCTAACGGGAGGATCGAGGGGGATCCGAGCGGCGGCGGAGCGGGGGAAGGGCCGGGGCAGCGCCGGGCAGCGGATGGGTAAAGGTCGCTTGGAGCCGACAGGGGGCGGGGAGGGCGGCTCGGGGCCCGGGGCCGGCACGCAGCGGGCCCTGCCTGCTGAAACCGCCGGTCACTGCGGCCGGAGGGGCTCACCCCGGGAAGGGGGGGCTGTCACACGCCGGTCACACACAGCCCCGCCGCCACACCCCGCCGGGGACTGTCCCCGTGGCCGCAGCTCCTCCTCTGCCTTGCCCTCTGCCCTGGGGCTTCCCCAGGGCCGGGTGGCACCGGCCTGGGGGTGGCAGCGGTCCAGAGCCGCCCTGTGTCACTGTCCCGGTGCTGAGGTGCGCCCTGTGCCCCCCCGGGCCGTGCCGGTGTGGCACCACGGGGCCCTTCTGTGCCCTCCTCTCCACCAGGGCGGCTGCTTGGAGCGCCCAGCCCGCTCCCTGTGGGCCCTGCTCTGTCCCCTCCATCCCTTGGCGACAGCTGGCTCATGCCACCGGCTGGGCAGGTCTGGCTCCAGCAGGTGCCAGAGGGGACAGAGCCGGCCGAGCCGGCTGGACCAGGAGGAGGAGGGCGAGGAAGATGAGGAGGAGGAGGAGGCCCTGCCGGGAGCCTCCCGCTGCCAGAGCCACCTCTGGGGACGTCATTACGGGCACTAATTGTCACCTGGCACAAAGACGTTTCCAGCTGCCGGCAGCGCTCCCAGGGCACCGGGCGCTCTTCAGGAGCTCCCCTGGCCTCGGAGCAGCCCCGCTGCAGGATCCCTGCGGGCTGCCCTGGCCTCGCAACAGCCCTGCAACAGCCCAGGGCCCCCTGGCCTCGCAACAGCCGGCAGCGCTTGCACCAGCTGGACAAGGAAAGCTCCGGAGCCCCGGCAGCTCCTGGGCTCTCACTCGGCTCCTGGGGGAAGTTTGGGAGCTTTGGGTGGGCTCCAGATCCTTCCTGACCCCGCTTCCCCTCGCAGCTTGCAGCCCTGTGGAGCGGCCGTGGGCCCATCCCAGCCTGGCACCATGAACGTCTTCGAGCGCAGCATCAACTTTGATGCCCTCTTCAAGTTCTCCCACATGTGAGTGGCACACAGGCAGGGCAGGGGGCTCAGGGGGGGGACTGTGCCAGCCCTCCCTGCCCACCTCACCACCCCCTCCTCACCCACAGCTCAGCCTCCACCCAGGAGCACCTGAAGAGGGTCTATGGCAGCTTTGCCATCTGTATGTTCGTGGCAGCTGCGGGCGCCTACATCAACGTGGTGACCCACCTTTTCCAGGTGAGGGACCTTTGAAGGGCTGCAGGTGGCACCCCCAGCCCTGCAGCACCCGGGTGAGGCGATGCCCAGCCCTCACCTGTCTGTCCCTCTCCCAGTTTGGGCTCCTGACTGGCCTGGGCGCACTGGGGCTGATGGTTTGGCTCACGGCCACCCCTCACAGCCGTGAGACCGAGCAGAAGAGGCTGGGGATGCTGGTTGGCTTCGCCTTCCTCACGGGTAGGTGGGCACTGGGACTACCCCCACATCCCATGGGACCCCAGATCCTGCAGAGGGGCTGGATGAAGCCCCCCCAGAATGGCTCTGGTGACACCCACTTCTGTCCTTCCAGGCATCAATCTGGGACCCCTCCTGCAAATGTGCATCTCCATCAACCCCAGGTAGGGGAGACCCCCCCACAGACCCCAATCCCCCACCTCCAGCTGCCACTACAGACCCTGTTCCCCACTCCAATGCCCCCCAGCTGCCCCCAAAACCCTCTGACCCCCTTCTCTTTGCCCCCAGCATCATCCCCACTGCCTTCCTGGGCACTGCCACCATCTTTGCCTGCTTCTCGCTGAGCGCCCTGTACGCCCGGCGCCGCAGCTACCTCTACCTAGGAGGTGAGAGGGGCTTTGGGGAGGGCTCCTGGGGGGCTGGGGACCCCCTGTTGGGGTGGCTCTCCCCACACCTGGCCCTGACTCCCTCGCCCTGCAGGTTTCCTGCTCTCTGGCCTCACCCTGATGCTTCTCTCCTCTCTGATTAACGCCTTTGTGAGATCCACCTGGCTCTTCACGGTGAGTCCCCTTGCAGCTGCCGTCCCACGTGCTGAGGGTGGACAGACAGACGGGTGACACCAGCAGGGAGGGGACTGTCCCCACCTGATGCCGCTCTACCCCCGCAGGCCAACCTGTACGTGGCTCTGATGATCATGTGCGGCTTCGTGCTCTTCGACACGCAGCTCATCATTGAGAAGGCGGAGAGCGGGGACAAGGATTACATCTGGTGGGTGCTGGGGACACGGGGGGGGTGACACAGGGGATAGGGTGGCCCCCACTGAGCATCCCTCCCTCCCTCTCCCAGGCACTGTGTTGATCTCTTCCTCGACTTCGTCAACATCTTCCGGGAGCTCCTGATGATCCTGGGCATGGCCGAGGTAGGTGAGGGGCCCTGGGCAGGGCAGGGGGACGGAGCTGCCCCGTGGCGTGGGGGACAGGGACAGAGCCCATGGTGACCGTGGCCACTCTCCTCTTGCAGAACAAGAAGAAGGAGAAGAAGTGAAGCGGCTCTGGGCCGAGGCAGAGCCACCCCTGTGTCCCCATGTCCCCTCCTGTCCCTCTCTGTCATTAAAGGGGCTGCGCTTTGCTGCCGAGGAAGCAGCCAGAAGCTTTCGCACCTCGTGGGTTTTTCTCTCGTTCAGCATTTTTTTTTTTTTTTTTTTTTTTTTTTTTTTTTAATTAAAAACCAGCCAATCTGTGGATCCTGCTGGAGTTTGGCTCCCCCTGGTTTCCCCCGGCCTGTGGCCCTTGGAGTGGTCACCCATGTGTCCTCTTTCCTCGGAGGTTTGTCCAGCCCCACCTGGGGTGTTACCCTTCCCCGGGAGGCCGTGAGGCCCCAAAACCAGCCCCCGGGGGGTTGTTGGTGGGACCCCCCCTCAGCCAAACTCATTGGTGGAGCCTCCCCTTCAGCACCAGTGCCAAGAAACGAAGGTGTGCTGGGAGGGGGCCGTGGGGACACGGCATTCCCAGCGCTCCCAGTCCCGCCATCTCCGCTCTTTGTACACCGGGATGATTCAATAAATCGCTCAGACTCCAAACTCTCGTCCCCCGTGTCCGTCCGTCCATCTCACCCTCCATCCTCACATCCCCCCGTCCCTCCCCGGGGCACGGGGACACAGCGGCTGCACCACCACGTATATAAATAACCCGGGCTGGGGGGGCGGCTTTATTGAGTTAAAAACCCATGGGCGGGGGGGCTGTACAGGGCCATAGCACCATCGGAGAGAGCCGGGAGAGGGAGCGGCACACACCGGACACTCCCAGCCCGGGCAGCACCGTCAGAGCAGGAGCGGGAGCAGCGGGGAGGGGGTGGAAGACGTGGGAGCAGGGCCGGGGGCGGCTCAGCCCTGGCTGCCGCAGGAGGAGAGGCTGTCGTAGAGCGAGTCGCTGAGGGACTCGGAGTGTTCCAGCCCGGCGGGGCCGTGCCCCCCGTCCCGGGACCGCGCCTCCGTGCTGCCCTCGTCCCCCACGTCTGAGGCGCTGGGGGTCCGGCTGCTGCTAGTGCTCAGGGCGGGGGGCAGCGGTGGGGGAGCCTCCGGGGATGCCCCCCGATGCCCCGCCGGGCTGCACACGGGGGTCTGGGGAGGGACAGCGTGGGCAGGGGGGGCTGCCTGTGGCACACAGCCGCATCTATCCCTCCCCCGTGGCGGGGAACCTCTGCGCCCCTCCAGGGCCACTTTAAATCCCCCCACACCCCACCACAGGGCACATGAGGCAAATGATCACAGAACTCTGGTGAGTGCTCCCCCCTCATCCTCTCCCCATGGCTTCATCCCCACAGCATGGGCAGGAGGGTCTGGGGTCCCTCTGCCGGGGTTTTGGGGCCCTGCTCCAGAGTTTCAGCGTCCTTACTCTGGAGTTTTGGGGACCCCACCCCAAGGTTCTGGGGTACTCCAGGATTTCGGGGGTCCCCATAACCAGCCCTTACCTGCACAGGCCGATGCAGCCCCTCCAGCCCCCCGGGGGGGCACACGAAGGGGTCAGCAGCACCGCAGGCTTTGGCGTTGGGGAAGGTCCAGTTCTTGCTCTGCTGGACGCGCCGCGGCTTCCGGGCGTCATCCCCGGTGTCTGCGGGAACAACGGGGGCAGCGCTGACCTGCAGGGCCCCCACGCCCCCCATCTCCCCACCGCGAGCCCCCGCTGCACCTTTGACGAGGGCGCACACCGGGCACGGAGGGGGCGACACCCACCTTGGGGTGCGGCGCGGTGGCCGTGCGAGCTGGGGGGGCCCGGGAGGCGGCAGCCCGGAGCGCTCCGGTGTTTTCCCGGCACCAGCAGCTCCTCGGCGCTGGGCACCTCCCGCTCCAGCGTCCGGGCCTTGCGCGGCACTTTGGTGACGGCGGCCGGCACGGCCCCGGGCAGCGGCTCGGGGCGGCCCCGCGGTTTGGGGGTGCTCTTGGCGGGCACCCCCCCATAGTCGGGGGGCGGGAAGGTCCCGATCCCGCTGTCCAGTGTCCGCGTCAGAGACCCGCAGGCTGCGGCATAACGGGAGGGGTCAGTGCCGGGGAGCCCACTCTGGTGCCCCCTCCCCGCCCTAACCTCCCCGTCACCCCCTCACCGGCGAAGTGCTGCGCCGTCCCCGACTCGGACAAGCTCTCGTCGGACGGCAGCTCATCCCGGAGCCCCACGTCAGGCACCTGCGGGGATGCAGAGGCTGAACGGCTGCGGGGTCCCCCCCCGGAGCGGAGGCCTGCGGGACGCGGCGGGGTCCTCACCTTGTCCGAGGGCTCCCGCAGGTGTCCCACGATGCCGTTGCGGGGCGGGCGGCAGAGCCGGGGTTCTTTGGCGTCGGGGGGGACCCTCCGGAGGTCACAAAGCTCCCGCTTGTGCTCCAGGCGGGTCTCGTAGGGGACGTCCTTGCCGTCCACCCTGAGGGGGAGGCAGCGATCAGGGGGACACCCCACCCTCACCCCCACCCCGAGGGGACCCAGGTGGGAGCTCACCTGTCCAGCAGCTGCTGCATGAAGGTCTCGGCCGTCACCTCCTGGTACATGACAGGGAGGGGGCCGGGGCCTCGCGGGGGCCCGCGGGGCCGCCCCTTCTCCAGCGCCAGTCCCTGCAGGAACGCGTGTTCCTCCCGCAGCGCCTTCCGCAGATCCTCCGCCTTCTCCATCAGCTTCGAGATGTTGAGACTCTCGGCTTCCAGCTTGCGGGCGGCCAACTTGACCTCTCGGCGAAGGGGCGCGGGGGTCCCAGCCCACTCTCGCCCTCGCCCGCCGTCCCCGCGCCGGCTCAGCGCCGGCAGCTTGCTCCGCCGCAGCCCGAACCAGCTCGCCAGCCCCGCTGCCTTGCCCTTGGCCTCGGCGCCCGGCGCCCGCTCCTGCCCCTGCAGCCGCAGCACGTTCTCCTCGATGCCCTTCATCACCTTCTCCTCGATGGCCGAGTGCCCCGCGGCGCTCGGCGTCGGCCCCGTGGGCTCCGCGGGGTCTGCGGGGGTTTTGTGGGGACCCCCGCCCGCCTTGGCGCCCGCTGCCTCCTCGCCCCGCGGCGCCCCGGCTTTGCCCGCCTTGGTGGGCAGCTTGGTGGGGCTGCCGTGAGGGCTGCGGGAGGCCTTGGCAGGGGGCGTGGGGGGGGTCCGAGAGGGGGTCCGGCCGGTGCTGGGGCGGCCCTTGCCCCCCGCCTTGCCGGGGTCCCCCATGGAGCCGGAGGAGTAGCACCGGGCCAGGGGCTCCGCGCCGTGCGCTGGCTCGGGGTGCTTCAGGCTGCCCCCCAAACCCCCCCGGGGCGGGGGGCGTAGCTCGGCCCCATGGCCCCGTTCGGGCCGCCCTGGGCCGGGCGGCTCGCGGCCCTCAGCCCCCCGCAGCTTGCCCAGGGCGGCCAGGCGCTCCTTGAAGGGCAGGTAGCCCGCTTCGGGGGGCTTCTTGCCAGGGCGGCGGCAGGGGGCCGAGCCCCCCGTGCCGCGGCGAGAGCTGGGGGGGGAAGCGGCCGCCCGCTCCCCGCCGGCCACGGGTCCCGGTGGCCCAGGGGGCTGCTCGACCGCCTCGAAGGTGCGGGGGTGGGGGAAGGCGGGGGGCTCGGTGGAGCCGGGCTCCGGGGCGGCATCGGGGGACGGGCGGCGGCTGAGCACCGGCGAGGCCTCGGGGTGGGCGCCGCGACAGGGGATCTTGGAGGGGTGGGCGAGCTGGGGGCTGAGGCGCAGCCCCCCGGGTGGGGGCGGCAGTTTGAGCACCTTTGTTGGGGAGGGCAGGGGGTTGGGGACCCCGCCGGGTGAGAGCGGGGTGAAGCCCCCCTCGGGGCTCTCCTCGCCCGGCGCGTAGAGTCCCAGGAAAGCGGGGTGCTCCCCACGCCGCTGCCGGGGGGGTCCCCCGGGGGCTTCCCCATTGCGCCGGCAGCAGCCCCCCCCCTCACCTCGCAGCAGCCGCTCGGCCAAGGCGCTGAGCAGAGCCCCCCGCGGCGGCCCCCCTTCCTCGGGAGAGGAGCAGGGGCTGCCCTCGGTGCCCCGCCAGCCCCCTGCAGCCCCCGGCCCCCGCAGCGGGCAAGGGGGCCAACCCAGGGCTGCGCAGGGCTCGGGGGAGCCGGGGGAGGCCGGGGCGGGTCCCAGCAGCGGGTCTGTCTCCTCCAGCTTGCGCAGCACCTCCAGGATTTGGGCTTTCTTTTTGAAGAATGGGGACAGGGCATCCAGGGGCGGGGCACCGGGGCTGAGCCCAGGGCTGCCCGATGGCACTGGTGGCAGCACCTGTGGGGACGGGGTACCATCACCTCACCAGGTGAGCACCTGGCACTGAGCCCTCTGGTACCAGAGGGGGACACTGGAAACACAGAGGAGGACACAACAGGCTTTGGGATGGGGACATAATGGGGACAGGGACATCTGGGGCAATGGGTTTTGGAGCCAGAGACATCGCAGATGGAGGGGCTTGGGGAGGTGGACACCATGGACTTGGAGAGGTGACACCACAGGGACCACAGGGACAGGGACCCTGCTGAAAGGGCCATAGGCACTTGGATGGGGACACCACAGATCCAGGGAAGGGGACAGGACAGGACACCGTGGGCCTGGGGAGCCACGTCACAGGCCTGGTGACACCACACACTGGGAATAGACAATGGGGAAGGGGGTGACACTGCCCAGAGAGGGGGACGCCAGGACAGGAATGGGTTGGGAACACCGGTACCCACCTCAGGCAGGGACAGACAGAGGCCAGGGAGCAGCGGGGGGGGCTCTTGCTCAGCAGAACCTGGCTGGGGGGTGACCGGGACATCCGGGGGCGCTGGCACCGGGTGCAGCGGCAGCTGGAGAGGAGAGAGGTGCTGGGTTAAGCTCTGGGGGGGCTCTGCCCCATGCCCGCCCCCCCAGCCCCGATGCAGCCCCAGGCACACCTGGGGGAGGGAGCCAGTGGAGAGCTGCAGCTTCTGCTGGAACAGGTCGCTCAGCACCTGGTTCTGCCGCTCCAGCTCGAAGACGCGTTTCTTCAGCTTGATGCACTCCTCACGCAGGTCCTGGCCGGGGTGTGGGGGGGTCAGCCGGGACCCCCGGAGCCCCTCAGCATCCTCCCAGCCCCCTGACTCCCTCCTGACACCCACCTTCTGGTTGAGCAGTGCCTGCACCACGTGGTTGGCAACCTGGGGAGGAGAGGGGAGGTCTGGGGTGGGGCACAGGGCACACGCAGCCTCCTGGCCCAGCACACACGTGGGCACACGTGTCCTGCGTGCGTGGCTGCTCTCCAGTACCTCGTCCAGGCAGCGTTCATACGTCTCCCGCTGGTTCTCATTGGCCTGGGCCAGGGCTGAGTTCTCTGCCTAGAACAGAGCAAGGACAGCTCAGGGCACACCTCAGAGGACAGCTCAGGGGACACAGCGGACACCCCCGTGGCACCAAGCAGACCCTCTGTCTCCTGGTGGGACTCAGGGCCACACATGGCAGGATGGGGCTACCCCAGGAGCAGAGGCACACGAGGGCCATGCAAAACTGGGAAGTGCAACCCACCACCATGGTGTCCAGACTGTGGCTCCGTGGCACTGGCCACGGCTGGCTCTTGGCATTGGCTGCACGGTGGCTTCAGTGGCCACGGCGGCCTGGTGGCACCAGCCACAGCTGCCCGGTGGTCCCGTGTCCCGGTGGTCCCATTCCTGCATACCTCCAGCTCCCGCAGGCGCTGCAGCAGCTCGTGGCTGGTGCCCGTCTCGCCCAGCGCCGCCGGGCTCCCGGCTCCCGGCGCCTCGGCCACGCTCTCCGACATCGCTGCTGCGGGGGACACGCATCACCACGGGGTCCCTGCTGGCCCCTGGCTGGTGGCACCCAGCCCGAGGCACCCCTGCACAGCCAGGCCCTCTCTTACCTGGCTTTGGATGTCCCCAGCCCCGAACCTGTGCGGTGTCACCTGCCAGGGAGAACGGGGCTGAGCAGGGGATGGAGCCTCCAGGGCCGAGTCCTGACCCCTCCGCACCAGGAGCCGCTGGGACCCCTCCTGCTGCCCCCTCCTGCTGCCCCCTCCTTCCTGGCAGTGGGGACGCTGATCAGCCCCGGGATGCACAGCACGCCCGGGACCGGGACCACGACCAGCCCTGGGGCACCGGGATGTGCAGCACCACTGGGACCGGGACCGGCATCAGCCCCGGGGCACCGGTGTGCCCCAAGGACCGGGACCGCCACCGGCACAGGGTCACGAGGATGCGCAGGACCACCGGGACCGGAATCGGCACGAGCCCCGGGGCACCGGGATGTGCAGCGCCTCCGGGCTACCGGGATACGCAGCATCCCCGGGGCTGACCCCGGCCCCGGGGCACCGGGATGCGCAGCCCCGGTGCACAGGACCCCCGGCGTTCAGACGGGCCCCCCCGCCCAGTGCCGCACACCCCCCGCTCCACCCCGGGCTTCCCCCGCCGCCGGTGCCACTGCGTCCCTGCGCTGAGCGCCGGCCCCGGCCCGTACTCACGCCCGGGGCTCCCGGTGGCGCCGCCGGTCTCGGCTCAGAGCGGCCCTGGGGCCGGTCCCGGCGACGGCGGCGTTTCCATCCCGGCCCGGCCCGGCCGCGCTATTGTTGGGAGGCGGCGGCGGCGGCTCCGCCTTCCCGCCGCGGCCGGGGAGGAGCTGGGATGGAGCCGCCGCCTCCCCCGGTGCGCGGCTCCGCCAGCGCCAGCCCCGGGGAACCGGCGCTGGGGCCCCCGGGAGCCACGGCACCGGCACACCGGGAATCACCCCGGGAGAGGAAGCACCGGGAATCCCCCCGCGGCACCGGGCGCCGCCGGAGGGACGGGGCAGAGCACGGAGGGATCCCCGCAGGGCATCCCGCACCCTCTGGAGGGACAGCCCGGAGCCCCGGGACCCCTCCGGGAGCCCCCCGGGGCGGCAGGCGCGGAGCCGAGCCGTGACCCCCGGCCGTGGCCTCCACCCCCCCGCCCCTCGAGGGTGAGGTTTGGGGTTTTGGGGTTCACGCGGGGCCGCGCGTCCCCGGTTCACCCGGACCCCACGGCACCGCGGCGGGGAGGGGCGGGGGGCTCGGCAGGACGAGGAGACCGGAGGGGACAAGAGGAGGGTTTGGGGGTGATGCGGGGGACAAGAAGAGGGTCCGGGGGTGATGGAGGGACAAGGGGAAGGTGTGGGGGGGGCACGGCCAGACCTCGCACGTGCTGTCCCCGTCCCCTGCAGCCCGTGGGGCGAAGCCACGCGGGTCCCTGTGGTCCCCATTGTCCCTGAGGTGCCCGTGGGCCCCTCGCCTGCCCCCCGCGCAGGAAGCGGCCCCGGGGCCGGCGGCTCCGGCTGCGTCACGGGGGGAAGTGAGGCTCTGTCTGGAGGGGAAGAGCAGCCCGCGGCCCCCCCAAGCCCCCGGCGGGTACAGCCGGGGGGGGGCCTCGACAGATGGACAGCGCGGCCATCCCCTCCCCCAGCGTGGGGCCCCGCGGGGGCAGCGCGAGGGTCCCTGTGGGGAGGGGGACACGGCTCCGGCACAGCCAGGGCCACCCGTGTCCCCTCCCCAGTACCCCCAGTCACTCTGTCCCCGCTGCCCCGGGCACGGTGGGGACACGGCGTGGGGACAAGGCACGTGCCCAAAGCCCCAAGCCGCAGCCCAGGACGTGCCAGCGTGGCTGTGACGGGCTGGCCCTGGCCTGCCCCATACCAGGGTCCCTATGACGAGCCCAGGGACAGGGGTGACAGCCCCGAGTGTCCCCAACCCTGCTGAGCTGTCCTGGGGACAGCCAGGATGCACTGGGCATAGCCCAAGGACATGGAGTGACAGCCCCGAGTGTCCCCAACCCTGCTGAGCTCTTCTGGGGACGGTCCAGGGACAGCCAGGATGCACCAGGGACAGCAAGGACACCCTGGGGACAGCCGGGATACACCGGGGACAAGTGGGATGTGCTAGAGAAATGGCCTCGGGGTGCGGGGACACATCGAGGACAGCTGGGACTCGCCAGGGACACGCAGGGACAGCCAGGGATGCGGTGGGGACACGAGGGACAGTCAGGATGTGGTGGGGACAACAGAGACACACGCAGGGGACAGCTGGGGTGTACTGGGGACACTGGGGACCGGCGGGTGGGATGAAAGACAGTGAGGGACACCCCAGGGACACCCGGGATGCAGTGGGGACACTGAGGACACCGCAGGGACAGTCAGGATGCAGCGGGGACATCAGGAATGCCTCAGGGAGAGTCAGGATGCACTGGGGACACCGGGGACACCCCAGGGACAGCCGGGGTGCAATGGGGACACCGGGGACACCCCAGGGACAGCCGGGGTGCAATGGGGACACTGGGGACACCCCAGGGACAGTCAGGATTCACTGGTGACCCTGGGGACAGCCGGAATGCACTGGGGACACCCCAGGGACAGCCGGGGTGCAATGGGGACACCCCAGGGACAGCCGGGGTGCAATGGGGACACTGAGGACACCCCAGGGACAGCCGGAATGCACTGGGGACACCCCCAGGGACAGCCAGGACGCAGTGGGGACACCTCAGAGACAGCCGGGATGCTCTGGGGACAGCGGGGACACCCCAGGATGCACCGGGGACAGCGGGGAGAGCCGAGGACACCGCGGGGATGCACCGGGGACGTGCGGAACACCACCGACCGGGCCACCCCCGCCGCTCCCCCGGGCTCAACCCCCACCCTCCCACGGCACGATCCGGTGCCCGGAGGCCATGGATGCCCCCCCCCCGCCTCCGGTGCCCCCGAGGAGCGGCCCGACCCCCCGGTCCCCCCGCCGCGGAGCGACCGGACTCACCGGGGGCTACGGCGGGGCCAGGGCCGGGGCCGGGGCGGCATGGCCGGGGCTGGGACCGGGACCGGGGCGGGACCGGCGGCGGCGGTGACGTCATGGCTCCACCGGGCCGGCCCCGCCCTGCGCCCCCGCCGCCGCCAATCCGCGCCCCGGGCACCCCCCCGAATCCCCCCTTCCCGTGAGCCCCGGAACCGCCCGAAACGGAGCCGGTACCCCCGCCCCTCCTTCCTGCCGGCGGGAATCGGTACCGAGCACACGATGGCGGCTGCCCCGGGATGGGACCGGCCCCCCCCCCGCACCCCACGGAGCCCCCCCGAGTGCGTCCCCCCCGCCACGGCAGCCGAGACCGAAATAAAGGGTGACCCCAAAAGGGCATCCCCGGCAGGAGTGGGGGTCTGGCAGCAGCAGGGTGCCCCCTCCCCGGGAGGACACCCAGCCCCCCCGGGCACCCCCCAATGCCAGGGCTCATCCACACGACACAGGGACACCGAGCACCCACCTCCATCACTTTATTGTGGGGGACCCCGCGGGACGGACCCTCTGTGCCCCCAAAACCTCACGGGGCCACATCCTCCCCCCCACCCAGGGTGTGGCAGAGCCCCCCAGAAATTCCGTGATTTCCCTCCCCAGTCTCCCGTGGCTACTCCACCCCCACAGAGGACAGGAGGGTCTGGAGCCCCATCCTGGGGTCTCAGGGCTCCCCGTGGCTCCAGGAATCGGCAGAGGAGCCGGAGCTGCAGCTCATCCCGGCGCTGGAGCAGGACTCCAGTCCCCCCAGGTCCCACGGCGAGGGTCCCCCAGGTGTGGGGACCCCCGGGCTCAGCCCACGGCCCCCGGCTCCAGGCTCCCGTTGGCAGCTGCTCCCCGGGCCGGGCTGGACGAGGCCGTGTCCTGTGGCTGCTGCTGCTCCCGGGGCCCCGGCTGGAACGGGAGGTGACTCTGCTGGGACAGGACAGGGAGCAGGGGTGGGGTGTTGGCCGTGCTGGGACACAGCCTGGGACAGTGTCGCTCCCACACGAATTGGTCATTCCACAGGATGGGAGCACCAACAGACCGGGAGAATTTTCCTCTGGGCTCCTGCTTGAAACCAACAGCTACAGCAAACTGGGGGTCTTCAGTCAGAGCCTGGGCTGTGGCACCCCCCACCCCAAAACTTGGCCTTCACCCCAGGAGCCACGACAGGAGAGTGGGTGACATCACCTCTCCCTGTGGGGACACCCCAAAGACGCCCCAGGCTCCAGACAGGATGACAGGAACAAATTTCAGTTATCCCAGTGAAAATTAAAGACTCCAAGGAAGAAAGGAGAACCCCTGGCCTGGGAAACAACTCCCCTAAAAAGCCCCAGCTGCGATTAAGAGGTTCCAACAGCAGGCGACCCCCTTGGCCAGACATCCCCAGGACAAGGGTGGCACCGAGCCACCCACAGAGCCACCTCGGGGGCCAGCCTGTGGCTGCCACCCCCGCCCACCCTGGCGCTCCTAATGCCATCCAGACCATGGGCACACCCAGGCTCTGGAGCTGCTGTGTGGGAGAGGAGCCCCTGGGCTTGGTGGGAGGAAGAGGGGGGGGGGGTTCCTGCTGGGAAAAACCCATCCCGGGGTGGGGGGATCAGTCCCACCCGGCCGTACCTGCGCTGGCCCCTCGGCCGGAGGGACGAGCGGGGTGGAGGAGCTGCCCCTGTCCGGCTCCTCCAGCGCCAGGATGTCGATGGGAGCCTCGGCCATGTCCCGCAGGGACGGATCGAGGGTCACGGAAGGGTCAAAGAGCAGAGGGGATGGGGGGCACTGCATCCCATCACCCACCACGTCCAGGTCCTGGCAGGGGAAACAGCGGAGCGGCTCGTCAGGAGGGGGCTGAGGAGGCACCAGTGCTCTGAAGCAGCAGGAAAGGGAGGAGAAAGGCTGGGAGGAGGAGGAGGAGTGGGCACCATGGCAGGGGACCCCCAGCCAGCAGCCAGAACACACCCCAGGAACCCCCTCCTCCTCCTCTTGGAATGCCATGATCACAGCTGGCATTGCTGAGGACAAGGTGTGGCACACACCACCGGCAGCCCAGCGTGATGGGCTGTTCCCAAAGTGTCTTTCCAGCACCTGGAATGGCTTTGACAGGGTCCAGTCACACCCTTCTGGGGACCCCCAGAGCAATCCCTCTTCTCCAGGATATCACACACACTCCTGGGGACCCCCAGAGCAATCCCTGCTCTCCAGGATGTCACACATACTCCTGGGGACCCCCAGAGCAATCCCTGCTCTCCAGGATGTCACACATACTCCTGGGGACCCCCAGAGCAGTTCCTGCTCTCTCCAGGATGTCACACACACTCCTGGGGACCCCCAGAGCAGTCCCTGCTCTCTTCAGGATGTCACACACATTCCAGAGGACACCTGGAACATCCCCACCCTCTCCCAGGATGTCACACCTCCTCTGTTTGCCCTGACAGCACAGATGGGGCTGGACAGGCTCTGAGCACTCCTCCATCTGCCCTCCCTGACAAGGGGAGAGGCTGGGATTTGGGAGAGGCTGGGATTCGGGAGAGGCTGGGGTTTGTTTTGGCTCTGAAGGGGGTTTGACACGAGGGTGAGATTCCCGTGACTCACGAGTGGCACTTCCCCAGCCTGGCACGACGTGAGACACAACACAGATGCCCCCGGCAGCTTCCATCAATCTGCAGAGCTCCAGAGGGAGCTCAGAACCCTCTCAAATGACAGCATCAGGGAAAACAGCCCTGTTTTTCCTTTCTAACCCAAAAAATCCCTCCTGTTTGCACAGAAAGGGGCTGGGATCTGATCTGAGCCCCTCCCCAGCCTGACCCCGCTTGCTCTCCCGCCTCCTGCTGCTGGGATCCCTCCTCCATCACCAAACTCCAAAGCACAGCCGAGCTCTGCCTCCAGCAGCAGAGCTCAGCAGCCTCGGGAGCACCCAGACACCGAGGGCACCTCGCTCACAGCAGCAGCTCCCCTGGATCCTGCTGCTTTGGTTTTGCCTCAACGCATCCCTGAGCCTTTGAACGGCGTTGCTTTAAATGCACGATGCCACAAGGATCCGGGGATTAAAATCTTCATGCTTTCCTCATGCCAGACAAAATGGGGGTGTGCAGGGGAAATCCTCTTTTTATGAGGGCCCCAAAGGCATTTAAATGAGTACAGCCATTCCAGAGGAGCAGCCACCAACCCTGGAATAGCTCCCTAACCTTCCACATTCCTGCATTTTCAGAATCCCAGGATGCTTTGGATTGGTAGGGAATGTAAAGATCATCCAGTCCCACCCCTGCCATGGGCAGGGACACCTTCCACTATCCCAGGTGGCTCCAAGCCCTGTCCAGCCTGGCCTTGGACACTTTCAGGGATCCACGGGCAACCCCAGCTTCTCTGGGAAATCCATTCCAGGGCCTCCCCAGCCTGACAGGGAGAGATTTGTTCCAAATATCCCACCTAACCCTGCTTCTGGCACTGGAAGCCATTCCCCCTTGTCCTGGCACTCCATCCCTTGTCCCTGCAAGGGGCTCTAAGGTGCCCTTGGATCCTTCTCCTCTCCAAGCTGGACATCCCCAGCCTGGCTCCAGAGTTGTTCCAGCCCTTGTCCTCCGTGGCCTCGCTCCAGCAGCTCTTCCTGTGCTGAGGATCCCAGACCTGGATGCAGCATTCCAGGTGGGCTCTCAGCTGGGCAGAGGGGCAGCTTTCCCACTTACATCGCTGAATTCCAGGGGCAAACTCTCCGTGGGCTGGAGCTCGGCCGCGCTCAGGTACAGATCCGTGGGAGCAGCCCCCAGCTCCTGGGGCACGGCCAGGACCTGCTCTGGGACGTACATCTGGGGGGGCAGCCGGAGGTGCAGGGGGCAGCACGGCTCCTCAGACAGGCTCACGGGCACGGGCTTGTTGCAGGGAACTTCCTCCGAGCCCTGGCACGGCTTGAACAGTGTCTGGTTTGTATCCTGGCAGATATCTTGGAAGAGGAGGTCAAGGAAAGCAGCAGAGGTACTGCCAGAGACACATCCAGAGGGAGAAACGCCGAGAAAGGCTCCCAATTCCCCCACAAACGGTGTTAAACCCACCCCCATTTCTCCCAGATCAGGAATCCAGAGGCTAGAGCTGCACCCCAACTGCCCAGGGATGTGGGTGACACAATTTCCATGATGGAAAACTGGGACAACAGCCACAGCCCCCCCCGCTCCGTGGGGGCTGGGAGATGTGGCTGGATCCCTGGAAACCACTCACAGATACTCAGCTGGATGCCACAAAGGCACAGGATTAACTTTTGTTTGCAGACATCCATGGAAAACGATCAGCTCCAGCCCCACAGGCAGGGAGATCCCAGCACACACAATGCCTTTTCCACAGCCAGGACTTTAGTTATGGTATTTCTATCCTCCCACTGCATTTTCCTTCCCAGTGGAAAACCTGCTCCTGCCAGAGGTGTAAATGGGATTTCCTGCCTTTAATCCCAAACAGAAACTCTGCTTCAATTGCATCACACTTGCAGAGCCATCCAGAGGCAAAGGAGCTACAGATCACAACCCAGCCTGCTCTGAACCCATCACCTTCCAACCCTTTCCTCCTCTTCCCACATCCATCCTCTTCTTCCAAGCCCTATTCTGATCCCATCCTCTTCCAACTCCTTCCTCCTCTTTCAACTCCATCCTCTTCTGACTCCATTCCTCCTCTTTCAATCTCTTTCTCTTCTTCCCACCCCTTCCTCTTTCTCAACCCCCATTCACTTCTTCCAGCCTTTCCTTCCAACCCTTTCCTCCTCTTCCACCCCTCTTTATCCTCTTCCATTCCCTTCCAACCAGGACCACCTCAACTGCAATTTCCTCACACACACCAGTGTGAGAGGGAGGGAAAAAATCCCCAACCCACACAAAACTGGGAAAAGATACCAAGTTTAAGCCAGTTTCTTAAGCTGGCTAGGTTTGAGATTCACCCTTCCCTCCTCTCCTCTCTACTCCAAGGATTTCTCAGGAATTCACTTCCTGGCAGGCCGTGGGGAGCCACAATCTGGGCTGGCAGTAATGTCAGAGCTCAGCCCAAGAGAGAAGGACCTGGGACACCCAAGGGAAGATGTGGTGAGGGAACAGGGGGTGGGGAAAGCAGATTTTCATCTCCTGGAGCAACTCCCAGCTCCAGCACTGACTTTACTGGTAGCCAAAAGCACAGATTGCCAAGAGGACGAAAATCCCAGGCTCCATCTGGAGCCTCCCAGCCTTCCCCCATCCCTTTAGTGCCCTGTCACAAACAATCCAGCTCCTGGAAGCAAACAGAGCCCAAGAGCCTCCCGAAAAGCCGCAGATGTTATCAGATGTTATCGGCTGCCCGAGGAAAAGCTTGTTTGTGTCACTGAGAGTCAGCTGAGAGCTCCCGCCAGACCCAGCTCTTCCCTCCCTCCCGGGAGCGCCAGCTGCCAACAGCAGCTTCTCTGGCTGTTTTATGGGATTTCTCCTCTCTTTATTTTGAGGTCTGTGGTGGTTAGAGAGAAACAAAGGCAGCTTCCAGCTCCTGCTCCCTGCACGGGGCTGGGGGAGTCTGACAACTCCAGGGACACAGCAAACCCAGGGGCTCTCAAAAATCCAGAATCTCCCAAGAAATCTGAAAACCTCTCAAGACCCAAGAGCTCCCAAAAACTCACAAGCTCCTGCAGACCCAGGAGCTCCCACAAATCCGGAAATTCCCACAAACTCAGGAGTTCCCACAGACCCAGGAACCCTGATAAACCCAAGAGCTCACACAAACCCAGCACCTCCCACAAATCCAAGATCTCCCACAGATGCAGAAGCTCCTCCTCACCCAGCCCTGGGACTCAGTGCCAGAACTTGTCCTGACTCACCCCACTGCTCCCTCCTGCAGCTCCAGCCTGATCCAAACATGGACACATCCACCCCCTCCCAGAAGAGTGGATGGAGCAGATGCACCCAGGGCAATGCTGAGGTCATGGACTGGGGGTCATCCCTGAGCTGGGGAACCCTTGATCCCATACTGGGGGTCATCCTCGAGCTGGGGAATCCTTGATCCCATACTGGTGGTCATCCCTGAGCTGGGGGATCCCAGTGGAACTTTCAGTGCTGGCTCTCCAATAGCTGAGGCCAGTTTGGGAAGTGGAACAGCTCAAGGCTGCTCACACACACACACAAGAACCTTTTAAAGGGTCATAGAGACTGAACTGGGCCACAGCAGCTCCAAACAGGCTCAAACTACCCCGCCAGATCCTCCCAAAAATCAAGGTCATGCTCTGTGGGGACAGGCTCTGTTCCCAAGGAACAAGGGACAGGACAAGAGGGAAGAGCCTCAAGCTTTGTCAAGGCAGGTTCAGGAATTTCTGAATTCATCAAGAGGAATTTCTTCCACGGAAAGGGTGGTCAGACACTGGAAGGGCTGCTCAAGGAGGTGGTGGAATCCCCATCCCTGGAGGGGATCCATGCACATCCCTCACAGCTCAGGCCTGCCTGGGTTCTCTGCTTCCAAGTGAAATGCCCAGCCTGTTTGGATGCTCTGGAGCCAGGAGGCCACGACAGGAGCACCCCTGGGAGCAGCCCAGCCCTTTGTTGCTCCCATACGAATTGGCTGTTCCACGGGATGGGAGCACCAACAGACAGGGAGACATTTCCTCTGGGCTCCTGCTTGAAACCAACGGCTACAGCAAACCGAGGGCCTTGATTCAGGGCCAGGGAGGGAGAAAGGGGCAACCAGCCACGGGGCAAACTGCTGGCCAACACTCAGGAAGAGTGTGGGATGAAAGGATACGTGTGAGGCAGTGCCGGGTCATCGGCAGGGACGGGTTGGAGCAGCGGACATCATCGACAAAGGCCAAGCAGCGCTGGCTGGAGCGGGTGGTGTGAGCCTGAAATCATGGAATGGTTTGGGTTGGGAGAGACCTTGAGGCTCCTTAAGCTCCTCTTCCCACGGGCAAGGACACCTTCCACTGTCCCACGCTGCTCTAAGCTACATCTGACCTGGCCTTGGGCACTTCCAGGGATGGGGCAGCCCCAGCTTCTCTGGGCACTCTGTGCCAGGGCCTCCCCACCCTCACAGGGAGGAATTTGTTCCAATATCCACCCGCACCTCTCATCTCTTAAGTTTAAAACCATTCCCTCTTGTCCTGTCACTGCCTGTCTATTTACAACTCCCTCTCCCTTTTTTTACTGAGCCTCTTTTAGGCACTGGAATGGACTCACTCAGACCCAAGAGCTCCCAAAAACCTGAGAGCCTTGACAAACCCATGAGCTCTCACAACCCATGAGCTCCTAAAAATCCCCAAGCCTCCAAATACCCCGAGCCCTCTTTTCTCCAGGATGAGCCCCCCCACTTCCTTCATCTCCTCAGGAATTTTCCAGACTCTTCTTGTGCTCCAGTCCCTTTCCCAGCTCCATTTCCTTCTCTGGACTTGACCCTCAGTGTCTTTGCTGCTGCAAAGAGCCCAAAACTAACCGCAGCATTTAAGGTGTGGACACCAAGAGCTCCCCCAGACCCGACAGCTCTTGCAGTCACAGGAGCCACCACAGATCCAGAAGCTCCCCACAAACCTCAACAAACCCAGGAGCTTCTCCAAACCCAGGAGGGTGGCAGCCTTGCAGGAAGGGTGCTACATGGGGCATCCTGCCAGGTTCTGGGGTCACTCCCAGAAAGACACGAGAGGAGAGAGCCATCCAGGGTGTCCCCACGGACCTGCTGGGCCGCGCCGTCGGTGGCCAGGACCCTGCGCTCCCGGAGCTGCCGGTGCAGCAGAGCCTCCACCCCGTAGCGCTGCCGGTAGCGCCGGAGGCACTTGAGCCGCTTCAGATTCTCCCTCTCCTTGGCCATCAGCCCCTCTGGCCCTGTCAGGAGGCTGCTCCCTGCAGGAATAAAAGAAGAGTCAGGCATCTCCACCCACCTGTTTTTTTGGCAGGTCAGCCGCGAGGGCTGCATCCACAGGAGCAGCAGAAGCGCAGCTCTGGGTGACGCCTGGCGTCGCGGGGTCCATCCCAAAATTTATCCCGACCTCTCCGCACGCGCCAGGAACGCTTGGGCCCACAGAGTATTTTTAAAATCTCCTTTAAAAATAATGCGGCCGCTCCCGTCCATTGTGATTTCGGCAGCAGAATAGAAACTTGTCAAATTCCAGGTCACTCCTGTGCGAGTTCTGGAAGCTTCCCGCCAGCATTCCTGGTGTAATTACAGGGCAACGCTCAGGATCTGCTTTTCTCTGACTCGTTTGCTAAAAAGAGTTCTGCAAAATTGGTATGTACCAAACTCCTGGTTATTTTTACTTGAGCCTGAGCTGAATTATGGCGTTTTCCAGGATGAGCTATTAAAGGATGATGCTGGAAAAAAGAGTCCTTTGCTCTGCAATGCTTGGGATCAGTTACACAACTCGGTTTTGCCTCTGTTGAACTGGGAATTCCTGCTTCCAAGAGCAGACTCTGCACAGAGAGAATGCCTGCAGAGGCAGAGGGAAAGCTGCATCCCTGCTAAAGAGGAATATGCCAGTATAGCAGCACTGGTGTTACTGGAACCAACTCCTGTCCACACACCAAGGGCCTTACAGACGAGTATTTTTTGTTCGTAAAAGGAAAAAACAGGAAATCCCAGTACAAAATAAGCACTTTTGTCTCAGAATTAACATTATAGCTCATTTCCTGCCAACGCTGCAAGCTCTGAAGAGCAAAGAAATGCAAAAGCTTTGGAACTGTGATAGGGATCTCTGGGCACAGGACCAGCACAGAATCATGGAATCACTCAGGCTGGAAGAGCTCTCCAGGATCAGAGTCCAACCTCTGACTGATCCCTACCTTGCCAACCAGACCAGGGCACTGAGTGCAATGTCCAGTTGTTCCCTGAACACCTCTGGGGACAGGAACTCCACCATCTCCGTGGGCAGTTCCAACACCTGACCACCTTTCCCATACAGAAATCCACCTGATGCCCACCCCAAACCTCCCTGGCACAGTTTGAGGCCATTTCCTCTTGTCTCATTGTTCCATGGGAGCAAATTCTGATCCCCACCTGGCTGCACCCTCCTGCCAGGGAGTTACTGAGAGTGAGATGGTCCCACCTGAGCTCCCTTTTCTCCAGGCTCAGCCCCTCTCCAGCTCCCTCAGTTCTCCAGACCCTTCCCCATCTCCAGACATGCTCCAGCCCCTCAATGAAACACCTCCCCTTACTCTGCTCTGAAATCTGCCTCTAGAAAGGCCCCAAACCCCCCTTTTTAGCAGATTTCTGTGCATGCCCTCAGGCAGGAGGTCTGGGCTCACCGATGGCCTCGTGCTCTCCCTTCCTGCTGTGCAGGAACCGGCGCTTCTTCTCCTTCAGCAGGTGCTGGAGCCGCTTGAACTGGTCGATGTAGAGGGACTGGAGGCGGATCAGCTTCTCCCTCATGATCAGAGCCACCTCCTCAGCCGTGTACACGCCAGCGTGCCTGGAAAACCCAGGGAACAGGGCCTGTTTGGGAGGGTCCCTGCAGACTGATCCCCCCCAAAGGCTGTGGGGGCCCCTCGGGGCTGATCCCGAAGGGTCTGGGGATCCCATGGTTTTTTTTTCTGCTGAAGAGTCTCAGGGGTCCCTCATGGATGAAGCCTCAAAAGGTGTGGGGGTCCCTCAGGGCTGTTCTCCAACAGGGTGTGAGGGTCTCTCAAGGCTGAGCCCCCCAAAGGTTGGGGGGAATTCTCTCAGGATTATTCTTCCAAAGGGTTTGGGGGTGCCTCAGGGCTGATCTCCCAAAGGATTGTGTGGTTCTCTCAGGATTATTATTCTGTGGGGGTCCCTCTGGGCTGTTCCCCCCCACAAACAACACTGATGTTATTTTGAACACTCTGGGTTACACCATCAACAAGTGATGAGCTGAAATACTCAATTTCAGGCTTTTTTTTTTTAAGAGTCAGGATCACCCAGAGAAGCTGCTGAGAGATCCACTCCACTCTGGAAGAGGATGAGCAGCAAGTGCTTGCCAGAAACCACCAGCTCCAGGACCTGAGTGAATCCACAGCCAACAAACCACGTAGGCACAAATCCACAAAAAACCATTGATACAGTCACGTTTTTGACACAACCACTGTCCCCTGGAGCCACACTGAGCCTAGAACATGGAACATGTGTGCAGCAGGCAGCAGCCACCACAGAACCCCAGAGTCCCAGAGGTTGGAAAAGCTCTCCAGGATTGAGTCCAACCTGTCACTGCTCCCCATCAGAGCCCTGACTGCCACATCTAGTCATTCCTTGGACACCTCCAGAGATGGGGACTCCAGCATCTTCCTGGGCAGTTCCAACGCCTGTCAAGTCCTTCCATGAAGGAATTCCTCCTGACGTCCAACCTGAACCTCACCTGGCACAGACTGAGGCCGTTTCCCCTTGTCCTGTCCCTTTTCATGGGAGCAGAGCCAGGCCCCACCTGGGAGTTGTGGAGAACCAGAATGTCCCCCCCTGAGCCTTTTTTCCAGGCTGAGCCCCCCAAAAATGGAAATTTAACTACTCCCCCAACCTACTTGAGGGGATCCTCCTGGTCGCTGTCGATGCTGTCAGCTTCACTGTCAGGGTCCCCACGCCACGTCTGCTCCACAGTGACAGGGTCCTGCTCGCAGTCACTCCAGCTGTCCTCCTCTGCAAGACACAGCACCAGAGTCACAGGACACTGTCCCACATCCCACGATGGCCAGGGACACCCTGGAGCTCAGCCCCCATGGAGCTGAGCAGGCTCTGCCTCATGCCAAGAGGGAACTCTCCACCCCAAAACTCTGAGTGAGGGACGTGGAGGAGGAAACAACAGGAAACCTCCCAGCTTGGAGCAGCCAGAAGACACTGGGAATGATGCTTCAGCCCTCCCAGGAACCACGGAATTCCAGTGGTATTATTTCCATGCTAAACCTGCAGGGTCTGGGTATGGCAGCGTGAGACACACCAGGCTTTACAAAACCCCAGCTTTTCCTCCCGGACCACAGTGGGTCTTTTTCCCACTGGACTGAAGAGGGGATGTTGTTGGCTTTCCCCCACAGGAACAGAGCAGCCTGGCACTGCCTTTGGGTTTGATGCCTTGGAGTGGCTGCCTAGAACAGAGGCTAGACAAGCTTAAGAGAATAAAGTGGGTATTTATTAAAGGCCTTCAACAGATACAATTTGGGCAGTCAAAAGCCTCCCAGAGGCTACACCCAAGATGGATGATGGTCAGGAGTTTTTCAGACAGATGTAAGTTTGGTCCATTTATATATCAGGGGTCAATCCTCCAATTGCCTTCAGGTAATGAAGTCATATTCCCCCAGTTTGCACCCCCTCAATTCACTTATTTTTATATTTTTCAGGGCCCGAGGCTGTCGGGTGTCCTTGACTTTCAGGCCTAGAGGAATTGCTTTGCCTGACCAAAACACAAAGACAGTAGCTAACACTTTATGTGGAGTTTCGAGCTATGCACTAACGCAGCAGAGGATCTGAAAAGCACAGAGGCCAAAACCTCCAGGCATGGGGGTCAGTGCTCACCCAGGATGCGGCTGGCCTCGCTGCGGCTGCTCTCGGCGCTCTGCGAGCCCAGCTCTGCCCGGGCGTAGGAGCTCAGCTGGCACAGGAGGGTCTCGCCCACGGGCCCGGGGTTGGATTTCTTCACCTGAGCCTGGAGCGCCAGCGCGTTGCGTCGGGCGTGCTCCGCGCAGAACGAGGTGCTGCGGGACAGAGCACGGGCTCAGCAGCGCGCAGCAACCGGCGCAGGAAGAACCTAAAAGCTGATCTGAGCTCCCCCTCCCCAGCCTGACCCCGCTTGCTCTCCCGCCTCCTGCTGCTGGGATCCCTCCTCCATCACCAAACTCCAAAGCACAGCCGAGCTCTGCCTCCAGCAGCAGAGCTCAGCAGCCTCGGGAGCACCCAGACACCGAGGGCACCTCGCTCACAGCAGCAGCTCCCGTGGATCCTGCTGCTTTGGTTTTGCCTCAACGCATCCCTGAGCCTTTGAACGGTGTTGCTTTAAATGCACGATGCCACAAGGATCCGGGGATTAAAATCTTCATGCTTTCCTCATGCCAGACAAAATGGGGGTGTGCAGGGGAAATCCTCTTTTTATGAGGGCCCCAAAGGCATTTAAATGAGTACAGCCATTCCAGAGGAGCAGCCACCAACCCTGGAATAGCTCCCTAACCTTCCACATTCCTGCATTTTCAGAATCCCAGGATGCTTTGGATTGGGAGGGAATGTAAAGATCATCCAGTCCCACCCCTGCCATGGGCAGGGACACCTTCCACTATCCCAGGTGGCTCCAAGCCCTGTCCAACCTGGCCTTGGACACTTTCAGGGATCCACGGGCAACCCCAGCTTCTCTGGGAAATCCATTCCAGGGCCTCCCCAGCCTGACAGGGAGAAATTTGTTCCAAATATCCCACCTAACCCCACCCTCTGGCAGTGGGAAGCCATGCCCTCTTGTCCTGGCACTCCACCCCTTGTAAATAAGTCTCTCCATCATTCCTGCAGCTCCTTCAGGCACTTTAAGGTCACAATTAGGTCACCTCTGAGCTTCTCTCCTCCACAACAATCCCAATTCTCTCTCAGCCTTTCCTTCTATGAGAGCTGCTCCATCCCTCTGCTCATGTCAGTGCCTCTCTGGAGTCACTCCAAATGCTCCATGTTTTTCCTGAGCTGGGGGCAGGGAAAACAGCTCTGGATGCAGGGTTTCACCTGAGCAGGGCAGAAGGGCAGGGAACGAGCCCTGGCACCTGGAATCTCTCGCAGGGAGCTGGCAGCAGGTCCAGCCTGGTGTCCTGGCTTGTAAAATAAGCATATATTCTATTTGCCATCTGTTGGGCAGTTTTTTAATGCTGAGAGCCCACCCACCACTGAGGGAATGTCATCTCTGGCACCAGCAGCAGGGAGCAAAAAGAGCTTTCAGTTAAAGCCAGTGAGGTGGGTGAGTTTTTGAGCTCTTCTGCTTCCAAACGTTCTCACTGGTCTCTGCCTTCCCCACAGGGATCAGGGTGGGGACAACAACTGTCCACATCCCAGTAAATCCTGGAAGCAACACTCCCGTGAGGAATCTGTGCTCTGTCATCCATAACTGTTCCACCCCTTCCATCCCCAGCACTCGAGCATTTTAAAGGCCTAAGGGAAGCAGCAGCACAACCAGGCCAAAGCTCCAGAGGGATCTGAGTGGCTGCTCTGGGGATTATCCACTGGCACAGGCACAGGATGTGCTGGGATGAGGGAGGGACTGCCCATGCAGATCCAGGGCCTGGAGCACTGCAGCCACCTTCTGCTGGGCCAGGGCACAGCCCACAGTCCCCAGATAACTCCATGGAGTCTTTCTCCAGCTTAAAAACATTTTGGAAAAAGGGAGCTGCTCCTCAGAGGTTACCCAAATGCAGCAGCTGAAAGAGAAGAATCATGGAATATCCTGAAAGGGACCCACAAGGATCACCAAGTCCAACTCCTGGCCTTAAACAGGACATCCCAAAATCCCACCATGCTCCTGGGTGCATTATCCAAACACTCCCTGGGCTCTGGCAGGGCTGTGAATGTGACCAATGTCCCGAGGAGCTGCTCAAGTGCTCAACTGGGGAAGAACCTTCCCCCAAAATCCAGTGTAAATCTCCCCTGACACAGCTCCAGCCATTCCTTCAAAAGGGAAGACAAAGAGAAAAACCTCCCCCTGCCTATTTTAATCCCATAGAGTTTGGAACTGGAAAACCAGGAGGAAGAGCCACTCACCCATCCTTCTTCTCGGGTTTGGGAGCAGCATTGGGACAACGCTTCCCGTTCTTCGTGGACACGTAGCTGCACTGTTTGAAGGGAGCATTCCTGTCCTCGAGGATGTGCTTGATGCAGAATTCCTGCCCTTCCAGGCGGGGCTGGGAGCAGGGCCGGGGGGCGAAGGCGCAGGCCAGGGGCTCCTGCGGCCGCGGCACCGGGGTCAGGCGGCCTCGGCTCGTCGGCAGCACGTGAATCCGGATCCTGTTCATGCCGACGCTGCAGGAGGGATGCAGAGCAAGGAAAAGGAGTGGAACAAAACGCTGATACAATGAAAAGTAGCAGCGGGAGAGAATCTGAATCAAAGTCTGACGCCTTCAGCAGAAGATGAGGCTGCTCCTATGGAGGTAATTCCAAATAATGCTCGAGGGAACTTTTAGCCCTGCAGGAATCTGCGGGGGATCCTCTTCTCCCAGGGCATCTCCTCGGTGCTCCCAGTGCCCATCGCTGCCTCTATCCCGATGTGTCCCGGTGACTCGCCCTGCTAGCTGTGTCCATGCACGCCTCCGCTCCGGTGCATCCCCGCTGCCCATCCAGCCTCAAGCACGAACCGTCCCCGGTCTTTTCTGCCGCTCATCCCGCTCTAGTCCCGCCTCCATACCGGTACCCCCAGTGTGTATCCCGGTCTATCCCCGGGTTTATCTCGGTGCCCATCCTGATCTATCCCTGTCTCTGTCCTGGTATATCCCGGTCCATCCCAGCCTCTCTCCCGGTGCCCATCCTGAGCTATCCACGTCTCTATCCCGGTATATCGCGGTTCATCCCAGCCTCTCTCCCGGTGCCCATCCTGATCTATCCCAGCCTCTCTCCCGGTGCCCATCCTGATCTATCCCAGCCTCTCTCCCGGTGCCCATCCTGATCTATCCCAGCCTCTCTCCCGGTGCCCATCCTGATCTATGCCCGTCTCTGTCCCGGTATATCCCAGCCCATCCCAGCCTCTGTCCCGGTATATCCCGGTCCACCCCAGCCTCTCTCCCGGTGCCCGTCCCGGTCCATCCCAGCCTCTGTCCCGGTATATCCCGGTCCATCCCAGCCTCTCTCCCGGTGCCCGTCCCGGTCCATCCCAGCCTCTCTCCCGGTGCCCGTCCCGGTCCATCCCAGCCTCTGTCCCGGTATATCCCGGTCCATCCCAGTCTCTCTCCCGGTATATCCCGGTCCATCCCAGCCTCTCTCCCGGTGCCCGTCCCGGTCCGTCCCGGCGCTCTCCCGCCCGCGCACGTGCTCTGCCGCCGCGCTCCCGCGCATGCGCGCTCCTGCCGCCCAGGAGCCGCCATTTTGTCCGCGGGCGGCGGGCGTGAGGGGCACCCCAGAGGGGCGGCCAGGCAGCGCTGCCGGAGCGGAGAGCGAGAGGAGGCCAGCCCCCGGGACGGTGCAGGACGGAGGAGCCCTGGAGAAGAAGTCGGGGGCCGCGCTGAGGGGCACACCGGGCCCCATTGTGAGCAGGAGGCGGCGCCGCCATCTTACCTCTCTGCCGCCGCGGCCTCCGCGCTGCCGCGCCGTGCGCCCGCCCCGCCTCCTCACTGGCCCGCCCGCCCGCCAATCAACGGCCAGCACGGGGGCGCTCCCGTGTGTGATTGGCTGATCTCGCAGTCACTCACGCAGGGAGCGACCACGCCCTCCTAGGGTCACGTGGGGGCGGTGCGGCGGGAACGCGACACGTGGGGGCGGCGGGACCGGGAGGGATCCCGGGACAGGACAGCGGGAACGGGGTCACGGGCCAGGACAGCGGGAACGGTCACGGGACAGGACAGCGGGAACGGGGTCACGGGCCAGGACAGCGGGGAGGGTCCCGGGACAGGACAGCGGGAACGGGGTCACGGGCCAGGACAGCGGGAATGGTCACGGGACAGGACAACGGGGAGGGTCCCGGGACAGGACAGCGGGAACGGTCACGGGACAGGACAGCGGGAATGGTCACGGGACAGGACACCGGGGAGGGTCCTGTGACAGGACAGCGGGTGGGGGTCACGGGCCAGGACACCGGGAACGGTCACGGGACAGGACACCGGGAACGGTCCCGGGACAGGACAGCGGGAACGGGGTCACGGGACAGGACACCGGGAACGGTCACGAGACAGGACACCGGGAATGGTCCCGGGACAGGACAGCGGGGAGGGTTCCCGGGACAGGACACCGGGGAGGGCCGCCGGACAGGACACTGGGTGGGGGTCACAGGCCATGACACCGGGGAGGGTTCCCGGGACAGGAAAGTGGGCCGGTATCCCAGGCCAAGACACCGGGGAGGGTTCCCGGGACAGGAAAGTGGGACGGTATCCCAGGCCAAGACACCGGGGAGGGTTCCCGGGACAGGACACCGGGGCAGGGGTCCTGGGGATTCACCGGCCCCAAAACCGAGGGGGAGGGCAGGGGTCGAGCTGGGACCCGGTGTGGGTTTTGGCTCCGGGTCAGGAGATGCTCGCGGTAGACCCGGCTTGGTCCCAGAGCACCACCCTGGGCCCCCCCCCCGGCATCACTCGGTCCCCTCCCGGTTTCCCGAGCCGGCCATGAACCGACACTGCTCCCCACCGGGAAGGGCAGAGCCTCGACATCCCGGCAGGAGCTGCCTCCAAGAGGGGCTCCAAAAAAGGCAAGGGAAGCAAGGGATGGGCTTTGCCCAGAGCCTGAAATCTAAGAATTGGTCCCAAAACTGGACCAAAACGGTCCCCAAATCATTGGAGAGGCTTTGGCAGCAGCAATTCCTCCTAAAAACAAGCTCGACGT
Organism: Vidua macroura; assembly: GCF_024509145.1. Lineage (NCBI taxonomy): Eukaryota > Metazoa > Chordata > Aves > Passeriformes > Viduidae > Vidua > Vidua macroura. The sequence continues at coordinate 267,887 of NW_026530542.1, forward strand.
GGAACAAGAGTTTCCCAAAACCATCCAGAGGCCACCCATTTATTGAAGGTCAGAAAAGTCAAGTCTAAAAAAGAAAGGAAATAGGGCTTTCCCAAATATTCAACCCAAACCTTGGCAGGTCCCCTGGCCCTGGGCTGAGGATCCAGGAGAAGCTGCTTCCAGCTCAGCTGGGAACAGCCACGTGCCAATGTGATTCCCTGAAGAGCTGCCCCGGGCATGGTGCCTGCAGGACCAGCCTGGCACTTTCTCATCCCAGATCCCATTGGGAATGTGCCCCCCTGCCCCCAGGGTTTCCACTGGAAATCCAGGGATCTGCAGGAAGGGAGCAAGGGATGGAGACAGGATCCCAAACCAGAACAGGTGCAGGGGCAAGGAAACACGACCCATGGGAGGGAAAACAGCTCCCATCACCTGGGATTCCCTCAGCTCCCTCCCATCCCTCCATCCCCCAAAAACTCCTCAGCACCAACACCTCAAATGGAACCTCCCCAAAAGTCCCCCTGGGCTCTGCCACAGCCCCTCGGAATTAAAAGGAACCAAACCACTAAGATATAAGTTAATGCTTAAATTATTTGTAAAACATCTTAAATTTTCTGTGACATATTTTAAATATCCCCCATGTTCCCCAGAGGGGGGTTCAAAGCCCAACACTAACTGGGAGCCTATGGGGGAAAGGGAGGAATAGAGAAAGGGTTCCTTATCCTTTCACAGCTTTAACAACTAAATATCAATAATAAAAGTTATATTATAATAAAATAAGTTCTTCGTGAGGCAGTGGAGATCAAAAAGCCCTTAGAAAAGCCCCGCAGGTTCGGGCTCGGGCTCCGGACTCAGTAGTAAAAAGGGGGTTGGTTATTTGGGGAGGGGAGGCAGCGGCGGGGGCGGTTCCGAGGGCAGGGGGGGCGGTCGGGGCTTGTCCGTGTTGGTGGCAGCTCTGGAGCCGCTGGAAGCCCGGGGGTTCAGGAGCTCGTACGAGTGGAATTCGAAGGTGGGGGGCTGGGTGGGCTGCATGCCCTGCGCGCTCAGCAGCGAGTGCAGCATGTTCACCGTGTCCTGATAGTCACTGGCCTGGCTGACGTTGTGCCCGTTGGCCCCCGAAGGCCCCTTGTCCGATTTGTGAGCGCCCCGGGCTTTGCTGGGCTGGGATAAATCCGAGCTGTGCCCGGGGAGATGGGCAGCCCCGGGAAGGTGGGCGTATGGGAACGGCACTCCGGGGCCTTTGGAGACTTTGCCCACCTTGGGCTGGTGCTCGTGGGGCATGGCTGGGGGCTCCTCGGGCAGGGGTCTTTTGCGGGTGGGGGCGAGAGGCCCGTAGCCCTTGTGGGGGGTGGCGGCGGCACTGGGTTGGGCGCTGTGTTTGGAGTCCCCCGGGCGCTTGGCCGCGGTGCTGGGGCCGGCGCCGAGCTGGGCGTGCAAGTGTTTGTGCGAGTGGTGGTTGTGGTGGTGGTGGTGGTGGTTGGATGAGTGGCCCTTGTGCTTCTCTTTGTACTCCCGGCTCTTCCCGCCGCTCTCGTCCGCGGAGCCGTGTCTGTCTCCGGGACCCGGCACCTTAATCCGCATCTTGATCTCCTCCTGCTTGGAGGGGATCGGCCTCTCCCCGCCTCCCCCCACCGCCGGGATCCTCATCTTGAGAGCTTTGTCCCCCTTGTCGGCGCCGGGCGGGCGCTCGGGGTTCTCCGGCCCCGCGATGGGGATTTTCAGGACGATTGGGGAGGGGTTGCTGTCCTGCTGCCCTTCCCTCTCCCGCTGCTGCTGCACCAGGAGGTTCTGCGCGGCGTAGGCGTACTGGGAGCGCACGTTCGCTTCCATGTTTTCCAGCTGCCGCTTCTGTGCCGCCAGCTCCTCGGCGTGCTTGGCCCGGTATTCCTTGAGGGACACCTTGGCTGAGGGTGCGTTCTTGGTGCTCTGCTTGGGGTAGGCAGCACCGTCCTGCTGCGGGTGCTCAGCGGCCGACGTGCCCTCGCTAGTCCTGTGGATGTCCAGCTTGGCCGGGGGGTGCCAGTGATCCGCCTGGGACGGATCCGCAGCGCTCGGCTCCCCGGGGGAATCGGCCGCGGCCGGGAGCGCCGGCCCCGCTCCGGCGGTGGAGGATGTGGACATGCTCATGAGCCCAGCGATGTTCATGTCCGAGCTGTTGTTCCTGGAGATCATGTTGAGGATTGTCTGCTCTGACAGGCTCTCGTCATCGCCGTGGTCGTCGGTTTTGGATTTCCTGGCTGCTTGAGAGGCCTGGAATGAAACAAATCAGCGAGTGTTTACTTGGGGTGTCGCTGGTGTAATCCAAGCAGCTCACCAGGACAGTGCAAGGTCATCTTTACAGACAGATCCACTTTGCTCCCATCCCTCTTTGTGGGAAAATTCCCAACCCCTGCAAGCAGGGCTGCTAATGCAGCTGGAAAACCAAAGTTCTGTACAAGTTAATTCACAACAGATGAACTCGAGCACCGCAAGCACCACCCACAGTATCTCAATTCCACACACAGCTCCCTCCCTTGCTGTCCTGCATTGTGATTCCCAAAGCAATCACAGCCTGTGTCCGCGGTTCTTACCCGCCAGTTCCGGATCCGTTTCAGTCGGCTGGGAGTTTTCTCCAGGATTTGCAGGAATTCATGAGTCAGTTCTGCAGAGGAGACACAAACCCAAGCGGGAGGGTCAGAGCAGCCCCAGTCCATCAGGACAACCCCCTCATCTGACAGATGGAGCTACTGGTGGGATGGAGCTGCGCCAGGAGGGGAATTCTGACAACTGGAATCACTGACCCATTCAAACTCATTTCTCTGTGGTGCTACAGAAACTGCTGCTGCCCTGGAAAAGCTCAGCAAGCCCTGAACTCCTGGAGCCCGTGAGGTGGTGTCGCAACATCAGACCCAGGACCAGCGATGCCAAAATCATTTAAGAGCCTTTTGCAGGGAAAAAAACACCTCGCTCCCAAACTTACCATCTAAGAGCTCCAGAGTTACAGTGGCATCAACGTATTCCCACCAGTGCTTCCCGTCCGTGGAGACTGGGATCTCCCAGTTGGACCACTTACAGGCCAGGTGGATACAGACGCAGGCCACAACGGGCGGGGTGTACTGCAGGCTGAAGGTGGTCAGGTGCAGGCTGACGTCACCGGGAGAGAAAACAAAAAGCCATCAACTCCCACGCCTGAGCTGCAGATCCACGCGGGACATGGGGGGGAATGTGGCCCTCTGGACCTCCCCAGAACGACCCTGAGGCACAGCCAGCTCCATCCTGCTCCAGCGCAGCGGGGCTTCGCGACCGCTTCGCTTGTTCGGGCCTGCTTTGCTACAGGGAATTCGGGTTCTCCTCCTCCACCAGTTTTTGTTCACGGTTTTTATAGAGGTAATTTGGGAGCTTCTCTGAGAGGGAAAGCCACTGGGGACCTGCCAGCCCCACCTGTGCTCTGGAGAGAAACTCATCCTTGTTTTGCTACAGGAAATTTGGGGTCTCCTCCAAAGGAAGAAAATCAGTGCTGAGGTCACCCGGCAGCCTCTGCTCTGAGGAGAAACTCATCCTTGTTTTACTACAGGAAATTTGGGATCTCCTCCACCAATTTCCCTGTTTGTTCCTGTTTTGACGCAGGAAATTTGGGATTCCCCTCCAAGGGGGAAAAGTCACTGGGGACCAACCCCACCTCTGCTCGTGAAGAGAAATTTGTCCAGTTTTTTGCTCATCCCCATTTTGCTACAAGAAAATTGGGATTTCCTCCATCTCTGTTCATTCTTGGTCTGCTACAGAAAAATTTGGGATCTCCTCCACCGGTTTCCTTGTTCATCCCTGTTTTGCTACAGAAAATCTGCTATCTCCAAGGACAAAAGTCAGTCCTGGGGTCACCTGCCAGCCCCACCTCTGCTCTGGGGAGAAACTTCCAAGCACAACTCCCAGATGGCATCCGAGGAGCAAACCTGCCCTTTTCAGCTTTAGGAAGGGTCTGGTCTTTCCCAAAGGATTTTTTGGAATACACTTGAATCTCAAGAGAACCTGAGCCAGGTGACCTATAAAATATTTTCATGAATAAACTGATTTTCCACGTGGCCATGAGTGCTGGGAGGTGTGTGGGTAGCACCAGGAGAACTGAGGGACTACGAGGATCCTGCAGGAACACCAGAGCTTAAAGAAACACAGAAGCAAGTCTTGAGTGTGGGATTTGCCCACTCCTGAATGGGCCCTTGGGGAATTCTGCCACCGAGCCCCCACACGGCACCATCCCCTCAGCACCTTTTTCATCAGTGAAAAGTGGAGAGGCTGAAGTTTGGCACCTACAACCAAAAATCCTCAAGTTTCATGGATACTGGGTTTATCCAGACAAGTCAAACCCAGGAAATTCACAACCTTGGGAGCGCAAACTCAAGGACAACAAAGAGCCTCAACTCTGCCCCATAACGATGCCAGAACGAAACCAAAGGGAACAGAAGGATAAATCCAGTTCATCCCAGAACTGGCTCTCCCAGGCAAAACCAAGGCTCTTCTTCACACTTTCTGCCTGGATTTCCCTCAATTACAGCCTTAACTCCTAATCCTATGGCTTTGAAATTCTGGCTGCAGGGATAAAACAGGTTTCAGGGCTGTGTTTACCCAAACATCACCACCAGCACATTCCCGAGGCTGGAAATCCACAGGGCGCCCTTTGGAGCCCGAAACACCTTCAACAAACAGTGAAGGTGAGCAGGGAACACCTCCCAGGTGGAAAAGGGAAACCACGTGCCCAGACATTCCCAGACAGAGCTCAGAGGCATCTCCAGCCCTGCAGCTTCACCTGTGTTGGCACCTAAACCACTTTTCCCTCAGTAATTTCCCCAAACCTCAGTGTTTTCCACGTCCACGATTTTGTCTGTTCCAAACAGGAACTCCATGATTTTTGTCTGAAGCTGATAATCCAGGAAATTAAATTTAGAAATAATCCCAACAAAAGTGCTGGCATCAGGCTGCCAGTGAAAATTTAGGGACAAAACAAATCAGAGAAAGGATCTGGGGCTGATTTTCATTTCCATGGAAAATTCAGGGACAAAATAACCCAAATGAAGAACCTGGGACTGATTTTTCTTTCCAGGGAAAACTTAGGGGCAAAACAACCCATACAAAAAAACTTGGGGTTGATTTTTCTTCATTTATGCCCCAAATCAGCCTTTTTTTGGGGTACAAACCATATTCCTGGACAATTTCCACAGCACCTTATTGAAAACTCTCCAACACCCGGGAATAAACAAGAAAAAAAATTATATACTCATTTCCCCTCCATCTTTTTGATTTGTTTGGGTTTTTTTTTGCAAATTTTCACAACTAAATTCCTATCAAATAAGCAGTGAAGCTCCTGAATATCCCATCTGCCTTATTTTCCAGCTTGTTTTACCCAGCAGCTGGCAGGAAAAATGGTTGGAACCCTTTCTTAAGGCTCTTCCTGTGGGATTCCCAGCTGCTCCCAGGCTGAGCGATACCTCTGGGACCACAGGCAGCAGATAAATTATCAACCAATTATAAAATTATAAAATAATAACCTGTTTGTAGCCATGAAATAGGAAGTTTGTGCCAAGTCCTTGCTGGCTGCAAAAAAAAAGAAAAAAAAAAAAGAAAAAATCAGGCTGTTATTTGCATATTTTCATGTTACTTTAATGCAAGAACCATGGGCCACCCACAGATTGACCAGCAGGCCACAGCCAAAAGGATTTTGGGAACTGCTGCTCACTGAGAGCTTTGTGTGGTTCAGAAGAGCCTGAATTGTCTAAACTGCCTCTATTTTGAGAATCAGAGGGATGGATCAGCTCTCCTGGGAGGAAAAGCTGGGAGAGTTGGGATTGTTCAGCCAGGAGAAGGCTCTGGGGTCACCCTGTTGCAGCCTTTCAGGTTCCAAGAGAGCTGAAGTGGAACTCTGGATGGGACCTGGAGTGGCAGGACAAGGGAGAATGGTTTTTCACTTGGAAAAGGTGAGAATAAGATGGGACATTGGGAAGAAATCCCTCCCTGTGAGAGTGGGAGGCCTGATTGTCCAGAGAAGCTGTGGCTGCCCCATCCCTGGAAGTGTCCAAGGCCAGGCTGGAACAACCTGGCCAAGTGGAAGTCGTCCTTACCCTCCCAACCCAACCCATTCCAGGGTTCTGGGAAGCTCTGGAGCAATCCCAGCTGGACACTCCCCCCATATTTTCCTCCCAATTCCCTCTCACCTCGGACAAGCTGGGTGCACTTCACCACATGGGTGTGAGGATGGTCAATAGTGATCTCAAAGCCTGGAAGGACACAGACAAAAGGACCATCAGAACCAGCAGCACAGCCCTGGATCTGCGTTTCCTGCACCCCTTCCCTCCTACAGCCCTGCTTGGAGCCAGGCAGGAATAGAGGAGCCCGTTTTCCCTGTATCCACAAGCCTCAAGTTCTCCAGCTACAAACCCAGAAGGTCTCTGCTGCTGCCAGACCTCCCAGCTTCTGAAAGGCCTCACTGGAAACAAAACAACTATCAAAGATTTTAAAAATAGCAGGACAAAGCCTCTTGAAGCAGCTGGGAGGAAGGCAAAGACAATGGCATCTGCCCCAAGGAATTTCTCTCACCCAAAAAGCTGAGAGGAAGCAGATTGTTTTCCCTTTGAATGGGCCTAAAGCATTGAGGACAACTGAGTTTAATCCTCGATCCCGCTTCCTCCTCAGTTTGGGAATTCTGTTTGAAAGGGGAAAAAAGAATTCCAATTGGTCCATGTGCACAGCAGATCTGCAGAACGTTCTGGCAGAACTGGGCTGTTTAAAAAGGCCTCTGGAGAACTGAGAGGCTGCAGAACTGGGCTTGGTTTAGCCACAGGCTTGTGGCCCACGGCACCTCTGCCCCCACTGAAGGAGGGACACGGGGTGTCTGCTCTGAATCCAGTCAGGAAAAACAAATCCTGCTCTTTTGGAGGGAAAATCTACCTACAAGCTGCCTCTGAAACAGAACATTCGTTAGTGAACACAACTTTTAACAGTACATTTGATAAAGAAACACCAGCTCCACCAGCCACAGCCCTACATGGAGACTCCTACTTCCAAAAACACCCAGAAAATGTTCCTGGTTTGTTGAGTTCTGGTGACTTTCCCCCATTTAATTAATTTGATCAAAATATTCACTTCTAATCCATTTTTTAAGACATCTCTCAGTACAAACTGCTTCCTGCAACAGAACTGGAGCATTATGGCCTGGAACTGGATGGTCTTTAAGGTCCCTTCAAACCCAAACCATTCCATGATTCTATGATTGAGCTGGAAAGCACAACCCAGGACAAGGGCCAGTGTCCAAGCAGCACAAATCCTATGTATTTTTGAAAAAAAAAAAAAAAAAACAAACCCAAAAACCAAAAACAAAGTGATAAACCACACTTAAATCTCTCAGCATTGAGCCTGGCACAAGTTAGACCTGAAAAATTGACGTTAACTCAGGAGTCAGGCTGAAAAACAGGGTTTGTTGTGTGGACTCTGTGGAAGGGGTGAGGCTCTCCAGCCTGTGGAATTCTCCTGGCTCTGGGATTCGTGTGGCAGTCCGGCCGCTTCGAGGAACTTACCCAGGGTCTGTAGGATTATGCTCTCTAGAATGACCAGGTCTTGGGCTTGTTGCAGGTAAGCCTGGGGTTGAGAGGACAGGCAGGTTACTCACGGAGAGGCACTCGGATCAAGCCTGCACATTCCTAACACCCTTCTCTCCAGGGCAAAAATGGGAATCTCCCTGCACGGGGGGACTGGCACAGATTCCCTGGAAGCGTTCAAGGCCAGGCTGGATGGAGCTCAGAGCAAGCTGGGCTACTGGAAAATGACCCTGCCTGTGGCAGGTGGGTGGAATGGGATGGGATTTAAGGTCCTTCCAACCCAAACCATCTGGAGATTCTAAGAAAGAGGGATCAGAGTGTTTGGGGGGCCCTGGGTGCTGGTCCCCCACACTCCTGGGGCGGCACACGAGCAGTGCAGGAATCACCTGCTTTTCCTGCTGGTTGTTTTTTTAATTTTCTGTAAGTTTCCCTGGAAAAAGCTGCCCCTTCCAGCAGGACTCGCTGCTCAGCTCCAGGTAAAAGGGGCTGTCTGGAGAGATGAGGGATCAGCAACGTTTTTAACCCACTGAGACAGCTGCTGGGACAAACTGCTCCACACCCTCCTCGCCAGCGCTCCGGGGACACTGGCACACAGCACACCTGGACCCAGGTGTGCAGCAGAGCAGAAAAGGCTTTGCACAGAAGGGGGAAGCCCAAACCTCTCTGCAGCAGGAGAGGCTGGACGGAGAAGCTGCCCCTGAGCACCCCGGGAGGGTGGAGGAGCGGCCGGAGCCGCGCGATTCCGGATGCCATTCCCGCTCCTCGGGCCTCCAGCGCTCGCAGCACATCCCGAGGCTCCCTCCCCACCCTCACCTCACTCTTGGTGTCCAGCAGAGGCTCCTGGGGGTGCAGGCAGGCATGTGCCACCTTGATGACGTGCTCCAGCTTCCGGGGCTGCTCCTCCACCTTGGCTGCCAGGAAAAGTGCTGCTGGCACCACCGACTGTGGAGGAAAACGCTCTGTTTGCTTAAAAAAGCCACTAAAATCAAGATTAAAACAAAATAAACCGGCTGGATTCTCAATATTCCCTTCAGGGAATGAAGGCTCTTCAAGTCTGGCCACCACCAGGAGAGACAAAAGGGTCCCTCTCCCTTCCCAAACCTCCTCCCAAGGTGGGTCCCCCTCCCAGGCAGCAGCAGGAGTGGATTTGGGGGTTCCCAGCGCCCCCCCACCCCCAGAGCCCAGCACTTACATTCCTGTGGAACTGGGTGAAGGACTGCACCATGTAGAAGCGATGCATGTACACGATGGCTGTGTTGATGGTGAGCTGGGAGCTGGGAACGGGGTTAAGGAAAGGCACAGAGACCCCCAGAGAGGCCCAGGGGAGCCATGGAACAGACCCCACACGCCAACAGCACCAGGACAGGCTCTCCTCACTCCCAGGGCAGGCCTTCCCTGCATCCCAGCACAGCTCTCCTCAATCCCAAAACGGGCTCGGCGCTCCCCACAACCAAGCTGAGCCTTTCCAACATGCCAGGAGAGCTCTCCCTGCTCCCAAAATGGGATCTCCTCGATCCCAAACAGGCGCTGCTCTCCCTGCTCCCCAGACGGTCCTTCCTGACAACCTGGCACAGCTCTCCCCGCTCCCGAAATCCTTTTTGGGATCTCCTTGGTCCTAAAACAGGCTCGGCATTCCCGGGCACCCGTGGGCCGGGCCTTCACAACACGCCAGTACAGCTTTTCCCACTCCTCCAGCCGGATTTCCTCAATCCCAAAACGGGCTCGGCTCTCCCCACTCCCAGGCCGAGCCTTCCCGACTCACCAGCACAGCTCTCCCTGCCCGTGAAACGGGATTTCCGCGACCCCGAAATGGGCTCGGCTCTCCCTTCCCCGCATCCCGGCACTGCCTTCCCCGCTCCCGCAATCTCCTCGATCCCACCGCGGGCACGGCGCACCCGGGACGGGCCTGCCGCTCCCTTCCGATCACCCCGGCACAGCTCTCCCCTCTCCCGGGCCGGCCAGGCCTGCCCAAGCCTCTCCAACACGCCAGCACAGCTCTCCCTGCGCCCGAAACGGGATTTCCCGAACCAAAAACGGGAAAAGCGGCTTTCCCCGCCCCGGGAGCCGGCCCGGGCCTTCCCGACACCCCAGCATCGATCGCCTCGACCCGGGGCCGCGCTCTCCTCGATCCCCACAAGACTCGGCTCTCCCCGCACTCGCTCCCGGCTCTCCCCGTACCGACTCCCGGCTCTCCCCTCACTCCCTCCCCGCTCTCCCCCTCCCGGCTCTCCCCGCCCCGCCCCGCTCCCACCCGCGGCCTAGCGCGGCCTAGCGCGGCCGGATACACGTTGAGGCGCTGCCCCATGTCCTGCAGCAGGTTGGCCGCCTGCTGCCGGTACGAGAGCTCCTTGTCGGGGTCCAGGCCGGCGCGGCGGGATGGGCTCCGCTCCAGCTGCTCGCGGCTGAAGTACCAGCGGCGCCCGGGCCCGGCGCCGCCGCCGCCCGCCGAGGCCTCCATGGCGGCTCTGCGCCCGCGCGGGGGACGCGGCGTGCGCACGCAGCGCGGCGGCGCGATGACGTCAAGCGTCGGGTGGGCGGGCACCGTTGGCGGCGCGAGCGCTCCAAAGCAGAGAGGGACGTTGAGAGGGCGGGGACTGAGAGAGGCCACGCCCCTCGTGTACTGGCCCCGCCCCGCCCGCTGAGGGGCCGCCCGCGCTTCCCCTCACGCCGTGAGGGGCTCTGGCTTCAGGGGGTCCCGCAACACCCCCGCACCTCGGGGCGGCCCCTGTGGCCCCACCACCGGCTCCTCAGCTCCCCCTTCGACGCACTGACACTCGAGGACCCCCGGGATACCCGTGTGGCACTCCACCCCGAGACCCCCCCCCCTCACCGGGACCTCAGTGTACCCCTCCGGTATGTTCCCCCCGCCCCCACCCCGGGATCCCGGAGCAGCGGGATCCCCCCACTCCTCCAAGATCCGGTTTTCCCGGGGTCCCGCAGCTCCCCGCACCGCAAGACGTTGCCTGTACCCCCCAACCGACTTTTCACCCCCTTTCCCTTACCGGGACTCTCCACTGTGTCGCCCTCCGGGACCCCTCCTCACCGGGTCCCGGTGTTTTCCCCCACCCTGGGATCCCGGGCCCCCTCCCAACCGGCAGCCCCGTATGCCCCTCTGCCCCACAGGCCAGGCGACAGCTCGTATCCAAAGTGTTTTATATATAATTTATCTGTACACACGAAGGACAAAGTACCTCAGGTCTGCGCTGGGATGAGGGGGCCAGTGCCCCCCGCACTCCCCCCGGGCTGAGCCCCTCCCACCCCAAAACTGCTTCAAAAAAAAAAAAAAAAAAAAAAAGAAAAGAAAAAAAAAAGTCACTTCATTAGGTTTTTTTTGCATTTAAAAGGGGGAGGGTCTTCCACCCCCCCCCCCCTCCCCGCCACAGTCCCCCCGGAGGGAGCTGGGACCCCCGGGGGGTGAGGGGGCTGCGGAGATGCTGGGCCTGCGCCTCCCCACCCCCGCAGGCGGCACTTCAATTTGGCACATGGAGGGGGCTGGGGACCCCCCCCCCGCCCCCAAAACCCCCTGCAGTCCCTTTTCTGGGGGGGGGGCCCATCTCCCCTCTTTGGCACATGGGGGGTTTCAGCAAAGGGATGGGGGTTACCACGACCCCCACCCACAAAAAACACCCCGGTGTAGGGCTGGGAAACACCCCCTAAAACACCCGCGGAGGGGGGGCACAGGGTTACCTCCCCACACCCCCCAACCACCTCCTTGTGTCCATTTCTCCCTTTTTTTTTTTTTTTTAATACGTGTATTTGGGGATTTTTCCTTTTTTCTTTTTTTTTTTTTTTTGCCTGAGCTCGGCACAGGCTGGGGGAGTCCCCGGCGTGGGGGGACACCATGGGGACCCCCCCCTAACTGCCCCCAGGGCCCGCATTGAGGAAGTAGGTGGTCATCTCCCCCTTGCCCTTGACCTTGACCAGCCCCCGGCACTCCAACACGTAGCCCTTGGCAGCCAGCACCTGGTACAGGTCTGTTGTCACCTGGAGGGGGGACACGGGGGTAAGGGGGGGACCTTGGGGGGGGTCTCTGGGCAGGTGTCCTGTGTCCCTCCCACCCCTGACTGACCTGGATGCGGTCGGGGACCCCAGTGCTGTCCATGCGGCTCGAGACGTTGACGGTGTTGCCCCAAATGTCGTACTGGGGCTTGCGAGCCCCGATGACCCCTGCGACCACTGGGCCCATGTTCAGGCCTGGGGGGACACGGCTGAGAGTCAGGGACGACCCCCACACTTGGGGAAGAGGGAAGGGGAAAAGGGGAAAAGAGGAGTGAGGGAGGGGGGAAAGAAGGGGTGAGGGGGTGAGATTGGAAAAGGAGAGAGTGACAGGGAAAAGAGGAATGTGGAGGGGGGAAAGGGGGAAAAGAGAGGTGAGGGGGAAAAGAAGGGGTGGGGGGTGAGATTGGAAAAGGAGAGTCAGAGATTGGAAAAGAAGGGGTGAGGGGAAAGGGCAGGTGAGAGGGGAAAAGAGGGTGAGGAGGGGAAAAGGGGGTACAAGAGGGGGAAAAGGACAGGAGGGGAGAAAAGGGGGTGCAAAAGGAAAAGGGGGTGTGAGAGAGGAAAATGGGGTATGAAAGGGAAAAAGATGAGGTGATTGGGAAAGTCGGGGGGGGAGAGAGGAAAAAGGGATGCAAGAGCCACCAGCACAAAGCCACAAACAAGAGCATGGGATGGCTGGAGGTGCAGAGGGGCGTGCAAGGGGTGTGCAAGGGCTCACCGATCTTCATCTGGAAGTTGTTGAAGGAGTGCTCATTGATGTACTTCATCTGCTCCATGAGGTGCATGGCGTAGTCGGCCAGCGCCGCGATGTGGCTCCGGCCCTCGCGGTCGTACGTGGCCGCGTTGAGCCCCGAGGCTGCCATGTAGGTGCTGCCAATGGTCTTGATCTTCTCCAGCTGCCGGTACTTCTGCTCGCTGATGATCTGGGAGGACAGGCCGGGGTCACCCCCGCAGCACCTCGACAGGGCCATGGGTACCCCAAATCCTGCACCCCGTCCTGTGGCTCCGTGAATGCTGTTCCATGGCTTTTCCAGCACCTCCTGCACCCTGCACTGTGGCTCCACAAATGCTGCTCCACAGCCTCTCCAGCACCCCATGACCACATCCCCTGCACCCCAACCTCCTCCATGGCATTCCACAACCCCTCCAACACCACCTGCACACCATCTCCTGCACCCTGTCCCAAATATGGTGCTCTGCAGGCTCTCCATACCTTGTGCATCCCATCTTGCACCTCATTCATGGTGCTCCACGGCCTCTCCCGCAACCCATGCCTGTGTTCCCTGCGCCCCATCCTCATCCATGGTGCTCCACAGCTTCTCCAGCACCCCATGCACTCCATCTCCTGCACCCTGTCCCCAAACCTGCTGTTCCACAGCCTCTCCAACACCCCATCTTCCTGCACCTCATCCTTGTGCACTCCACCCACACTGCTCCACAGCCTCTCCCGCACGCCCTGCATCCATTCCTGTGGCTCCATGAAAGCTCCTCCATGGCTTCTCCAAGGATGAAGTACATCCTGTACCTCATCCCCACTGCTCCACTGCCTTTCCAGCACCCTGTGACCACATTCCCTGGACCACAACCTCATTCCCGCTGCTCCACAGCCTCTCCAGCACCCCGTGAACCCCACCCACTGCACCCCATCCCTGTGCACTTCACCCCCATGCACCCCCTTGCCCCTTCTCTGCCCCAGCACCTCATCGAAGTCGGCGATGATCTCGTTGAGCAGCCGCAGACACTCCACACCCTCATTGTTGGCCTCCAGCTCCACGTAGAACTCGGAGAAGTTGCTGATGGAGGCGAACATGACGGCCACGCACTCGCAGGACTGGTAGTAGAGCTCGTCGTTGCGCCGCTCCCGTGCCAGAAAGTGCGCGGCCACGTCCTTGGGCAGGATGTTGTGCAGCAGCCGCCGGTTGTAGGCCTGGAGCTCCTCCATCTCCTCCTTCTCGCCCGTCGCCTGTGGGGCACAGACCCAGCTGGGAGCTGCCACAGGACCCCACGGCTGCCCCAGCGTCAGGGTGTGGGGTGGGGGTTGCTCCCAGCCCCATGGTCACCCCAGTCCTGGGGTGCAGGGAAAGGGTTGCTCCCAGCCCCGCGGCCACCTTCGAGTCAGGGTGTGGGGATGGGCTTGGTCCTGGCCCTGGACTGGTCCCTGTCCCGTGACTGCCCCGGTTCTGGGGTGCAGGGAAGGGTCAGTCTTGGTCTCAGGTTGGAAGGAAGGGGTTGGATCCAGCCCCACAGTCATCCTAATCCCAGGGAGCAGGGGAAGAGTCAGTTCCCATCCCATGGTCACCCCAATCCCAGGGAGCAGGATCAGTCCCAGTCCCACAACCACGTGGGTTCTGGGGTGCTGAGGGGGGTCAGTCTTGTTCCAGAGTATGGGAAGGCGTCAGTACTGACCCCGTGGTCACGCCTGTCCTGGGGTGCAGGGAGGGGGTCGGTCCCAGCCTCAGGATGCAGGAAAAGGGTCGTTCCCAGCCCCCCAACCCCTGGTCATACCTGGAGCTTCCAGAGGAAGTCGAGGCGGGCGGTGGACTCGACCTGCTGCGCGTGCAGGTACAGGGCGAGCGCAAACACGGCCAGGACCACGGGGGTCACGTAGCGCAGGGCCACCTTCCCCTCCGCCGGGCTGCAGGACCCCCGGGACCCCTGAGACGGGCTGGGGGAATCTGTCCCTGCCCACCCAGAGATCCCAAACAGCACCCAGACCCCAAACATGCACCCACCCACTGCGTGGACACCAAATCTGCACTCAGACCCCAACGTTCCCACTCACCCACCCAGGGGAACCCCAAACGTGCACCCAACCCCAAAAATTCACCCACTCATCCAAGAGACCCGAAACCTGCACTCGGACCCCAAAGATCCACCCAGACCCCAAGATGCACTCACCCCCTTCAGGGACCCCAAACCTACATTCAAACCCCAAACATTCACCTTCCTGTCCCAGGGACCCTAAATCTGCACAGCAGACCCCAAAGATCCACTCACCCACCCAAAGGAGCCCCAAATTGGCACCCAGATCCCAAAGCTGAACTCACATCAGAGACCCTGAGGCTGCACCCACCCCCCAGTGCTGCAGCACAGACCCCCGAGGGACCCTCCTGCTTCTGCCCACCCTCACACCCCTACACCCAGGTCCCCAGTGGCTCCAGTTTCCCACTCACCACTCTCCCTGGGTCATGTTGAAGGGGGGCCTGTGGGGACAGGAGCCAGGGGTCAGTGGGGTGGGGACACGGCTCTGAGGTGGGGACCCCTGGGGGACTGGGGGCACTCACAGGGCGTTGGCCAGGACCAGCAGGTCGGCATTGTCAAAGAGGGCTGCGTGAGGCCCCTCCACCAGCAGCAGGAACGTGGCCTCGATGCCCACCATGAGCAGCAGCTTCCCGATGCTACTGATGTGCAGGAAGACGGAGCAGGCGAGCAGGCTCAGCACCACGCTGTAGCTGAAGTACTGGGGGGCACATGGTGGGGTGCAGCGGCACCCCAGGAACACCAGATGGTACCCAGGAACACCGGATGGCACCCCTGGGATCTTTGCAGCACCCTGGGAACCCCAGATGGCACCCCAGGAACCCCTGTAGCACCCTGGGAACCCTGGATAGCACCCCTGGAATGCTGGGTGGCACTCTGGGAACTCCTGTAGTACCCTGGCAATACTGGCAGACACCCCTGAGAATACTGGCAGGCACTCCTGGAAATCCCTGGTGGCACCCCAGTAACCTCTGCAGCACCCCGGGAACCCCAGCCCTCACCCCAGGATGGAACTCCTGGGCAACCCTGGACAGCAGCCATGGGAACTCTGCAGCAGACTGGGAACCCCACATGGCACCCGTGGGGACCCTGGGAACACCAGCTGGCACCACAGAACTCCTGAAGCACCCCAAGAACCCCGGATGGCACCCAGGAACCCTGAATGGCACCCTGGGAACACCAGCTGGGACCCAGGAACTCCTGCAGCACCCCAGACAGCATTCCAGGAGCCCCTACAGCACCTTGGGAACACTGGATGGCACCCTTGGGAACCCTGCAGCACCCCTGGAACTCCTGCAGCACCCCAGGAATCCCAGCACCTCCCCACGCCCACAGGGACCTTGCACCCCTGGGGACACTCTGTGCCAGCACCCAGCAACCTCAAGGGCTCAGTGCCAGCACCCACTGAGGACCTTGGACCCGAGCGACCTGTTCCAGCACCCCGTGTGTGTGGGGACCCTGTGCTGGCACCCTGCACCCATGGGGACCCAGTGCCAGCACTCTGGGGGACTCTGGGACCCTGTGCCAGCATCCTTAGGGACACAGTGCCTGCAGGGACCCCATTCAAGTACCCTGCATCCTCAGGGACCCTGTGCCAGCATGGCTGGGGACACTGCACCCATGGGGACCCCATGCCAGCACCCTTGGGGACACAATGCCTACAGAGATCCATGCCAGCATTCCCGGGGACACTACACCATGGGGACCCTCTGCCAGCACCCAGGGAGGACTTGGCACCAGCAGGGACCCCTGTGGGGACCCGACGCCGTGCCCTGCGCCAGGCGGTGCCCACGGCCGCTCACCTCGGGGAAGTCACAGGCCAGCCCGTCACCATGGCAGGAGCCCACGGGGGTGCCCAGGGAGAAGTTGAGGGCGCGGAGCTGGCAGGGCCCCACGGACCCGGGGGTGACGTTGAGCTCGCGGGCGGCGCAGTCCCGCAGGGCCACGCGGCTGCAGGAGAACTGGGGGGCCAGAGGGGTGAGCCGGTGCCCTGCAGCTCCCCGCAGCCCCCCAAAACCCCCCAACCCACCATGACCCTACCATGTTGACGAAGGCAGCGATGAAGACGAGGAGGATGGTGAAGACGGCGATGCCGGTGCTGCGGGCGCGGGACTGGACGATGCCGCGGGAGAGCTGCTGCAGGGCAGTGGGGAAGAGCTGGGGGGGCACCAAGGAGCTTGTCAGGCATGGCCGAGCCCCCCAGAAACCCTCCCAGCCCCCAGGTACTCACAGTGACGCAGGAGTAGATGGCACAGATGAAGAGGATGGCAGCAAGGAGGATGAAGATGCTGACGTAGACCCCGAGCATCAGCGAGGAGCTGGGGAGAGGTGGGAGGTGAGTGATGGGGTTGGGGGATCAGAGCTGGTATATTTGGGGGGGCTGCA
This sequence comes from Vidua macroura, assembly GCF_024509145.1. Taxonomy (NCBI): domain Eukaryota; kingdom Metazoa; phylum Chordata; class Aves; order Passeriformes; family Viduidae; genus Vidua; species Vidua macroura. The sequence continues at coordinate 284,572 of NW_026530542.1, forward strand.
GCACTTACTGGGGGAACACCAGGATCTGGAGGCAGCAGATGAAGCAGAAGACCAGGAGGGTACAGGCCACGTAGCCACCAAAACGGTCATCGACCTTCTTGGAGTACTGAGGAGAGAGGGGGAGGTGGGATGGTTGGATGGATAGAGGGGGGACCCCAGGAACCTCAGGGGGATCCCAGGGAAAGAACGGAGGCGGGACTGAGGGGACACCAGTGAATGGGGTGGAGGGGAACGGGAGGGGGACAGGAGGGAGGGAAATGGGAGGACCCCAAGGGATGCAGATGAAGGAAGACTGGGGACATCCCAGAGGACGGGATGCAGGGGGACAGGGGCAACCCCAAAGGGTGAGATAGAGGGGAACAGGGAACCCCAGGGGATGCAAGGGATGGAGGGAAAGGAGGGGACCCCAGAGGGTGGGGAAAAGGGGGAGAGGAACACCCTGGTGCATGGGATGGGGGGAACTCCGGGGATGCAGGGAATGGGATGTAGGGAGGAGATCCCAGAGGATAGGAGGGGACAGGGGGAACCCCAGGGGATGGAATGGAGGGGATGAGGTTGAGAAGGTGGAGGGACCGTGAAACCAGCCCAGAGAAGACCCCAAGGGATGGAGGAGAGATGGGAGGACAAAGATGCTGATGGGGCCAGGGCAGAGGGGACTTCAAGAGACAGACAGAACTGTGGGTCCAGAACAAAGGGAGCAGAGGGCCCCCCAACCTTCTTCTCCAGCTCAGGGGTCTGGAAGGTGAGCAGGAACTTCTTGACGTGGTCCTTGCGGAGCTGGTCGATGCTGCGGGCGTCAATGGCCCGGCTCAGGAACTCATCCACCTCGTCCTCAGGGTTGAGGGCCTCCTGGGCACCACGGCTGGGGAATGGGAGGTCAGGACCCTCCCAGGCTCCCAGCTCTGCCCCAGGGAGGGGCTGGTCACAACCCCCCCAGCAGCCCAGCATGGGAACACTTACTTGTCCTTGCTGGAGTCATCGATGCCCTGGGAGACACAAGGGAGAGGTGTCAGACACACTGACACAGATGGGGGCAACTCTCAAGAGTGACAAGGACATGGGACACCCCCCAGGGTCACCCAGAATAGGGGACAGAGTGCCGGGGTAAATGGGGCAGGGGGGTCCCCAAGGGTTTTTGGCAAGGACAAGAGGGTCCCAGGGGTCTGCAAAGGGAGAAGGGAGGGGTCTAGGGGGAATGTCTAACACCAGTGAGGATGGGAGACCCCTGAGGCTGCCCAGGACTGGGGAGAACAAGGAGGATCTCCAAGGTCTGCTGAGCACCAGGGGCCACCCAGGAACTCCCTGAGGCCCGCAGGCAGCGGAGGAAGCCACGAGGGCTGCGGGCAGGGCTGGGGAAGCTACTGACAGCCACGGAAGGGCAGTGAGTGGCTGATAGAACTGTGGTGAGGGTTCCCCGTGCCCAATTCCCTGCCCGGGGCTGCTCACCATCTGCCGGAAGGCCTTGGAGTCCTTGGTGCGGGAGAAGGAGCGCTCGGGCACCCAGCGTGGCACCAGCCCCTCGGTGGAGTTGGCACGAGTGCGCTGCAGCTTGGCCAGGATGGCTTTCTCTTCCTTCTGCAGGGTGACACGGCCATGAGGGAGTGACCCCAGCTTTCCCACGCCCCTGCCGCCCCTCAGACGCCCCCCAACTCACGCGCTTCTGGCTGCAGCCGACGATGAGGAAGGTCTCGATGTTGTGCTCCTTGAGGTAGGCGTTGCGCTCGCCCCCGTGGCCCGGCTCCACCTCGTAGTCCCCGTTCAGGTACTGCAGCGTTGCCCAGGTGATGTGGATGCGCCTGGGGATGGGGGGGGGGATGAAGGTGCTGAGCCCTCCCTGCCCAGCGCCCCCCACCCCAGACCCCAGCCCAGCCCCCCCCGTCCCGGCTCACCCGGCTTTGCCGCCCGCTTCCATGTGGTTGGCAAGGGTGACATCGTTGGACCAGACATCGAACTGCCACTTGCGCAGCCCCAGGACGCCGCAGTGAACCCGCCCGCTGTGGATGCCCACACGCATGTTCACGTTCACCCCCGTCACCTCACGCACCAGCCTGCGGATGGGACCGGCGCCGTGTCACCCTCGGGCACTCCATGGCCCCCCAGAAGTGCCTTGAGGCATCCCCAAGCAGCCCTTGGCCTTTCAGGATTCCCAGGCACCACAGCAACCCAAAGCACCACTGGACTCACAGGCACAGCCCACCCAGGTACCCCATGGCACCCCCAAGAACCCTACGGCATCCTCAAGCACCCCATGGCACCCTCCATGGCACCCTGAGGCACCATGTCACCCTCAAGCAGCCCATGGCACCCCTAGGCACTGTGACCCCGACTGGAGAGTATTGGGAATGTTCCAGCACCAGGAATGGGACCTGCCCCCCAAGCTGTGGTGGCACCTGGGACTTGCCAAAACTGCAAGCCCCCCCAAGTTGCAGTGGCACCAGGGACACACCAGTAGCAGACACAGCTCCTCAGGGTTGGTGGCACTGGGGACATGCCAGCCCAGAGATGGGCACAGCTCCCCACATTATGATGGCATCGGGGACACACCAGCACCAGGGTTGGATGCAGCCCCCCAAATTGTGGCGGCACCAGAGATGTGCCAGCCCAGGGGATGGGCACAGCAGGGTCAGGTGCAGCCCCCCAAGCTGTGGTGGCACCGGGGACGGGCACAGCCCCCGGCTCTGCCCCACTCACGAGATGGCCTCGATCATGTCCACGCCCATCTCCACGCAGCAGTGAGCGTGGTCCCCGCGCGCCTCCGGCAGCCCCGACACGCAGTAGTAGCAGTCCCCCAAGATCTTGATGCGCAGGCAGTGGTTCTCCTGGGGGGCACGAGCAGGTTAGGGGGGCTCCAGGACCCCCCAAAGTCCCCCAGCCCCTCCACTCACCGCAGCCAGCTTGTCAAAGCGGGCGAAGAGCTCGTTGAGTGTCATCACCAGCTCCTGGGCCGTGCACTGCGAGGCCAGGCTGGTGAAGCCCTCAATGTCCGCGAAGAGGATGCTGCCAGGAGGAAGAGCACGGGCTGGGGATGGCCCACACAGTGCCCCAGACACCCTCCCCTGGTGATGCCTCCCCCAAAGCTCGCCCGCGCCCCTGTCCCCACAGTACCTGACGTTGTCATGCTTCTGGATGTAGATCTTGTGGAACATCATGTCCTCCTTCTTGGTGTTGATGTCCTCCTTCATCTCCATGGCCACGTGCTGTGGCAGCACTGACAGCAGCAGCCGCTCCTGCAGCCAGAGCAGTCCCGTCAGCAGGGCCAGGGTGCTGCTGGACCCCCAGCTCAGCACGGGGACCCCCGGGATCCCCCGTCCCACCTGCTGACGGTTCTCCCGCTGGAGGTGCAGGCGCGCCTGGATGTAGCCACGGGTCTCCTGGAAGGCCTGGCGCTGCGACACCTCGGCCGGGTAGTGGGTGCAGACCCCCACCACGTTGGTGCAGAGGAAGATCAGGGCATTGGCGCTGAGCTGGGGGGGAGGTGGGCTCAGTGTGACCATCGGGGACCCCCCAGCCAGCTCTGCCACCCTCCTCTGCAGCACAGAACCTTGGCTTTGGTGGGTGCTGCTAAGGGGAGGAGAGGGGGCTGCAAAGAAAGGGTGTGTGGGAACATGGGGGCTCAAGGCAGGGGGACATGGGGGTTCTGGGACACTGCGCAAGGAGGGTGCAGGGGACAGGGTCAGGGGGATGCAGGGGACAGGGTCAGGGGGATGTGGGGCACCAAAGAACATGGGAAAGGGGGCTGCAGGGACATGGGGGACTTGGAGCTGTGAGAAACCAGGGAACAGGGGATGCAGGGACCTGGGGACACAGAATGGGGGGCAAAGGGGACATGGGGACACAGGGTGAGGGAGGCAAAGGGGACACAGGGTAGGGGGATCACAGGGGCTTGGGGACACAGGGTAAGGTGGCAGAGGGCACTTGGGGACACAGGGGACATGCATAGGGTGAATGTGGAGGACCTGGAGACCCAGGGCAGGGGGAACGTAGGAATGTGGGATGTAGAAAACCGGAGCAGGGGGGATCTGAGGGTACAGGAGCCAGGGGTACATGGGGTCCTGGAGCATGGGGGTCATGGGGACACCCTCGGGAAGCAGAGGAAGTCAGAAAGCGGAGATGACTGCGGAGGGAGCTGCGGTTTCCCCCATCCCCATCCCCCGGGACCGGGGCCAGGGCTATTTATAGCGCTCCAGCACACTGGGACACTGGGAGCGGAGGCCTCGCGTCCCCTCCCTGGCCCCACCGCATCCCCCGGAGCCCCATCGCTCCTGCCCTGAAAGGGTGAACCCTCCCCAGGGGGGCGGCCCTTCCCGTGACCCTGCTGGCCTCCGATGTCATTGTGTTCCTCGCCCTGTGCCCCGCGGGGACTGCACGTGGCCCTGGCCCTGGCCAGGCAGGGCGAGGGTGACGGGTGACTCTGCGCACTCAAGGAGGGGGAGCTGCTGGGGCTGGGAACATCTGGCCCTAGGGATGGGGGACCCCTCTGCACCCCCTGTGCAAGCAGCACCCCGCTGGGAGCACCCACCACCTCAGAGGGGCAGGACAGGGGACACTGGCAGTGTCCCAGCCCTGCTGGGTGACGGCCACTCCCCTGCCCTGGTGCCCTGGACTCGCTTCCCTCCTCGGGGGTTTCCGCCAACCCTACAACGGGGGCTTTGTGGGTGCCCCTTCCTCCCGGTGCAGCCCACAATGGTGGGTCTGTGCCGGGATGAGGGGCCCACCCCGTCCCACCACAGGACCCCAGCATGGGACCTCCCCCGGGGCCCCCTATCCCCGGGCAGCCAAGGGGCCCCTCCTGCATCTAGAACTTTCCACCAGCAGAAACATCAAGTGCAAAAAAAAAAACCCCAAATTTGCAGAGCGGGATTCAGGGACGGGAGGTCCCACCTGCAGGTGGGTGGGACCCCCGGGGCTCAGCCCCTCCCAGGTGTGTCCCTACCTGCTTCCAGAGGAAGGGGTCGGCAGCGTTGCGGTGCCAGGCGATGGCGAGGTGCAGGGCGGAGAGCAGGACCCCGGCCAGCACGGCCGCCCGCATCCGCACGGGCAGCAGCGTGTAGGTGATGTAGATGAAAAAGACGCTCCACCAAACGCCCTCGGCCGCGCTTCGGGGAGCCACGGCCACCGTCCCCAGCGCCTGCACCCCGGCCAGCAGCCCCAGCACCACGTAGCTCACCACCCACATGTAGTCCTGGGGGAAGGCGCTGCGGCTGCACAGCACCATGAGGAGCAGGAACAGGGCCGTGGCACCGGCCAGCGCGGCGGCCGCCGGCACGTGGGGGGCACCGGGCAGGCAGAGGAAGAGCAGCATCACCCCACAAACCAGCACCAGCACTCCCATCAGCACCGTCAGGCTGCTCTGGTTCATCTGGAAGAAGTAGCGCTGGTAAAGCCGCTCCAGTTTGGCCGACTGGAAGCGTTTGGAGCGGAAAACCTGGAGCAGCCGCCGCCAGCACTCGCCGGCCGATGGCCGCCCCCCGTGTCCCCCGGCTCCCTTCGGCCCCTTGGCCTCGCCGTCCTCCAAGCCCGTGTCCACCGATTTGAGTCCCAGGTCGCCCGCGGGCCCCTTCTTGCCGTAGTGATCCTCCTGCCAAGTGCAGCGCAGCCCCCGGGGGGGTCCCGCACCCCGCTCCATCTCAGGGTCCTGCAGGCAGCTCATGTAGCGGGGCCCACAGAGGCCGGCTCGGGGCCGGGGGCCCTTCTTGCCGTTGCGTTCCCCCCATGCCGTCTTCCGCTCGTCCACCTTGGGCACCAGGATGCCGCTGAACCACGACATGCTGCGGGCACCGAGGAGGAGTCAGCGCTTGGTCCCCCGTCCTGGCACCCCAACAGGGGCCCCGGTGTCCACGGGGGGTGCAAGGCCGTGCAAAGAGTGCAGGGTCCGGATGTCCCCACCACTACCCTGGGGGATGCAGAGCCCAAGTCCCAGCTCTCCCGCTTTCCCCATGGCCCCTGTGGGAATGGCCAGTGCTGGGTTCCCGGTGCCCCAGCGTCCCGGTGCTGGGTGCCCGGTGCCAGAATCCCGGTGCACAGCGCTGGGTTCCCGGTGTCGGGTTCCCGTTGTTCCGGTGCCCAGTGTCCTGGTGCCCGGTGCGTGGCCCTGCCGAGGCCGCCCCGAGCCCGCCCTTCCCGGTCCAGCGACCTGCGACAAAGCTGGGACCGACCCGGGCGTCCCGGCCCTGTTTGTCTTGAACGGCGGCCAACGGGTTTTACCGGGCACGGCCGCCCCGGGGCACCGGGACCAGCCGGGACGTGGCAGCCGGTCCCTGCTCCGGGCGAGCGGCGGTGGAGAACGGCCACCGGGAAGGGCCGGCCCCGGTGGCGGCGGCCGCCTCCCTCCTCCCTTCCCTCCCTCCCCGCTCCGGGCACGGGAGCCCCGCCGAGCCCGGCCCGTACACCGGGACCCACCAGCGCCCTCCGGCCGCCGCACCGGACCTCTCCGAGCACCGGCGGCTCCCTCCGGCCGACGCACCGGCAGCTCCCGCCGCACCGGACCCCCCCGAGCACCGCGCAGCCCCCCGGGGCCGCACCGCTCCCGCCGCCCGGGGGCCCAGCCCGGTGTCGCCCCACCGCCCTGATCCCAGTTCCAGTCCCAGTCTGGACCGCGGTCCCGATCCCCGACGCCGCCGCCGCCGCCCCGATCCACCCCCCCCCCCCCCCACCTCCCGCCGCTCCCGGTTCGCCCGGGCGGCCCCGCTCACCTCCGCCTCCGGCGCTGCCGGCCGCGGGGCCCCGCGCCCCGCCACGGCCCCGCCGCCGCCCGCTCCTACACGGCGGCCGCGCCGCGTTCCCGCCGCCCCATCTCGCGCCCAGGCCGGGCCCCCGGTGGCGGTGGCGGCCCCGGTCCCGGTCGCGGCCGCGCAGCCCCGGCCCGCCCCGGCCGGTGCCCGCCCCCCCTCCCCCCCCCCCCCGCCCGGATCCGCTCCCGGGCGCTCCCGGCCGGCGGCCTTAAAGGCGCAGCGGCGGCGGCGGGAACGGCCCGGTACGGCCCGGAGCGGCGGGGGCGGACGCGCACCCCGGGGGCTGCGCACACGCGCACGGACACGGACACACGCACCGACATGGCGGGGACACGCGCGGCGGGGCCCCCCGTGTCCGCACAAACCCCCCCCCCCCCGAGTGTGTCACTTGCACACCCATCCCAGTGCCCCCAGCGCCTTCCCCGCGCACATCCCGGTGCCCCCCTTGCACACGCACACCCTGGCACACGCGTGTCGCACCCACGCGTGCGTGTTCACACGCACACGAAGCCCCCTGCACTCGTGGCGTGCACCCACCGCCTTGCACACACCCCTACACGCACACGCATCCCCTTGCACACGCACACACAAACCCTCGCACACGCGTTTTCCGTGCCACACGTAGATATCGCACACACACACACCCTCCTCGCAAACTTACACGCCCTTGCACACTCAGGCAGCCCCGTTATACACTGACACATAAACCCCTCAATATTTGTGTGCAAACGCACGAATCCCCGTGTTCACACACCTGTGCACGCCTCAGGTACAGCAGTTGTGCACACAGGTGCGGGTGCACACATGCAGCTTGCACACACAGCCCTTGCACACACAGCCCTTGCACACACACAGACGTTCACAGGGGCACGCACCCCCCTTACCCACGCTCCACACACTTCGTACACGCTGCCTTGCACACACACGTACACTCACCCCTTGCACACTCCCCTTTACACACACACAGCCCTTACACACACCACCCCCACCTTGATACACACAGCCCTCGCACGCCCCTGTTACACACCCCTTACACACTCACAGCCCCCCTGGCACGCACCCTCACCCTGACACACCCCTTACACACTCACAGCCCCCCTTGTTTGCACACACGCACACCCCCCTTGCAGGTGCCCCCACATTTCCACGCGCCCCCGTGCCCAGCTCGGCACAGGGCTCCCCTTCACTACGGTCCCCACACCCCGGACCCCCACGAGTGAGCGTGGCACCGGCGCTGCCGTCCCCCCGTGGCAGAACCTCCCCGTGCCCCCCCCTTCCCTCCCCCGCAGCGGCGGCGCCGGGCCCCGGGGAGCGCTGATTAATCATTAATTAGGAGCCGCCGGCGGGGCCGTGTCCCTGCGGCCCCACGCGGAAGTCTCGCCGCGCGGGGGGTGGGGGGGGCCCACGCTGGGGATCCGTGGGGCTCCGGGTCCATCCCCGGCCCGCTGTCCCCTTCTGCCCCTCCGGTCCGGCGGTGCTGCAGCACCGGCACCGGCCAACACCGTGGGCATGGCGGGGACACGGGGCGTGGGGTGGGTGGGCTGCGGCCCCCCACGGCCCCGCCTGCCCCACGCGGGAGACTTTGGGGGCGTAACCCCGTGGGGGGGGGGGGGGATGATGCCCTGGCGTGGGGGTGGCAAAAAGAACAGTGGAAGGGGCCCGGCGACTGCGGGAGCCGTCCCGGTGGGATGCGGGCGGAGGGGCTCTGGCTCCCGCATCCCCGCACACGCGTGGGCAGGGCTGCGGCGGCCCCGGGGGGGCTCCTCTTCCCCGGTACCGCGCGGCCGGCCACCGCAGCACTGCGGGTTGTGGGCAGGGTCCGTTCCCGGTGCCTCCCGGTGGCTGCCCAGCTGCGGGGGCGCGGACCGGCCGCCGCGGGGATGGGCGCGGGGGCGGGCAGGCGGGGGCGGGGACGGCCGGGACGCCCCGGCGGCCCCGTGTGATGCGGAGCGCGGCAGTGGCGGCGGCGCGGCCCTTCCCCGCGGAGCGCCGCGGTCCGGTGTGGGGCTGCCCCGCCGGGATCCCCGGGGCTCCGGTGGGTGCCGCCGGGGATGTCCGCCCCGGCGCAGCCTGACGCTTCCGGCTCCTTCCAGGTGAGCAGAACGGAGCCCTCCCGGCCGTCGCGGGCCCCGTGCGGCCCGGTTCGGTTCTGCCCGCAGAGCCGGGGGCCGCCGGTGGCAGCTCCGCGGCGGGGCCGAGCCGCCCGGGGCCGCCCGGTGCTCACCGCCTGCTCTCGCCGCAGAGCCCCCGGAGGCTCCCGAAGCGCAAGAGCCGCTTCAAGCGCTCGGACGGCAGCACCTCGTCCGACACCACCTCCAGCATCCTCCGCAGGCAGGTGAGCGGGCCGGCACCGGCACCTACACCGGCACCGAGACCGGCACCGGCACTGGGGCGGGGCAGCTCCGCCAGCCCCGGGTCCGCCGCTGATGCGGCTCCGCATTAAAGCACGGACCTGGGGTGGGGAGCGGGGAGCGGCCGAGCGTCTCCCACCCCAACCTCCGCACTGGAGGGAGCTCGGGGGCCGCCTCCGCCCCGCCGCTCCCCCGGGACCGGGGCTGGGCGCCGGCACCGGGCGCCGGTAGCATCGCAACAGCCGCTCCCCGCGGCTAAAAATAGCGAGTGCTGCGTCAGGGCCGGGCCGGCGGCGGGCACCGGCACTGCGGCGCGGGGGGCGGCCCCGGGAAACTGAGGCAGCGGAAGGGGAGCGGGCCAGGCGGGGCTGTAGAAGGGGTCGCGGGGCTCCCCTCCCGCTCCCTCGGCCGGCACCGGGCCGCCTCCTCGCGCTGCCAGGGAGAGGCACGGACCTCCCCGCCGCCCCCCAACCGGTGCTTCGGTTTCCTCCGGCCCCGAGCTGCGCCCCCTCCCCGGCCGCCGGCGGGTGAGCGGTTACCGGGGAGGCTCCGCGGAGGGCGGGGGGGTCCTGTCGGGGCGGCCCCAGGAGGCGCAGAGCGACCGGAGCATCCCGTTTCCCTCGTGGGGTAGCAGCTGCTGATCCGGTACTCCCCGGTACCCCCGGGGACCCCGCGACCCGGCCCAGCATCCGGCGCTGCCCCTTCAGCACCTCGGAGAGGGCCCGGCTGGGCCCCGCCGTGTGCCCGGTACCGGGGCCCGTTCTCCATGCCTGGTGCCCGGTGCAGGTGTCCGCGGCCGGTCCCGCCGCTGTCCGAAGCCCCGTGGTTCCCGGGCCGGCCGTGAGCTGTCCCGGGCCGGTCCCGCCGGGGCCCGTCCCGGTGCACGGTAACGGGGCGGGCCGGCCCGGTCCCCCGGGGCCCGTCGCTGCCCCCCTCCTCGGGGGCGGGGGGGGGGGGGGGCGCGGCGGGGGGGCGGGAGCGGCTCCGGCCCCGCCGCAGGGCTCGCCCTGCAGACGGGGCTGCTGCCGGCTCGGGGCAGGACCGGAGCCGCTGCACCGGAGCATGGAGGTACCCACCGGGACCCCCCCGCCGCCGCCCCGGAACCCCGAGCGGCGCGCTGCGGGAGGCTGCACAGCCCCTCCGCCGCTGCCCCGGGACTCCGCTCTCACCCAGAGCTCTCTTAGCAAACTATCCCCCCCTCCCCGGGCCACCGGGAGCTGCGCCGGTGACCCGTCCGGGTGCAGCTCACCGGGACCGCTCGGGTCTCCCGGCTGCCAGCGCAGCCCCCCCGCCGCTGTCCCCACCGGAGAGGGGCCGGAACCCCCCGCCAGCACCGGGAAGGGGGAACGGCGACCCCCAACACACACCCACCCACTCCCCCCCCCCCCCGGGCTGAGCGGCGGGGGCGGCTCCGTGCGCCCCGGGGGGGGCGGTGGGAGGCGGGGGCGGGGAGGGGCGGGGAGGGGCGGTGGCGGCGGAGCGGGCAGGGCCAGCCGGAGCCCGAGCCGCAGCCGGAACCGGAGCCGGTGCCGGTGGAGCGGGGCGGGGGGGGGGGGGGCGCGGGCGGCTCGGCTCGGCTCGCCCCGTCTATGTCGTTTTCTGACTCCAGCGCTACCTTCCTGCTCAACGAGGTACCGGCTCCGGTACCGGCCGCGGTATCGGGGGGGCCGTGCGCGGGGGGCCGCGGTCGGTTTTTGGGGGGATGCGCCCCCCGGGTCGGTGATGGCGCACGAGGTGGTTGTGCCTCGGCGGGGGGGGGAGCGTGCCCGGTGCGGGGCTCATGCCTGGTGCGGGGGGTGCTGTGCCGCCCCCCGGCCCTTTGTTCTCGCCGCCGCCACCGTTCTCGTCGTCCCCCCCCCCCCCCCCCCCGGCAGGTACCGCCGGGACCGGGACCAGGCGGGAAGAGAATCCCGATAGCCACGGCCGGGGGCCCCGCGCGATGCTCCAGGCCCGGGGGGGCTGCGTGGGGGGGTCGTGCATGAAGGGGGGGCTGGAGATGCTGTACCGGGGGGGACTCACTGGGGATCATGGGGGTGCCGTACTGGGGGGGGCCGCACCGGAACGCTGCGGAGCCATCCTGGGGGGTGGGGGATGCTCGGGGCGCGGTGACGATGCTGGGGGGGCCGTGCTGGCGAGGCCATGTTGGGGGGGGGGCTGTGCTGGGAAACCATATTGCCGGGGGGGGGGGGGCTGGAGGGGGTGTCCAGGCTCCCCCCGGTGTGAGCGGGGTGGGATGTGCAGGTTAGCGGGGGGGGGGGGGCGGTGCTGGGCAGCGGCGCTGAGCTCAGCCCGGCAGGGCCCGGGGGACCTCGGGGAGGGGGGGGGCTCAGCCACATTCAGGGACCTATAAATATTTCACCGCAGCTTCTGCGCCTGTTCCAGGCGCAGCGGGCGGTGGGTAAATACCGGCGCGGCGGGGAGGGGGAGCCGGGGGTGCTGGGCTGAGCACCCCAGGGTGGAGGGCGGCAGGGGCAAGATCCACATCCCAGCGTGACAGGGGTCATCTCCCCATCCCTGGGCCTGCGGGGATCTCCCCCGTGACCCCCCCCCCCCCCCCAGCACGTGGGGGCTGCACCCCCAGGGCAGCTGTGCTGGGTGATGCCACCTGACACGCCCGGCTTGATGCCACCGTGGACTCCCGAGAGCTGGAGGGGGTCAGTGGGGTCCCCTCCCGAGGCTGGCACCGCCTCAGCACGAGGTCCCTCTTTATGGGGGTTCCCCTCGCAGCCCCCCGGCACTCAGCCCCGTTGCCCCAGGGCTCGGCGGACTCCTACACCAGCCGCCCATCCCTGGACTCCGACGTGTCCCTGGAAGAGGACCGTGAGGGCGCCCGGCGCGAGGTGGAGAGCCAGGCTCAGCAGCAGCTCGAGAGGGCCAAGGTATGGATGGGGAGACAGCCAGGGCACGTCCCGGGGCTGCTGCCAGGGCCCAGGGGTGCTGATCACCCCCAAAACCCCTAGCACAAGCCGGTCGCCTTCGCTGTGCGCACCAATGTCAGCTACTGCGGGGCGCTGGATGAGGAGTGCCCGGTGCAGGGAGCCGCCATCAACTTTGAAGCCAAAGATTTCCTGCACATCAAGGAGGTCAGCTGGGGTGCTGGGGGCGGGGGGGGGTCTGTTCAGGGCCAGGGAGCTCCCCTGCTCTCACCTCTGCCCTGTCCTCACCCAGAAATACAGCAATGATTGGTGGATCGGGCGCCTAGTGAAGGAGGGGGGGGACATCGCCTTCATCCCCAGCCCCCAGCGCCTGGAAGCCATGAGGCTCAAGCAGGAGCAGAAAGCCAGGTAGGGATGGGACCCCTGGCCCCACTCCAAGACCCCCAACACTCGCTCACCCCCTTCTTCCCCAGGAGAGCTGGCAATGCCTCGGGCCTCGGCGACAGCGGGAGCCGGCGATCGCCTCCCCCCTCCTTAGGTAAGGGCAGATCTTGGCCCAGGGGAATCGTGGGTGCCCTGAGGGGGTCCCCACTTTACTATCACCAACCTCTGTCTCTTCTCTCCCCAAGCCAAGCAGAAGCAGAAGCAGGTGAGTCCGAGGTGCAGGGCTGCCCCCTGGGCAGGGGGAGGTGGGGAGGGGGCTGCAGGCAGGGCCAATAGTGGCTGTTTCTGGGGTGGGCTGGGAGCAGAGACCCCCCCCCTCTTCCCTTGGGTCATGGGGCTGGGAGGGCTCCGGGATGCTGTGACTCTCTGGAATAGGCTCGCTGACCCCTCCCTGGCTGGGGGTGGGAGCACAGGGCACTGACAGAGCGCCGTGCACCCCTGCAGACGCAGCACATCCCACCCTACGACGTGGTCCCCTCCATGCGGCCCGTGGTGCTGGTGGGTCCCTCACTGAAAGGATATGAGGTATGGAGGGGACGCAGGGTGGCCTCGTCGTGCCCTCGGGGTGGTGGCCCGCGCCCCTCGTCCCTTCCCTGGCCATCGTGCGGCGGCAGCGGGCAGATGGCGGGGCCGAGGGCGGCTGGCAGGGTGCTGAGCGGCTGCCACCTCCCTGCCGCTGCCATCTGCCGTGGCTCACCGGGCTGGCGGCCCCACGGCAGGTCACCGACATGATGCAGAAAGCCCTTTTCGACTTCCTCAAGCACAGATTCGATGGCAGGTGAGACCATCACCCCCACCCAGAGCCCCCCCTCCTTCCACGGCCTGCGGGTCCCCCGGTGCCCACGGCGTCCCTGTGCTCCCCAGGATCTCCATCACCCACATCACAGCCGACCTGTCCCTGGCCAAGCGCTCCATCCTCAACAACCTGGGCAAGCAGGCGATCCTGGAGCGCTCCACCACCCGCTCCAGCATTGGTGAGGGGCCAGGCTCACCCCGGGGGTGCAGGGACCCCCTCCCAGGGCCAGCCCAGCCTGACACGGACCCCCCCCCGCCCCGTGTCCCCCCAGCCGAGGTGCAGAGTGAGATCGAACGCATCTTCGAGCTGGCCAAGTCCCTGCAGCTGGTGGTGCTGGACGCTGACACCATCAACCACCCGGCCCAGCTGGCCAAGACCTCCCTGGCTCCCATCATCGTCTACGTCAAGGTGTCCTCCCCCAAGGTGAGGGGTCACCACTGCTCTGGGGGGGTCCTGGCTGCCCCCCACGGTGCTGTCACTCCCCTGTCCCCTCCCCAGGTCCTGCAGCGGCTCATCAAGTCCAGGGGCAAGTCGCAGGTGAAGCACCTCAACGTGCAGATGATGGCAGCTGACAAGCTGGTGCAGTGTCCCCCGGTGAGCCAGCCCGTCCCCCCGCCCTGGGGATGCCTGGGGGGAACCCGGAGCCCTCCCTGACCCCTCTCGCCTGCCCCCCCAGGAGCTCTTTGATGTGATCCTGGATGAGAACCAGCTGGAGGACGCCTGTGAGCACCTGGCTGAGTACCTGGAGGTTTACTGGCGTGCCACGCACCACCCGCCACACGCCCCCCACGCTGTCCCCTCACCCACCGGCCTGCCAGGCCTGCAGGTAACCCCATGGCCCCCTCCCCGCTCCCCACTGGCAACTGCCACACGGGGGAGGGCATGGCGGGGGGACACACAGCCCCCCACACTGCCCCCACAGCCCCCTCCCTCCTCCCCAGGGGTCCACAGAACAGGGTGGGGGGTGCACAGGTCACAATCGGGGACACGCAGCCCCCGCTCCGTGCTCCTTATGGGGACCCAGCACAGGGTGCCAGGGCCGGGGGGGGACATGCAGCCCCCAGACCCCTCCCTGCTTCCCACGGGGACCCAGCACAGGGTGCCAGGGCCGGGGGGGACATGCAGCCCCCAGACCCCTCCCTGCTTCCCACGGGGACCCAGCACAGGGTGCCAGGGCCGGGGGGGCACACGCAGCCCCCACCGCGCCGCCCCCTGCCCGCAGAGCCAGCAGCTGCTGGGGGAGCGGGGCGAGCACTCGCCGCTGGAGCACGACAGCCTGATGCCATCGGATGAGGCGGGGGACACCTCGCCCCAGCCTTGGGGGGCCACATCCCGGCGCAGCTCGCGGCACCTGGAGGAGGAGGAGGAGTACGGGGACCCCTACCCCGACCTGTACCAGCCCCACCGGCACCACGGCAGCGGCCCCGGCACGCCGGAGCGCCCGAGCGAGCGCAACCACGACAGGAACTGGCAGCGCAGCCGGCCCTGGGCCAAGGACAGCTATTAGGGGTGGGGGGGGGGGGGGCACGGCTGGGAACCGGCCCCCCCCCCCAAACCCCGGGAGCTCCCCGCCTCGCCCCAGCCCCGCGCTGGGCGCGCTCAGACAATCGAACTCCGCACCGGCAGCTTCCTCTCGCCCGGCCCCCCCCCCGGGCACGTCTTCAGCCATAAGCACAGCGAGGGGGGGGGCCCGGCGGCCAGGATGCCCTGGGACTCCCCGCTGAAGTTTTGGGGAGCCTGGGGGACAGACACATGCCTTCGCCCTGCCTCAGTGTCCCCCCACCCCGAGCCCTGCATCACAGGTTGGCTCATTCTCTGCAGGGCAGCTGCCATGGACAGTGGGTGCCCCCCCCCCAAAAAAAAGGGGAGGTAAGGAGGGGGGGGCAGTTGTAGCAGCATCCCCCAGCCCGCACAGACCCGAGGAAAGAAAGGGAAGGTGCCTGCTCACCCCCGGGACCTGGCCTGCCCCCTCCCCACCCCTGCATGGGACCCCCGGGAGGAGTGGGTCACACCACTCGCTTTGCTCTGCACCGATTCCCCCCCCACTCCCCCCACCCCGGTCACTGCAGCCACCCCACCCCTGCCCCTGGCATGGGGAGGGCAGAGTGGGGGCTGCACGGGGTGTGGGGGCTGCTCCACGCTTGCACCCACCCGTCCCCAACGTCCCCTGGCCATGCTGTCACCGCACGTCACCACAGTCCTGTAAATACGGCGCCCACTGCCCTCGGCTGGGGGTCCTGGCGTGGGCTGAGCCCCCCCCGAGGCCATTACTGGTGGGAAAGGGGGGGGAAATGGGGTGGGGGCCACAGATTTGTTATAATTTCTTTTGTAGAAAGCACTGATTTCCCTGTAATTGGTTTCAGAAACACACGAGTGCTCAGAGGTGCTGGTGTCCGTGTCTGTGGAGGGGACATGGGGGAACCTGGTCTGGGGAGGGGGAGGGACAGCGTTGGTGGGTGCTGAGCACCTCAAATTGCTCCTTTTGGGCACTGCTGGCTTCTGTCTCCATGGGAGGTGGCACCCAGGGAAGGGAGAGGACGAGGAGGCGACACCGGTAACGCCGCTGCCGGTTTATTCCTGCAGCCTGGAGCTTCAGCTACAAAAACAAAAAAAAAACCAACAAAAAAAACCCCAAAAACCCAAAGGATGAGGTGCAGACAGTTCCCAGGACAGCCAAAAAAACCAGCCCCACCCTGGCAGCAGGGAGGGACCGGCCCCCAAACAGCCTCCAGCAGCTCCTCCGCTCCTTGGGGAAAGTGGGGAGGGGGACTGGGAGAACAGGGGGGATGTTTTGGGATAATCCCAGCCCCAGTCTCTGCTTGTGGGCAGTCCTTGGGTTGCACAAGGAGCTGGGAAAAGAACAGCCAGAGCAGTCCTGGCAGCCTCGCTGGTCCTGTTGTCCCCGGAGGGGTGACAAAGGGGGGGCCTCAGGCGAAGATGGTCTCCTCCCGCCGCTTCTTGGTGAGGATGGTGCCCGGCTTGTGCTGGGCATCGGGGTGGTTGGCCAGCTCGGGGGGGCACGAGGACACGGGGCTCTCCAGGATGGCCTGTTTGAGGTCGTAGAACACCGTGGAGTCCTCCTTGGTGAGGAAGGTGATGGCAACACCGCTCTTCCCTGCTCGGCCCGTCCGCCCAATGCGGTGGATGTAATCTGGGGGGGGGAAATGAAGGGCTCAGTGTGGGCACTGCCAGGGTTGGGCACTCCCTGCAGCCCCCCCTGCACTCCCAGTACCAGGGACAGGCACCCCACAGCCCCCTGGGTGTGGCAGCACCAGGGCTGGGCACCCACCCACCCCTAAAAACCAATGCCAGGAACCCCTCCCATCCCCCTGACAGGCAGCACTGGGGCTGGGCACCCCCCACACCTTCAGCACTGGGGCTGGGCACCCCCTCCATCCCAAGAACCAGGGCTGGGCACCTCTGCAACCCCCTTGGTGAGGGCAGTACCAGGGCCAGGCACCCCCTGCACACCCCATACCAAAGCTGGGCAACGTCACAGCCTCTTCAGTGTGGCAGCACCAGGGCTGAGCAACCCCCCAGAGCCCCTCCAGTGCAGGTAACACCGGGGCCAAGCACCCCCAGCATGGGCAGCACACCCCCCTCAGTGCCCCCCTCAGTGCCCCCCAGGCTCACCCTCGATGTTCTTGGCCATGTCGTAGTTGACCACCATGGAGACGTCGTGGATGTCGATGCCACGTCCGGCCACGTCCGTTGCCACCAGGATGTCCTTGGCCCCGGCCTTGAGGTTGGAGAGGGCGAACTCTCGCTGCTCCTGGCCCTTCCCACCGTGCAGGGTGCAGGCGTTGTACTGTGGGAACAGGGTGGGGGGTCAATGGGGGGGCACATCACGGAGTCCCCACGTGGGGACGAGGGGGACAGGGCTCAGGGTGACCCCCTGCCAGCCCAGCCTCACCCCCATCTTCTCCAGGGACTTGGCCAGCACGTCGCAGCCCTTCTTCTGGTTGACGAAGATGATGATGGGCGGGTCGAAGCCCTGTTCCAGGATGGCCAAGAGCTTCTTCCTGTAGAGCCGAAAGAGGAGGAAGAGACAGTTGGGCAAAGAGATGCTGAAGCGCCCCGCAGAGTCCCCTTCACCCTCCAAGCCCGAGGCCACCCCCCCAAATCCGTGCTCCCCACCTCTTCTCGGACTCGGACATGAGGAAAACCTTCTGCTCCACCCTCTCGTGGGGTTTGCCGGCGGAGCCGATGTAGACCACGGCTGGGCGCCGCAGGTAACTGCGGGCCAGGCGCTCCACTGCTGGGGGCATGGTGGCCGTGAACATGACAGTCTGCAAGGCAACGGGGCAGTGACGTCCTCTGAGGTGGCAATGTCCCCCCACCCGTGAAGAAGGAATGACCCCGGTGGGGCAGGGAACATCCCCCCCCCCCCCCCAAGGAGCAGGAACATCCCGCACTGAGGTTGGAACGCCTCTGACGGGGCAGGAATGTCCCCCCCACGGAGCAGGAATGACCCCAGTGGGGCAGGAATGATCCCAGTGGGGCAGGAATGTGCTCCCACAGAGCAGGAACATCCCTCAATGAAATAGGAACAACCCCAGTGGGGCAGGAGCATCCCCCACGGAGCAGAAGCACCCCCTCAGTGAGGTAGGAATGACCCTAGAAGGGTAGGAATGTTCCCCTATGGAACAGGAACATCTTCCTCTGGGGCAGGACCTTTCCCTGTGGGGCAGGATTGTCCCCCATGGAGCAGAAATGCTCCCATAGGGCAAAGATGTCACCCTGTGGGGCAGGAATGACCCCTCATGCAGCAGGAACATCCACTGTGAGGCAGGAACACTCCTCCACAGAGCAGAAATGTGACTCCCATTCCCTCAACCCCTTCCCCAAAAAGCCCAAATTGCCCCTCCTCACCCCACAGGAGCCCTCCCCGTCCACACCCACCTGTCTGTACTTGTGCTTCCCTGACTCGAAGTTGGCCAACATCTTCTCGGGGTCCTCAGCCTCGTCGGTGTCGGGTTTCTGGTTGCTGACAGGCATGTGCTCCAGGATCTTCTGCACGTCGGGCTCGAAGCCCATGTCGATCATGCGATCGGCCTCGTCCAGCACCACGTAGGTGCAGCGGCTCAGCACCAGGTACCGGTTCTCCAGCACGTCGATGAGCCGGCCCGGCGTGGCGATGACGATCTGGGGGGGGCCGGGGAGGGTTGGTGGGAGCCAGCCCGAGGCTGAGCTGCCCCCCTGAGACCCCTCCCCAGCCCCCCCCACTCACCTCGCAGCCCATGCGGAGGCGGAAGCCCTGGTCCTCGCGGGAGATGCCGCCGATCACGGCCACGGTGCGGATGCCCAGGGGTTTCCCAAATTTGATGGTTTCCTCCTCAATCTGCTGCGCCAGCTCACGGGTGGGGGCCAGGATGATGGCGTAGGGCCCCTGGTCTGACTCCTCGATGCTGCAGCACGGCAGGAGACGGTTGTGTCACCCACAGTGCCACATGTGTGCCCTCCAGTGTCACCCCATCTCCTCCACCATGTCACCCTGTAACCCTGCCTCAATCCCCCAACAGTGCACCCTGTCACCCCATCCTGTCACCCCCACGGTCCCGACCCTTGTGCAGTGTCACCCTGCCACTCCACCCCATCCCACGGGCAGTGTCACCCTGTCACTCCACCATGTCACCCTGTAACCCTGCCTCAATCCCCCAACAGTGTCACCCCATCCTGTCACCCCCACGGTCCCGACCCTTGTGCAGTGTCACCCTGCCACTCCACCCCGTCCCACGGGCAGTGTCACCCTGCCACTCCACCCCGCCCCAGGGGCAGTGTCCCCGGCCCGCACCGGTCGATTTTGGGCAGGGTGGTGATCCACACGAGCAGCGGGATCAGGAACGCCGCCGTCTTGCCGCTGCCGGTCTCGGCCACGCCGATGATGTCCCGGTTCTGCAGCCCGATGGGGATGGCCTGGCGCTGGATCGGGGTGGGCTCCTGCCGGGGGCAGCAGGTTGGGAGCAGAACTTCCCCTGTTCCCCCTCTCCAAATCCCTGACGAGCCCTTTTCCCCCCCTCCCCAGCTCCCCCTCTCCGTGCCCACCTTGTATCCACACTTGTCAATGACCTCCAGGATGTGGGGGGGCAGGGAGGAGTCCTTCCAGGAGCGGATGGGATTGGGGATCTTGCCCCCCTTGGTGGTGATGCTGTAATCCTCGCGGAAGATGCGCCAGTCCCTGTCTGTCATCTCGTCCAGCTTCTTCTGGGACCAGTGCCGGTCATCCCAGCGCTGCTTGGCCTCCTTCTTCCGCAGCTTCCGCAGCCGCGCCCTGGCCGGAGGGAGGGAAGGGATGGGGAAAGGGAGAGGGACGGGGGGGGAAAGGGGGATGGGGAACAGGGAGAGGGCAAGGGGAAAGTGGGATGGGGAAAAGAGAATAAAGGAAAAGAGGATGGGGAAAAGGAAAAGAGGATGGGGAAAGAAAATAAAGTAAAAGGGAATGGAGAAAATGGGAGAGGGAAAGGGGAGAGGGATGGGGAAAGTGGGAATGGGGAAGTGGGAAAAGGGGGGATGTGAGAAAAAGGAATGGGGGAAAAGGAAAGAGAGAAGTGTGATGGGGAGAAAGCAATAGGAAATGGGACATGAGAGAAAAGGGAATGGGGAAAGTGGGATACAGAAAGGAGAATAAAGGAAATGAGGGAAAAGGGAGAGGGAAAGGGGATGGGAGAAATGGGGGTGAGGACAGGGGGATGAAGGAGTGGGATGAGGGCAGGGCAAGGAAACGGATGACAAAAGGGAGTGAGGAAGGTGAGGAAGGAGAAAGTGGATAGGGCTCACTCTGAGCCTCTAGAACCCTTCTGCCAATTTCCTGCAGGACCTGCTGCAGCCCAGCTCCACATCCCAACCAAGCTAAGCCAGCCATGACCCCACACACCCCTCAGCACCCTCCCAGCTTCCCCAAAACCTCACTCCTCCTGCTCCTTCTCCTCCAGTGTCCGCCTCTTCTCCATCAGGTCCCCGTAGAACCGCGACTGCTCCCGTTTCTGCTGCTTCAGGTCGATGCCGGCGATGAAGCCGCGGCCCAGCAGCTGCACCTGGTGCCTCTCCTTGTACCTGGAGCAGGGTGGGAGCATCAGGAGCAGGGCTGGGGGATGCCTTGCACCCTGCAGGGACACCCCCAGCCCTCAGGGGCACCCCAGCACTCACAGGGGGTTGTAGTCGATGGACGTGTCCTCCGACGCGTCCCACTCGAACACGAACTTGCGGTCGTTGAGGTGCCGCGTGCGCCGGCGCTTCTTCACCCCCCCCAGGTACCGCTCCTGCAGGACCCCAGGCTTAGTGGGACCCCCCCCCCATCTTTCCCCCAGCCCCCCCAGCCCAGCCCTCAACCCCACCTTGATGGCGTGGAGCTCTTTGCTTTTGTCCTTCTCCTCCCGGATCTTCTGCCTGCCCTCCTCGTCCTCGGTGCCGTTGGTCTCCCGCTCCATGCGCTCGCGGCGCTCGCGGCGCTCGCGCTCCTGGGGGTCTTCTGGGGAGCAGGGGAAGGGGCTCAGAGCCAGCACCCGCCCCGAGGGCTGGGTGGGGGTCTCCAGGGATGAGCCCTTACCCAGCATCTTCCTGCCCATCTCCTGGAATTGTTTCCTCTTCTTCCTCTCCTCCTCCAGCAGCCGCTGCCGCTCCTCCACCTCCTGCTGCCGCCGCCGCAGGGCCTCGGCCTCCCGCTCCGCCTTGGACAGGAACTTGGGCTGGGATGGGAGAGAGGCAACGTCACACTGGGCCTGCCTGCCACCTCTGTGCTGCTGGGGGGTCCCCTCAGCCTTCTCTGCTCCTTCCCGGGGCCCTCCAGGCCTCCCCTCTCCCTCCTGGGTTCCTTCTCTCCCTCTCTGGATACCCCAGACCTCTCCACTCCCTGCCGGCGGTCTCTCTGTTCCCTCCTCGTGTCCCCCAGCCCTCCTTTCCCTCCTTCTGTGCCCCTCACCAGACCCCTCAAGCCTTCCCAAGGTCCTTCTGCTCCCTCCTGGGGGTCCACCAGGCCTTCCCTGTCTCCACAGCCCCCCACGTGCCCTCCCTGCTCCATCCCATCATCCCTCCCGGTGTCCCCTGCCACTCCCTGCTTCCTTCTGGGGTCCCTCTGCATCCCCAAGTTTCTCAGCCCTCCCTGTTCCCTCCTGGGGTCCCACACCCCCAGCAGAAGGAAGAGGCTCCTGTTCCTTCTCCCACCTTGGCTTCTGCCTCCTCTTCTGCCTTCTTCTTTGCCAGCAGCTCCTCCAAGGACAGCGGCTGCGCCTGCAAGCGAGGGCAGATATCAGCACCACTCCTGGGGACCTGAATCCCCTGGAACCACTCCCACACCCTCCTCACCTTCTCCTTCTTCAAGGCGTTTTCCTCCTCTTCCTCTGCTTTCCGTGCCTCCCGATCCTTCCGCGACTTGGAGTCCTTCCCCCTGCCCGGGGACAAACTTCCAAGGAAAACAGCACGGAATAAGACACCAAGCACAGCCCTGAGGGATCTCCAACCTCCAAGGGATTTAGGGGACAGAGCAGGAACCCCTCAAAACATCACCAGGACCCACCTGGACCGCTTGCGGTCCTTGTCCCGCCGGTGCCCATCCTTGTCCCTGTCCCGCTCCTTCTTGCTGCGGTCCCGGTCCCGCTCCTTGTGCCGCCGATCCCTGTGGAACAGGGGGACCCCAGCATGGAACAGGGGGATCCCAGCACGGCCCCACAGCCCTCACCCAGCCTCCGTGGGGCCGTGCAGTGCTTTGGGTTCACCCCTTTGAGATTTGGCTGCTTTTTGAGATTTCCTGGCCAATGCAGCAATGAGTGGGCTCAGTGCTCCCAGTCCCCACTGCACTCAATTCCTGCTGTGAGGCAGGGTTAGGAAAAAAGCAAAGCAGGCTGAAAACTTTAAAAGGGAGCCTCTTTATACCCTCTTTTAAATAAATAAGTACCGTCAATAATTTTTTTTATATCCTCTTTAAAAGGGTATAAAGAACAATTCATTAACAGTAATTAAAAGAAAAAGGAATAAGAATCACGACAAAACCTTCAGAACGTTTCTCCTCACAACCTTTCCTTTCCCACCGTTAAATAATTTTAAATAAATTAAAATTAAATAAAAATTAAATAAATTTTAAATAAATACCGTTAATAATTTTTTCTTTACATCCTCTTTAAAAGGGTATAAAGAACAATTCATTAACAGTAATTAAAAGAAAAAGGAATAAGAATCACGACAAAACCTTCAGAACGTTTCTCCTTCCCCACAACCTCTCCTTTCCCACTGACAAAGCCCTCAAAGCTCTTCCCAAACCCCGGGGAGCCCTGGAGCTGCCTCACCTCTCTGTGGACTTGGAGCGGGAGCGGGAGCGGGAGCGGCTCCGCCGCCGCTCCCGGGATCGGTGGCGCTTCCGCTCCTTGCCCGGGGAGCCCTTCCGGTCCCGCTCCCGCTCCCGGTCCCGCTCCGGGGAGCGGGAGCGCTTCCGCTCCTCCTTCACCGGGGATGCATCCCGCTCCTTCTTGTCCGCCAGTTCTCCGGCCATCTGTGGGGAGGGGGTCAGAGCGGGGGGCACCGGGAGGGACCCAGGGGGGGCCACAGAGGGACCCCAAGAAGGAGTGGGGAGATCTGAGAGCCCACCAGGAGGAAATCGGGGGGACGTCAAAGGACCCCGGGGAGGGAACAGACAGACGCCAAGAAGAAGCAGGGAGAGCTGGGGGACCCCCGGAGAACGCAAAGGGACCCTGAGGAGGGAGAGAGAACCCGGGAGGGCGCAAAGGGACCCTGAGGAGGGAGGGGGGACACAGGGAGAGTGGAAAGGGACCCTCAGGAGGGAGAGAGAACCCCGGGAGAGCGCAAAGGGACCCTGAGGAGGGAGGGGGGACGCCTGAGGGACCCCCGAGAGGGCACAGAGAGACCCCAGCAAGGAGCGGGAAGGGCTGGGGGGCTCCGAGGAGACAACGTAGAGGGAAGGGGGGACCCCGAGAGGGCACAGGGAGGCCCGGGGGGTGGGTGAGGGGAGCCCTGGGGAACCCCGGAAAGGCTCCGGTAGGCCCGGGGGAGGCGGCGCAACGGCGCTCCAGGCCCTGCCGCTGGTGCCCAGTACCGGGGCTCTGCCCGGTGCAGCGGCAGCAGGGCTCTCCAGCCCCTGGGCCCCCAGGAGGTTCCTGCAAGGCCCCCCCCCGGTCGCTCCCGCCGGTTCCCGCTCACCGCCGCAGCCCCGGGTTCAGCGCCGCCGCTCCGCCGCCATGTCTGCCGGGCCCGCGGGGCATGCCGGGACGGCGCGGGACTACAGCTCCCGGCATGCCCTCGCGCCATTGGACTACAGCCCCCGGCATCCCCCGCGCGCCCTCAGCGCCCCTGCGCGGCCGCGGCACCGCCGCGCCCCGTGATCCTTCCGCCGCGCGGCAACTCCCCCCTCCCCACCGCAAAGAGTCCCCCGGGACGGTGGCCCCGTGTCCCCGAGCCCCCCCCCACAGCCCGCAGGCACCTCCTGCTTACCCAAATGAGGTCCCCGAGGCCGTGTCCCCGCGGCCCAGAGCACCCCAAATCCCGGAGGGCCCCTCCCGCGTCAGTGTCCCCCCCCGCGCACCCCAAATCCCACGGGGACCCCACAGCCCTGTGACACCAACACGTCCCGAAACTCCCGACAGCCTCCGACAGCCAGGACCCCTCCCCAAAGCACAGGGCCAGGCAGGGCTGCACGTAGGTAGGTGTTATATTTCTGATAATAAATAAGCTTTTTAATAACACTGACATGGAACAGAGACACCCCCCCCCACCCCACCCACCCCAAATTCAGTCCATAAAACAGCCCCCCCTCCCCCCTCCCCAACCCACAGGGCCAAGCAGCAGATGAGGGATGGGGGAGAAGAGGATGAGTCCATGGATGAGTCCCATGATGTGCACCCCAAACCCCACAGGGACCCCCGGGACAGTTGTCCCTGTGTCCCCCAAACCCTGCAGTTGATGTCCCCAGGGTCCTGTGCACCCCAAACCCTCCAGGGACCCCTCGGGGTTGACATCTCTGGGGTCCTGTGCACCCCAAAACCCCCAGGGACCCCTCGGGGTTGACATCTCTGGGGTCCTGTGCACCCCAAAACCCCCAGGGACCCCTCGGGGTTGACATCTCTGGGGTCCTGTGCACCCCAAACCCTCCAGGGACCCCTCGGGGTTGACATCTCTGGGGTCCTGTGCACCCCAAACCCCTCGGGAACCCCTCGGGGTTGATGTCCCTGAGGGTCTGGGCACCCCAAACCCCATAGGAACCCCTCTAGGTTGATGTTCCCGGGGTCCTGTGCACCCCAAACCCTCCAGGGACCCCCTCAGGGTTGGGGACCAGGTGAAGACACCCCCCCCAGACCCCCCTCCCCCGGGGGCAGCCCCCCAGGCTGTGGGGCTGGCAGGGCAATGATGCCAGGGGAGGGCAGCACCCCCCACCCTCCTTTTGAGGGGTGTGGAGGGGGGGGGAGAAGCTCCAGACTCCAGAGCCCTGTCCAGCCCCCCCACCCCATTCCAGGGGGCTTGTGGAGGGGGTGGGGGCCCAAAGGTGGGTGTGGGGGTGTGTGTGTGTGGGGTCAATCCCTTCCCCCCTTCACATGACGGAGCAGCTTTTTGCTTTTTCCTTCTTGAAGGTGGAGGAGATGAGCTCGGAGCGGCTGGGGAGGTGCAGGAGTCTCTTGGAGAGGCTGCGGGGGGGGCTGCGGGGCGCCTGCGGGGGGGCCCTGCTCAGGCAGAGCCCGGACACGGCCCGGAAGATGCTGTGCACGCTCTTCTCCGAGGTGAAGGCCGAGCACTCCAGGTAGCCCTCGGCTCCCAACTGCCTGGCGGCCGCACAGCCCTGCGGGAGGCACGGGACGGGTCAGGGTGAGCCCCAGAGACACGGGGACAGCCCCCAAACCCACCCCACAGACACGGGGACGGGTCAGGGTGAGCCCCAGAGAAATGGGGACGGGTCAGGGTGAGCCCCAGAGAAATGGGGACGGGTCAGGGTGAGCCCCAGAGAAATGGGGACGGGTCAGGGTGAGCCCCAGAGAAATGGGGACGGGTCAGGGTGAGCCCCAGAGAAATGGGGACGGGTCAGGGTGAGCCCCAGAGAAATGGGGACGGGTCAGGGTGAGCCCCAGAGACACGGGGACAGCCCCCAAACCCACCTCAGAGATACAGGGACAGCCCCAAACCCACCCCACAGACACGGGGACAGCCCCAAATCCACCCCAGAGACACGGGGATGGGTCAGAGTGAGCCCCAGAGAAATGGGGACGGGTCAGAGTGAGCCCCACAGACACGGGGACAGCCCCAAACCCACCCCAGAGACACGGGGACGGGTCAGGGTGAGCCCCAGAGAAATGGGGACGGGTCAGGGTGAGCCCCAGAGAAATGGGGACGGGTCAGGGTGAGCCCCAGAGAAATGGGGACAGCCCCAAACCCACCTCAGAGATACAGGGACAGCCCCAAACCCACCCCACAGACACGGGGACAGCCCCCAAACCCACCCCAGAGAAATGGGGATGGGTCAGAGTGAGCCCCAGAGACACGGGGACAGCCCCAAACCAACCCCACAGACACGGGGACAGCCCAAAGTGAGCCCCATAAACACCAGGACACCCCAAACTGAGCTCCACAAACACCAGGACACCCCAAACTGAGCCCTGTTCAAACGTCAGGACAGCCCAAACCCACTGGGATATCCCAAACTGAGTCCCAAATCCACCAGGACAGCCCAAACTGAACCCCACAAACACCGGGACACCCCAAACCCCATCAGGAAAGCCCAAACTGAGCCATGGGCAAACAGTGGGACCCCCCCAAACCCATCGCACAAACACCGGGACACCCCAAACCCACTGGGACAGCCCAAACCGAGCCCCAAACCCACCGGGACAACCCCAGACCCATCAGGACATCCCAAACCCACCGGGACACCCCAAACTGAGTCCCAAACCCACCAGGACAGCCCAAACTGAGCCCCACAAACACTGGGACCCTCCCCCAAACCCACCAGAACACCCCAAACCGAGCCTTGTGCCAACACCGGGATCCCCCCAAAGCCGCCCCCACATCAGACCACAGGGACACCCCAAACCCACCCCCCCCAGCCATCGGGGCCCCCCCAAACCCGGGCAGACCTGCTCGTAGGAGATGGGCGCCTGTTTCTGGTGCGAGAGCTCCAGCAGCGTGCTCAGGTCTGTCCTCAGGTCCGTCTTGCAGCCGATGAGCAGCACCCGCGTGTTGGGGCAATAGTCCAGGATTTCTGTCTTCCACTGAGGGGTCAGGGCACACAGCTGCTCTCAGGGACGGGGGACCCCAAAAAGCCTCCCCCTGTCACCCCATGGGGGGGGTGTGCCAGCCCAGACCCCACAGAGGTACCCCCAGGACAGTGTCCTGACAGCCCTGAACCCCCAAACCCCACAGAGGTACCCCCAGGACAATGTCCCCATGTCCCTGAACCCCACAGAGATACCCCCAGGACAGCATCCCCACATCCCTGAACCCCCAAACCCCACAGAGGTACCCCCAGGACAGTGTCCTGACTGCCCTGAACCCCCAAACCCCACAGAGGTACCTCCAGGACAGTGTCCCCATGTCCCTGAACCCCACAGAGATACCCTCAGAACAGTGACCTCACATCCCTGAACCCCCAAACCCCACAGAGATACCCCCAAGACAGTGTCCTGACAGCCCTGAGCCCCCCAAACCCCACAGCACCAGTTGCCCTGTGTTTGCGAGTCCCCCAAACCTCACAGGAATCCCCCTGCCACACACAGTGTCCCTGCATCCCTGAGCCCCCAAACCCCACAGGGACCCCCCCAGGCTGGTGTCCCCACATCTCTGAACCCCCCCAAACCCCACAGGGACACCTCAGGCTGGTGTCCCCACGACTCTGAGCCCCCAAACCCCACAGTGCTCTGTGTCTGTGAGTCCCCCAAACCTCACAGGGATCCCCCTGCATGCGTGTCCCCACACCTCAGAGCCCCCCAAACCCCACGGGGACACTGTCCCGGGGCCTGAGCCCCCTCCCCACCTTCTTGGCCGCGCTGTCGAGGGTCTCGGGGCGGCTGACGTCGAAGCAGAGCAGGACGGCGTCCGAGTCGCTGTAGCACAGGGGACGCACGTTGTCATAGTAGGGAGAGCCTGGGGGGAAAGGGGGGGGGTCACCGCTCAGCCCCCCCCACCCCAGGGACACGGGAAAGGGGGTCTGGCTAAGGGACACAGCCCCCCCAAACGGGACACGGCCCCCCGTCCTGCCTGGGGTCGGGGAACGGCTCTAGAGACCCCCAAAAGGGACAGAGCCCCCCAAAAGGGACAGAGCCCCCCAAAAGGGACAGAGCCCCATTCCTGCTTGGGGTGAGGGCACAGCTCTAGAGCCACCAAAAGGGACAGAGCCCCCCAAAAGAAACAGAGCCCCCAAAATGGATACAGGCCCACTCCTGCCCGGGGTGGGGACACAGCTCTAGAGATCCCCAAAAGGGACACAGCCCCCCAAAACAGACACAGCCCCATTCCTGCTTGGGGTGAGGGCACAGCTCTAGAGACCCCCAAAAGGGACACAGCCCCCCAAAACAGACACAGCCCCATTCCTGCTTGGGGTGAGGGCACAGCTCTAGAGCCACCAAAAGGGACAGAGCCCCCCAAAAGGGACAGATCCCCCCAAAATGGACACAGCCCCATTCCTGCCCACAGTGGGGACACGGCTCTAGAGCCCCCCAAAACAGACACAGCCCCATTCCTCTCCGGGGTGGGGACACGGGTCTAGAGCCCCCCAAAAGGGACAGAGTCCCCCTCCTGCTCCTGCCCCCAAGAGGGACACAGGACACAGGGACGCAGCTCCAGAGCCCCTCCAAAGGGACACAGACCCCCAAAAGACACAAAGCCACCTCCTGCCTGGGGTGGGGTGCAGTGCCTTGGAGCCCCCCAAAAAAGACAGAGCCCCAAAAAATAGACACAGCCTCGGTCCTGCCCAGCATGGGGGTTCACAGTTTGGGAGAACCCCAAAAGGGACAGGGGAGCACAGCTCTAGAGCCCCCCAAAACAGACACAGCTCCCCAAAAGGGACAGGCGGACACACAGCCCTAGAGCCCCCCAAAAGGCACAGAACCCCCCAAAACAGACACAGCTCCCCAAAAGGGACAGGCGGACACACAGCCCTAGAGCCCCCCAAAAGGCACAGAGCCCCCCAAAACAGACACAGCCCCCCTCCTGTTCAGGGGTGGTGGCTCACAGCTCCAGAGAACCCCAAGAAGGACTTAGGGACACAGCTTTAGAGCCCCCCAAAAGGGACACAGCCCCCCCCTGGGGCCGGGGAGAGGGGCAGAGCTCTGGAACCCCCCCAAAACGCCACCTCCGTCCCCGCAGCCCATCAACGTCGCATCGCGCCTTCGCGAGGCAGCGGGAAATGGAGCCCGCGGTGTTTATGTAACAGCCCCCCCCCCCGCCCCCCCCATTTTTGGGGAGCCCCGGCAGCACCGAGGGGTGTCGGGGTCGGGGGGAAGCCGGAGGAGGGGGTGGGACACGCTGCCACCCCCCTCGGGGTCCTCGGGGACACGGAGCCACCAGCACCGCACCCGGGACTGCGGGGGACGCGGCGCGGGGGGGGGTGGGGGGTGCGGGAGGGGGGTCAGGGAGGTGGGGGGGGGGCTCCGGGATGTCCCTCCCGTCCACCCCCCCCCCCCCCGGCCCCCCAAAGGCCACGGAGGGGTTTCGCAGCCCAGACGCTCCGTGCACGGAATAGCAAAGAGGCTGCGCCAGCGCATCGCCATGGCAACCGGGGACCGGCGGGGACCCCCCCCCACCCCCACCCCCGCCGGGGGGGGGGGACACTGCAGCACCGGGCAGGGATGCCCCGACCCCCCCCCACAACTCTTCGGGGTGCCCCGCGAAGGGTAACACCGGGATGTCCCCCAATCCGCCCAATTCACACCGGGGGAGGGGGGGGGGGGGGCTCAGCGGTGTGGGGATCCCCCCGAGGAAGGGGTTCGGCCTCCTGTGACCCCCCCCAGGGTGTCTGTGCCACCGTGGGCTCCTGGGGAGTACCTGCGCTCCCCACACCCACGGATATGACCCTAGAGCTGAACGCCACCAAGCTCCCACCGCCGCCGCAGGGACCACAAAACAGCCCCGGCTCCCCAAAACACCCCCGAGACCCCGCCACGGCCACCGGCGCCCCTCTCCCCCGCCGCCCTGAGGGTCCCCAAAACACCCTCGGGACACCGAAACACCCCACTGCAGCGACCCCCCGCTCACTGCAGCATCCCAGCCGTGACCCCCCCCCCCCAAAAAAAACCCCAAACCACCTTCCCCAGCAAACAACACGATCACCCCCTCCGGGGCCGGGCAGCACCCGCCCCACTTCTCCGGTACCGGAGCCCCCGCCAGCCCCCCAAAACGTGCACCGCGCGTGTCTGCCCCCGGTACCGGAGGTGTCCCAGAGGCTCAGTTCCACCCGCTGCTCCTCGCTGGCCAGACACGCCGTGTAGTTCTCAAACACCGTGGGCACGTAGGTCTGCAACGGCACCGAGAGCGTCAGCGCCCGGTCCCGCTTGCCGGTGCCCGCTGCCGGTTCCCGGTGCCGGTTCCCGGTGCCGGTCCGGGCTCACCTCGGGGTAGCAATCCTTGGCCAGCACCTGCAGCATGGCCGTCTTGCCGCACTGCACGTCACCCACCAGCACCAGCTTGCACCGGGCCGGAGCGGCCGGCGCCGGCCTCCGCTCCCGCATGGCGGCGGCGCGCACGGGTCCCCCGTGCTCGCACCCACCCACCGCCCTGCGCCCCGCCGCCGCAGCGCCATTATATACCCCGACGCCTGCAGGGCCCGCCCACGGCGGCGCCCGCTCGCCAATCACCGCCGGGAATCCCGGAGCGCCGGCCAATAGCGGCGAGGCAGAACGGGCGGGACCCGCCCCTTGGGGGGGTGCGAGCGCGCTTTTGCCCGCCAGGGGGCGCGCGTGCGGCTCAGGGCGGAAGTGCCGCGAGGCCCCGCCCCCGAGCGGCGGCCGTTGCCGGGAGACCGGAGGGACGCGCGAGCGGGGCCGGTACCGGGGCCGGGACCCCAAAGCGGGGAAGGGAGACCCCAGAGGCGGGGATGGGGGGTGGGCAAGGGGCGGTGGGCGCTGGGAGAGCGTGGGAGGGAGCGGGGTGAGCTAGGAGCGCTCTGGAGATGGGCAGCGGGGAATGGGCCTTGGGAGAGGCCTGGGGAGGGAGAGGGAAGCAGGTCTGGGGGGTCCCAGGGAGGGGAGAGGGGATGAGCAGGGGTTGGTGGGGTCTGAGGGTACTCCTAAGTGGAGGGGCAAGGGGTCTGGGGGAGCCTGGGGAGGGAGGAGGGGGTGGGCAGAAGGTTATGGGGTGTGGGGTACCCCATGGTGCGGGGGGCTGGAGGGGGGGGGGGTCTGGGCAGGGGGAACAGGCCTTGGTGGGGGGCCGTGGAGGGGCCACCAGGCAGACCCCGGCCATCCCCCGACCCCTCCTGCCGTGTCCCCTTCTGCAGCCATGGCGGGGCTCGGTCCCGCTGCCCCCACGGCGGCCGAGGCCGAGCTGCTGCTGCTGCAGAAACAAGCGCTGGCTGAGGAGGAGGCGGCCAAAGCCAAGCGGGAGCTGCTCACTCGCTTCCTGCAGGTCCGGGACCCTGCTGCAGCCACCCCTGATCGCCTCCAAACTCCACCCCCCTGAGCCCCCAAACCACTTTTCCCCAGCAAATGCCCCCATCATCCCCACCAGGGCGGGGGTGCCCTGGTACCAGAGGCAGCCCCAAGCCCGCTCCTGTCCCCTTGCCCATCTGCCACGGCCCCTCCGCAGGAGAAGTTGTCCCGGGAGGAGCAGAGCAGCAGGTGGGGTCTCCACAAGGTCCGCACGCTCTGGCGCTCGGCCCAGCGCAAGACCAAGGACCGAGAGCTGCGCCAGGACATCGAGATCCTCAGCCAGACCTTCACACGGGTCATGGACTGCAAGGACGGCGCCACTGAGGTGCCTGTGGGGCTGGCAGGGCGGGGAGGGGGGCGCCAGGGGACACACATGACCCCCCCCCACACACACACAAACTCCCCAGGCGCTGGTCACGGAGCTGAAGGAAGCAGAGGAGCAGCAGAACCGAGCCCTGCGCAGCCACCTGCACCTCACAGACCAACTGCTGCACCTCCAGCGCTGCCGCCTGGGCTACCTGGAACAGGGGTTTAGTGCCCAGGTGGGCGCCCTGAAGGCCGAGTTTGAGGCTGAGAGGTGTGGAATTTCAGGGGGAGAAGGGGAACGGGGCAGCAGTGGCACCCGTGGGCTCTCCTGGGATGGAGTTGGGCCTCCCCTGGCCCCACGGGGACCCCCGCAGCGTCTCTGCCAGGGAGGAAAGCCCCTTGCCCTGCCTTGTGTGCCCACAGAAAGGCCATGCTGGAGCAGCAAGAGTGGGAGAGCTGCTGCCTGCGGGACATGGCGCTGGCCATGGAGCGGGATCACGCCAGGAACGAGCGCGAGGCCTTGCTGAACTTCCAGAGCGCCCGGGACGACATCAAAAACAAGGCAAGGGGGGCACAAGGGAGCATCGAGGGGCTCTTAGGGCTGGCAGGGGAGGTTTGAGGGTGTAACCTGTGTGTCCCCAGTGCTGGCAGGATCAGCAGTACAGCCGGCTGCAGCTGGTGGCCAGGCTGGAGGGGCTGTGGGACCAGATCCAGACAGCCCGGAGGAGC
Organism: Vidua macroura; assembly: GCF_024509145.1. NCBI lineage: Eukaryota > Metazoa > Chordata > Aves > Passeriformes > Viduidae > Vidua > Vidua macroura. Next base: position 316,375 of record NW_026530542.1, read on the forward strand.
TACGCCCAGGCCACGGAGAAGAAGAAGGTGGAGTTTGAGGAGCTGAAGAGGAAGTGTGAGAAGACTTCCTGCGAGATCGATGCGCAGGCGAAGAAGCTGCAGAAGCTCCAGGTTTTGCCAGGGTGCTGGGTGGATGTGGGAGCGGGGTCACTCATTTTCCATGGAACTGCTGAGGTTGGAAAAGCCCATCAAGTCCAACCCGGCACTGGCAAGGAGGTGACAACAGGCCGGAGCCTGGCTAAGCAGGGGCCCCCCAGGAGTTTGTGGAGCAGTGCCTGAGCCATGGAATCGTGGAATTCTTGAGGCTGGAAAAGTCTCTAAGACCATCAAGTCCAATTGTTCTCTCAGCACTGCCAGGGCCACCACTAAACCACATCCTCAGGGGCCACACCCACCTGGTTTTTGAGCACTTCCAGGGACGGTGCCTCCATCCCTGCCCTGAGCAGCCCATTCCAAAGCTGGGCCGCCCTTTCCAAGAAGGAATTTTCCCCAGTTGTTTCCTGCTGTTTCACCAGGACATGGTTACAAGCACTAGGGGCCAGATCGTGGCTCAGCTGCAGGAGAGCGAGGAGCAAACCCAGCGCATCCGGGACGACAGGGAACACGCCCTCCAGAAGCTCCAGAAGCTCCGGGCTCAGATCGGCCAGGCCGGGGCCACGGCTCACACCCACCTGGTGACGCTCACCTGCCAGTGCAGTGCCACCCTCAAGGTGCTGCAGCAGGTGGTGGAGAAGGTGAGTTGGGCAGTGCTGCGTGGGGATGTCCCCGTGCCCAGTGTCCTGCTGCCCCTTCCCACCTGCCCTTCCCGGCGTCCCCCCCAGGCCCAGCGCATCCTGCGCCTGGCTGAGATGTGCCGCAGGCTGGAGACAGAGGAGGAGAAGGTGCTGCCCTTCTACCCCTCCTCCCTGGCCGAGTGGGAGCAGCAAAAAGCCCGCAGTGTCCTGGAGGAGACCGCCAGCGAGCCCCTGGCACGGGTGAGAGGAGGCACCGCCGCAGCCCTCAGGGAGCAAGGGCTGTGATCCAGCCCTGGGGATCCCCCAGCTGGTGCTTGGGCAGGCTGGAGACCCCAAAGTCTCCCCGCTGCCTCCCCCCCAGGCCATGCAGGACTACATGGGGCTGGAGCGGTTCTGGCAGCGGTTCAACAAGGCGAAGCTGGAGGAGAAGGGGCTGGAGCGGGCACGGGCAGCCCTGGCAGACAGGAACCAGGAGCTGCGTAGGCTGCTCCAGCAGTACCTGGCGGGGGCTACAGTCAACCAGAATGTGCCCAAAGACCCCCACCCCCTCCTCACCACCAAGCAAAAGTCGCATCCCCAGAAATGAGCCCCACACGGTGGGGGAGCCACGCTCAGGGACACGGGGCATGGTGCACCCCAAGAGCCTCTGGGGAGGGGTCGACCACTGGGACCCCATTCCTGGCTCCACCAGCTCCAGCTGAGGCTCCCTGGCAGTCTCCCTGGTGTTTGGGGACTCAGGGACTGTCACTGCCTGGATATGCCTTAAAAGAGCAAAACTGCCTGAAAATGTGCTCCAGGGTCTTATTTCTGGGATTCATTGAGTCTGTCACCTCCTGTTCAGGTCTGACATGACCCATCAAGGCCCTGGAGCAGGCAGGGAGCTGAGGGGTGCACAGCCCCTCCCCACTGCTCTGTGCCCATCACTGTCTCAGGAAGAGCAGCCACGGAGCAGCCGCAGATGCCGAGGGGAAGGTTTTATTTCTTTTTGGCTTTGTTCCTCTTCTCCTCCTTCTGCTTTTTCTTGGAGAGCTTGGGGCTGCTGGCCTTGCGGTACAGGTGGAACCCGATGAGCCCCAGCAGTGCTGGCACCAGCCCCAGGCACAGCAGTGGCACCACCTCGTTCACCACCTTCTGCCAGTAACTGGCCCGGGACAACCCCACCAGCTCCACCTCGAACCGCAGCACGGCGTCACCTGCAAGGGGGGCACAGCCTGAGCGGGGACCCCACAGAGACCCCACGGGGACCCTGAGGGCTGTGCTCACCTGGGATGGTGGGGGGGGAGCCCCGCTTGCCGTAGGCTAAGTGAGGGGGAATGATGGCTCTGCGCTTCTCCCTGCCACAGTGAGAGTGTTGGTGCCACAAACTGTGGTGGGGACACTGGGGGGGGGGGACACCGCCCACCCCCGTGTCCCCCATCTGCACTTACCCCACACACATGTCCAGCAGACTCTGCTCCAGACCTGTAACAGAGTGGGGCGAGGGTGAGTGGGGCTGGTCGGGGTCACCCCTGACCCTGCTCCTGAGCCCCTCACTCACCAGGAATGACTTGGTGCTTGCCCAGCTCCACCTGGAGGGGGTCCCGGCTCAGTGAGGAGTCGATGATCCGGCCATCCTCCAGGGTGCCCTGTGGGGGGCACGGCCACAGTCACTGCCACGGTCACCCCTGGGGGCACAGCCCTGGCACTTTGTGTGGCTGCCAGCGTGTTCCCAGTGCTGCTCTGGTGCTGATTCCAGTCCCTGTGACCCTCCCTGTGCCATCCCTGTGCTCATCCCAGTCCCGGTGCCCCCCACCCTGAGCCATCCCTGTGCCAATCCCAGTCCCTGTGCCCCTCCCTGTGCCGATCCCAGTCCCGGTACACTCCGTGTCACTCTGGGACATCCTGCCCGCTCCCAGTGCCAGGGCAATCCCAAAGTAATCCTCGGGCTAACCCCAGTGCCAGCCATGCCCATACTGGGGCTGTCCCATGCCAGCCCCAGTGTCTCCCTGTGCCACTCCAGGTGCCACCCAGAGCCCATCCTGGGGCTGTCCCCATGCCAGTCTCAGCGGCACCATGGCACCATCCCCTTGTCCAGCCCAGTGCCGTCCTCATGCCCACCCCGGTACCACCCCTACGCTCACTGCGGTTCCACCACGGTACCGCCCCACTGCCCACCCTGGTACAACCCCCGGTACCGCCCCGGTGCCGGCCGAGACCCCCCCCCCCCCCCGGCGGTGCCGGTGCCCCCCGCCCCGCCCGCCGGAGCGCAGTGCTGACGTGTTCCTCCCGCCGCACCGTGTAGTGGATGTGCACCGTGTCCCCCGGCGCCGACAGCTCCGTGCAGCCCTCGGGGGGGGACACCTGCAACGGGGAGGTCACGGGGAGCCGGGACGGAGCCCCCTCCCCTCGGGGTCCGCGCAGCCCCCGCGCCCACGGGCCCCCCGAGCGCTCCGAGAGCCGAACTCTCCACCCGGCCGCCCCGTCCTCGGTGCGCCGCCTTCCTCCGCCACAGCCCGGTCCTCCCGCTGCCCTCCCCTCGCAGCCCGGTCCTCCCGGTGCCCCGTGGCTCCCCCCCGCCGCAGCCCGGGCCTCTCGGTGTCTCCCCCCCGCCGCCCCGTGGCCAGGCCGGGCTCCCCGGTGCCCCCCGAGCGGCACCATCCCGCCGGTGCCCTGTGTCCCGCCGGTGCCGCCGGTGCCTGCCGGTCGCGCCCCGGTCTCAGCTGCCTGCCCAAGGGGGCCGCGTGGGTCCCCGGTGCCCGGTTCCTCCCGCGCAGCCCCGGTTGCCCCGTGTCCCCCGGGCTCACGATCGTTTCCAGCCGTAGCTCCCGGGCGCCGGTTTCGGTTTCGCTCTCGGCAGCGCCGGAGAGCGGCAGCGGCGGCAGCAGCAGTGCCAAGAACAGCAGCGCGGCGGGGAACGGCATGGCCGGGCTGGCGGCGGAGGAACGGGGACCGGCACCGGGACCGCCCACCACCTCGGGCCCCTCCCCCGGGACCGCCCCCACACCGAGACCGGCCCCGGGACGGGCGCCCGCGTCTGCTCCGGGCCCCAGCGGAGCTGCGGGACGGAAGGATGCTCAGGACCGGCCGCTGCCTCGGTGCCCGGTGCCACGCGGGCGCCTGCGCTCCGTGGGGACCCCGGCGGGCACCTGGGCTCGCCCCCGCCCGGGGACCGTCCCGGCGGCTTCGGCCCACACCGAGCGGGGGCTCCGGGTGAGGGTCAGAGGGGGGTTAGAAGCGGAGGGTCCGGGCGGGGGTCCCGGCCGGGGAACGCGTCCCAGGCACCGGTTGGGTGCAGCCCCCGGTGTCCTGGCGCCGCCGGTGCCAGCAGGCGGCAGCACAGCCCGGGGAAACCGGCACGCACCGGGGCCCAGGACCCCTCCCCGGGTCCAGAACCCTTCTCCAGCCCCCCACGGGTGCAGGTCATTCCTTCTCCTGGCACTTCTGCAGCTCTTCCAGCCTCGGCTGTGCAGGACCAGGGAAGCCGAGCCCCGAGCTCGGGCTGGGGGCCCGCGGGCCGGCTGGAGCCCGGTGGGACGGAACCTGCCCCAGAAGCCCCGTCCCTGTAGACACCCAGCCCCTAGGGCAGAGCCGGGAACACAGGGAATCCCCCCGGTCCCGCGGGGTCACACCGGCACACGGTGGGCAGCCGGGATCTCCGGCCCCGTGTCCGCGGGGACGGCCTCCTTGGTGTCACCGGCCCCGGTGCAGCTCCAGGGTGGTGACGACGTTGACGCCGGGCGCAGCTCCCGGACGACGGCATCGGCACGCCGGCCCCACCGGCGCACCCACATACCAGCCTCGGTTGCCGAGAGGTGGGGAAGCCGGGCTGGCGGCTGGGCCCGGGGCGCTAATGGGATTAGGGGCGCCGGGTCAGCCCTCGCCACACAAAGCCGTCGGTCCAGCCGGTGGGAACGCGTCGGTGCCGGCTCCGCTGCTCCCACCCACCGGGGAGCCCCGGTCATCCACACTGAGCCCCCCCCGATGGAGCTCCCAGAGCCCCGGTCATCCCCGCTTCAGCTCCCCAGCATCATCCCCACGGCCCCCAACCCACTGTGGGGCACTGGTCACCTGCACTGGAGCTCCCCCATGTCATCTCCACGGCCCCCAACCCGCTGGGGTGCCCTGGTCACCCCATTCCGGGTCCTGGTGCTGGCTCTGGTCACCCCATTCCGGAGTGCTGGGCCCTGGTCACCCCCATTCCGGGCCCTGGTGCTGGCTCTGGTCACCCCATTCCGGAGTGCTGGGCCCTGGTCACCCCCATTCTGGGTCCTGGTGCTGGCTCTGGTCACCCCATTCCGGAGTGCTGGGCCCTGGTCACCCCCATTCCGGGCCCTGGTGCTGGCTCTGCAGCTCCCAGCCACCAGGGAGCCCCCAGCACATCCCCCTGGTGTCACAGACACGGCCAACAGCCCCCCAGCCACCAGTGCAGAGGGGACACGGGGATGGGATGGCAGTGCTGGCCCCAAATGTCACTCAGTCCCCCTTAACCCATGCAGGGGGGGGTGACGTGGGGTAGGGGTGGCAAGGGGGGGGGGGGCCAAGTCCCACTCGCGCCCATCCCAGCACTGGCACCGTCCCCACGCCCCAGCTGGGATTAGCGCTAATGGGATTTACCATTTCATCCAATATTCCCCTAAAGATGAGCCTGGGAAGGGGGGGGGGGGGTGGCCCCCTCGCCCCCTGCCAGCCCCACCTCACCCCCCCCCCCCGCCCCGTTAAGCTCTTTCTAATTAAAGCCAGCCCAGGGCTGTCCATCACCGTCCCCTCCGCGGGACCCCCACGCTGGGGGGGGCTGCGGAAGAAGAGACGAGGGGCAGAGCTACATAAAACATGTTTAATATCCAAGGGGGGGGGGTCAGGGGAGGTCACCCACCGTCTCAGGCGCTGGGGGGCTGGGGAGGGGTGGGGTGGGGGGGCTGAGAACACACGTCCCTGGACAGGGCAGAGCCGCAGCGACACGTCACACCAAGCACAGACCAGGGGTATAAATACGGTGCTGGGGATGGGGGGGGGGGCACAGTACGGGGTGGGGGGGGACACTGTCCGTCCGTGAGGGGCAGGGACATACAATCACTATGCTGGCATGGGGGGGGGGGACGGGGGGGGGGGGACGGGCAGGCGGCCAGGGCGAGGAGGGGGGCATGGCCAGGGGGACCACAGAGGTCCTGGCAGCCCTGTGCCCCCCCCTCTCCCCTCTGCGGGGGTCACGCTGCGGGAAGGAGACCTGCCTCGAAGTGACATGGGGGGGGGCCGGGGACGTGTGGGGGGGCTCGTGGGGCCGGGAGGGGGTGCTGGGAGGGAGGGGGAGGTGTACAGTCCCAAATATCCCCCATGGCCCTGCTGCCCCCACATTTGGTCCAGAGGAAGGCGAGGGGTGCAGGGACATGCATGGGGACGGGGTGTCCCCGGCCCCCCCAGGCAGGGCAGTGCTGAGGTGGCCCCCCCAGCCCCTATCCCACCCTCCCGGGGCTCTGCCCCTGCCCCCCTGGGCGTTATATAGAGCTCTAATTCCACGCACGCACACACGAGATCCGAGGGGAACCAGGGGGACCCCAAAAAAGGCGAAAAACCCCACAGCAACCGGTGCCAGAAGAAAGCAAAACCCAACCGGGGCAGGGAGGAGGCGGCTGGGGGGGGGCCCTGGCACGGCCCAGGGGGGGCCGAGGGGGCACAGGGGGACCCCCCCTCACTTCTTGTTCTTGAGCTGGTTGGCGAGCCAGTCGAGGCCCTCGTAGAGCCCATCCCCGCTGGTGGCACAGGTGGCCTGGATGTACCAGTTACGGTGGCGCAGGGAGTGCAGCCCCAGCTTGTCCGTGATCTCCGCTGCGTTCATGGCGTTGGGCAGGTCCTGGAGCAGACAAGGGAGGTCACACAGGGGCCCCGTGCTGCAGGAATGGGTACGAGCCCTCCACGGGGGCTGGCAGCAGCCCTGGTGCCACGGGGGTGGGCACAACTCTGCCGCAGGGGACATCATCATGCTACAGGAAGGAGTGGGCATCTGCCATGGGGATGTGAGACACCAGCCCTGACACCACAGGGATGGCCAGAGCCGCGTTAAAGACCAGCCCTGGTGCCACGGGGATGGCCCTGGGGCCACCTGTGGCACCAGGGATGGACGTGGCTCTGTCACACAGCCTCTTTGACAGCAGCCTTGATGCCACAGGAAGTCAGTCCTACACCAGATAGCTGCCCTGACACCCTGGGGATGTCTCAGCCCCACCACAGGGCCCTCCCCGCCCCCAGACCCACCTGCTTGTTGGCGAAGACGAGGAGGACGGCGTCCCTCAGCTCATCCTCCGCCAGCATCCGCATCAGCTCCTCCCGCGCCTCGTTCACCCGCTCCCGGTCGTTGCTGTCCACCACGAAGATCAGCCCTGGCGAGAGGAGCGGGCACTGACGGGGTTCCTGTGGCCACCCTGCATCCCCGAGTCCCCCCACGCTGTCCCCCGAGACACCTACCCTGGGTGTTCTGGAAGTAATGCCTCCAGAGGGGCCGGATCTTGTCCTGCCCACCCACATCCCACACGGTGAAGCTGATGTTCTTGTACTCCACTGTCTCGACGTTGAACCCTGCGGGGAGCGACAGTGGAGGGAAACTGAGGCACGGGGAGCCACCAGCCCCTTCGAAGGAGCCCAGGTGGGGGAGCGGTCTCTGCTCGGTGCCCCCCCAACCTCACCCACCGATGGTGGGGATGGTGGTGACGATCTCCCCCAGTTTGAGCTTGTAGAGGATGGTGGTCTTCCCAGCAGCGTCCAGCCCCACCATCAGGATCCGCATCTCCTTCTTCCCAATCAGGCTCTTCAGCAGGTTCCCGAAGATGTTGCCCATGGTGACGGCGGCGCTGGCTCCGAGGCCGGATCCTGCGGGGGCATGGGGCAGGCTGGGGGAGGCCCTGAAATCTGCAGGGGTGGAGCTGAGGGGTCCCCCGTGCCAGCGGGGGGCTGCAGGAATCGGGGATCCTCACGTCTTGGGGGGATGCAGGGCTTGGGGGACCCCAGGCAAGGGGCTGGGGAGGGGGCCGCGCACCGCACGGGGGTGTCTCTGTGTGCAGCTCGATATGGGGGAGCTGCAAAGATGGGGATGC